>NW_027187460.1:37520915-37522778 GCF_028583685.1 Petaurus breviceps papuanus
GCCTTCCTTCCTTCCTTCCTTCCTTCCTTCCTTCCTTCCTTCCTTCCTTCCTTCCTTTCTTTTAAAAGCAATTGGGGTTAAGTAGCTTGCCCAAGGTTACAGGGCCAGTTACTTTGTGTGGGTGTTAAGTATTTGAGGTCAGACAGATCCCGGGTCCCACTGACTCCAGGGTCATCACTCTTACTCACTGCGCCACCTAGCCGCCCTGAAAGACAAAATCTGAGTAGGAACTTTTATTTATTTATTTTTTAAACTTTTATTTTTTTTTTTGGTTTTTGGAGGGCAATTGGGGTTAACTTGCCCAAGGTCACACAGCTAGTTTTTTGTGTTAAGTGTCTGAGGCTGGATTTGAACTCAGGTCCTCCTGACTCCAGGGCTGGTGCTCTATTTACTGCACCACCTAGCCGCCCCTGACCTGGTCCCTTTTCAAAAGTGTTTGCTTCTAATTACCCTCTCCCCCAATATGCCCTCCCTTCTATCATCCCACCTCTTATCCCCTTCCCCACTACTTTCCTGTAGGGTAAGATATTAAATTGAGTGTGTATGTTATTCCTTCCTTAAGCCAAATTCAATGAGAGTAAGGTTGACCCACTCCCTTTCACCTTCCTGCTCCTCCCGTCCATTGTAACAGTTTTCTGTTGCCTCTTTCATATGAGATAATCTACCCTATTCTATCTCCCCCTTTCTCCTTCTCCCAATATATTCCTCTCTCACCTCTTAATTTTATTTTTTAGATATCATCCCTTCATATTCAACTCATCCTGTGCCCTCTGTGTATGTATACATGTACACACATATACACACATTCACATATATATATTTATATACACATATACCCTTTTATACATACATATATATGTATGCATACATATACACATATATATTCCCTTCAACTATCCTCATACTGAGAAAAGTCTCATGAGTTACAATTATAGTTTTTCCATGTAGGAATGTAAATAATTCAACTTTTAATAAGTTCCTTATGAGTTCTTTTTCCTGTTTACCTCCTCATGCTTCTCTTGCTTCTTGTATTTGAAAGCCAAATTTTCTGTTCAGCTCTGATTTTTTCATCAAGAATGCCTGAAAGTCCTCTATTTCATTGAATGATCATATTTTCCCCTGAAGCATTATACTAAGTTTTGCTGCATAGGTGATTCTTGGTTTTAATCCAAGCTCTGGAATACCATATTCCAAGTCCTTTGATCCCTTAATGTTGAAGCTGCTAGGTCTTGTGTTATCCTGATCGTGTTTCCACAATACTAAAATTGTTTCTTCCTGACAGCATGTAATATTTTCTCCTTGACCTGGGAACTCTGGAATTTGGCTATGGTATTCCTAGGAGTTTTCTTTTGGGGATCTTTTTAAGAGGCGATCAGTGAATTCTTTCATTTTTTATTTTGCCCTCTGGTTCTAGAATATCAGGGCATTTTTCCTTGAGAATTTCTTCAAGGGTGATTTCTAGGCTCTTTTTTTTATCATGGCTTTCAGGTAGTCCAATAAATTTTTGTTGTTGTTTGTTTTTGTTTTTGCCTTTTGGAGGGCAATTGGGGTTAAGTAATTTGCCCAAGGTTACACGGCTAGTTTTTTTTTTTTTTTGTGGGGGTGTTAAGTGGCTGAGGCCACAACTGAACTCGGGTCCTTCTGACTCCAGGGCCGGCGCTTGACTCACTGCACCACCTAACCTCCCCTCAATAAATTTTGAATTATCTCTTCTGGATCTATTTTCCAGGTCAGTGGTTTTTCCAATGAGATATTTCACATTGCCTTCTATTTTTTTCAATTGTTTGGACCTGTTTTATAGTATCTTGATTTCTCATAAAGTCATTAGCTTCCATTTGCTCCAATCTAATTCTGAAGGAATTA
>NW_027187460.1:37532778-37547399 GCF_028583685.1 Petaurus breviceps papuanus
CCTCCAATATCATCACACTCCCCTGGGATAAGCTCATCGCCAGGACCCAACATCATGAAGATTGCTTCAGTTTTGGTACTCACACATCATTAGCACACTCAGTTACCTCTGCCTCTTTGAGAGAGCTTATCACTCTCAGTCATCTCTTCATTCCCCATGAGATGCTCTGGTTGGTTTTCACTTTGCTATCATCATGACCCCGTCCAAGTACCCTCTGGTGTGCTGCCTTCTCATGTCCTTGTTTTTCAGCTTCCCCCATTAGAACGTAAGCTCCTTGAGGAAAGGGATTATCTTTCTTTTCCTTATTTATATCCTTTTAACTTAACAGAGTTCCTGGTCCATAGCAGGCACTAAGTAAATGTGTTTTTCTTATATTGGAAACAAATACGGGAACATAGTTCTCAGACTAGAAATTCAATCAAATTTGCTAGAGTCAAAAAGAAGAGGCTAGACCCCTCCTGGAAGTGATACAATTTCCAATAGTGCAGTGCCTATGTGTCTACCTTTGTGACTTTGAGCAAGTCATGTATCTCTTTCTCTTAGTTTCCTCATTTGTAAAATAAATGAGTCAAAGAAGCCGTAGAAAAAACATAGAAATTAGAGTCAATGGACTTTCTTTGAATCTTGCCACTTTCTGTTATCCTAAACATTTTACCTCTCTGCATCTTGGTTTCCTCATCTGTAAAATCATGGTTTGGACTGGTGACCTCTAATGTCTCTTACAGTTCTAAATCTACAGTCCTCTCTAAGATCTTTAACTAAGGTTCTTTCTAACTCTATCATGCCCTAGTTAGGGGACTATAGATCACTCCTATGTTCTCAACATTTTAAAGTGTGAGAGCATGCAACAAATCAGACAGCAATATTCTAAAACATAGAGACAAAAGAATATATCATGTCCTTGTATCACTTGAGTCTCCCCCATATGCCTGACCTATTAACACAGGAATTTTTTTTTTGCTTTTGGAGGGGAATTGGTGTTAAGTAACTTGCTCAAGGTTACACAGCTAGGTTGTGTGTGTGTGTGTGTGTGTGTGTGTGTGTGTGTGTGTGTGTGTGTGTGTGTTTTAAGTGTCTGAGGCTGGATCTGAACTCAGGTCTTCCTGACTCCAGGGCCAACACTTTACTCACTGCACCACCTAGCCACCCTAACTGTTTACATTCTTAAGTGGGAAGATTATGCATGTAACTCCTAAGAACTTTATCATTATTAGGGCAGTTAGAAGGAGTCTACATAGACAAATGGCATAAATATAAGTTGATTATATTGAGCTGATCTCAAAAAAAAATGGAGGGATGTGAAAAAGGGATGCACTAGGAGAAGGAGAAAGGGAAAGGAAGAATGGAGAAAATTATCTCACATAAAAGAGGTGCACAAGGAGGATTTTTTACAGTGGAGGGGACGTGGAGAGGGTAGACAATGCTTGAACCTCACTCTCATCTGAACTGGTTCAAAGGGAGAAGAATACACACACACACACACACACACACACACACACACACACACACACACCAGAAAGGAAGTAGAAGAAGAAGGGGATTAGAAAATGGGGGGGTGGATTAAGGGAGGCAGTCAGTGGTCAGAAACAAAACAGATTTCTGAAGAGGGACAGGGTAAAAAAAAAGAGAAAGAAGAATAAATGGAAGAAAATAAGATAAATAGAAATATATAGTAATTGCAATTATGAATGTGAATAAGACACACTCATTCATAAAACAAGAGGAAATAGACAGTAAAACTATACTAGTGTGGGACCTCAACTTACCCCTCTCAGAACTAGATAAATCTAACCATAAAATAGATAAGAAAGAAGTTAAAGAGATAAATCAATTTTAGAAAATTTGGGTATGCTAGACCTCTGGAGAAAATTGAATTGGAATAGAAAAGAATATACCTTTTTCTCAGCTGTACAAGGCACCTTCACAAAAACTGACTGTGTATTAAGGCATAAAAATTTTCACAAACAAATGCAGAAAAGCAGAAATTTTGAATGTATCCTTTTGGGACAATAATACAACTAACAATACAATTAATGAAGGGTCATGGAAGAATAAAATAAAAATTATTGGAAACTAAATAATCTAATACTAATGAATTAATAAAAGAACAAATCATATAAACAATAAATAATTTCATTAAGGAAAATGACCACAATAAGACAACATACCAAAATTTGTAAGATGCAGCCAAAGTAGTACTTAGAGAGAAATTTATATCTCTAAATCATTACATCAATAAAAAAAGAAAAGCAGATCAAGGAACCTGGCATTCAACTAAAAAGAAACTAGAAAAACAACAAATTAAAAATCTCCAATTAAATATCAGATTGGAGATTCTGAAGATCAAAAAAGAGATTAATAAAATTGAAAGTTAAACCATTGAATTAATAAAACTTGAGATTAATTCTATTGGGGGGAAAATAGATATGCCATTGGTTAATTTGGTCAAAAAAAGAAAACCAAATTACCAGTATCAAAAATGAAAAGGATGAATTCACCACCAATGAAGATGAAGTTAAAGCAATTATCAGGAGCTGTTCTGCTCAATTATATGCCATTAAAATTGACAATCTAAGTTAAATGGATGAATATTTACAAAAATATAACTTAACCAAATTGTAAGAGAAGAGGAAGTAGAATACTTAAATAGCCCTATCTTAGAAAAAGAAATTTTAAAAGTCATCAATGAACTTACTGAGAAAAAGACCTGATGGATTCAAAAGTGAATTCTATCAAACATTTAAAGAACAATGAATTCTAATACTACATAAACTATTTGGAAAATAAGCAAGGAAAGAATCCTACCAGACTCCTTTAAACATATCATAAATGAGCTCCCTAAGAAAAAATCCCGAAGATCAGATGGATTTACAAGTGCATCCTACCAAATATTTAAAGAATAATTAACTCCAACACTATATAAACTATATGAAAAAAATAGGTAAAGGAGGAGTGCTACTAAATTCTTTCTACAACACAAATGCAGTTTGATACCTAAACCATGGAGAGCAAAAACAGAGAAAGAAAACCATAGACACATTTCTTTAATCAATACTCATGCAAAAAATTTAAATAAAATACTAGCAAGGAGACTAAAGTAATACATCACAAAGTTCATACACTTTGACCAGGTGGGATTTATACCAGGAATGCAAGGCTAATTCAATAGTAGAACAACCAGCACAACTAGCACATCAACAACAAAAATCACAGGATTATATGAATAGATTCAGAAAAACGTTTGACAAAATACAACACCCATGCATTAAAAAGCATAGGAACAATGGAGCTTTTCTTAAAACATGAAGTAGTATCTATCAGTATTATCTGTAATGGGGATAAACTAGAAGCTTCCCAATATGATTAGAGGTAAAGCAAAAATATTCATTATCATCACTATTATTCAATATTGTACTAGAAATTGGAACTATAACAAGAAGACAAGGAAAAGAAATTGAAGGAATAAGAATAAGCAATGAGGAAACAAGACTATCACTTTTTGTAGGTTTTATGATGGTATACTTAGAGAACCCTAGAGAATAAACTAAAAGATTAGTTGAAACAATTAATGGCTTTAGCAAAGTTACAGGATGTAAAATAAGCCCACATAAAGCATCAATATTTCTATATATTAACAACAAAACCCAGCAGGAAGAGATAGAAAGAGAAATTCTATTTAAAATAACTGCAGACAACATAAAATACTTGCATCTATCTGCCAAGACAAACTTAGGAGCTATAGGAATACAATTATAAAAAGCTTTTCACACAAATAAAGATAGATCTAAAGAATTTGAGAAATATACATTGCTCATGGGTAGACCAAGTCAATAAAATAAAAATGGCAATTTTACCTAAGTTACTTATTCAGTGCCATACCAAACTGCCAAAGGATGATTTTATTAACAACAACAACAAAGTTCATCTGGAAGAACAAAAGGTTAAGAATATCAAAAGAATCAATGCAAAAAAAGTGAAGAAAAGCAGCCTAGCAGTATCAGATTTCAAGCAATATTACAAAATGGCAATCATCAAAACAATCTGATACTAGCTAAGAAGTAGACTGATAGATCAGTGAAATAGATTATGTACAAAATATATAGTACCATGTTTCCCCGATAATAAGACACTGTCTTATTAAATTTTTTGGACAGAAAAACACCAGAGAGCTTATTTTCAGGGGAGGGCTTATTTTAATGAACATTGACAGCAATTTTAATAAACAGGTAAATGTGAACAAAAAAATGTACCTTTATTCAATAAGCAAATCACTGGGGAAGAACAGGATGACGCACTCGCTGCTGCAGCTCTGATTGGATGCAGCTCGGAGCGTGGCGTGCGTTTCACCTGGGGGGGGGGACGGTACATACAGAGGGTACCGTAATGTAGTGTGTAGCACAGGGGATCACTGTTACTACAGTAGCAATCTCAATAGGGCTTATTTTCGGGGGAGGGCTTATTTTAGAGGAATCTTACACAGTAAGGGGAGGGCTTATTTTCGGGATAGGTCTTATTATCGGGGAAACACAGTAATAAATTACCATAGTAATCCTAGTGTTTGATAAATCCAAAGATCCAAGGTTTGAGGACAAGAACTCACTATTTAGCAAAAACTGCTGGGAAAACTAGAAAGCAGTTTGGCAGAAACTAGGCAGAGACTAACATGGCACAGCATACACCAGAATAAGATCAAGATGAGTACATTATTCAGACATAAAGGGTGAAAGCAAATTAGGGGAGCATAGAAAAAAATATCCATCAGATCTATGGATAAGGGAAGAGTTTGTGACCAAACAAGGGATAGAAATGATCATGGGAGATAAAAATGGATAATTTAGGTTACCTGAATTTTTTGCATAAACCAATGCAGCCAAAATTAGTGGGGAGGTGAGTGAAAATACATCAAGTTTCTCTGATAAAGGCCTCATTCTCAAATATATTGGGAACTGAATCAAATTTATAAAAACTAATAATCATTCCCCAATTGATAAATGGTCAAAAAATATGAACAGGCAGTTTTAAGAAGAAGGAATCAAAGCCATCAATAATCATATGAAAGAAGACTCTAAGTCACTTTTAATTAGAGAAATTCAAATTAAAACAACTCTGAGATACCATCTCCCATCTATCAAATTGGCTAAGGTAACAGAAAAAGAAAATGATAATTCCTGGAGGGATTATGTAAAAAGATGTACACTAGGGGCGGCCAGGTGGCTCAGCAAGTAAGAGCACCGGCTCCAGTGTTGGGATGACCTGGATCAAATCCGGGCTCAGATACTCAGCACCACACCCAGAAATAACTGGCTGTGTAACCTTGAGCAAGTTACTTAACCCCGATTGCTTTAAAATAAATAAATAAATAATAAAAAGATGTACACTAATGCACTATTGGTGTAGTTGTGAACTGGTGCAGTCATTCTAGAGAACAATTTGCAACTATGCCCTAAGGGCCATAAAACTTTAAACCATTGACCCAGCAATACCACCACTAAGTCTGTATTTCAAAGAGACAGAAAAAGGAAAAGTACCTATATATACATAAATATAGCAGCCCCTTTTATGGAAATTGAGGGGATGCCCATCAATTGGGGAATGGTTGAACAGGTTGTGGTATATGATTGTAATGGAATACTATTGTGCTATAAGAAAGGATGATGAGGAAGATTTCAGAAAAGCCTGAGAAAACTTTTATTAACTGATGCAAAGTGAAGTGAGCAGAACCAAAAGTACATTGAACACAACGATATTTTAACAATGACCGTCAGTGAAAGACTTTGTTACTCTGATCATTACAACGATCCAAGACAATTTCAAAGCAACTTATGTGGGAAAATACTATCTACCTCCAGAGAAAGAGCTAAAGAAATCTGAGAGCAGTTTGAAGAATATTGTTTTTCACTTTATTTTTCTTGCTTTTTTTTTAAACAAGATGGCTAATATGGAAATGACTTAACATGTATAATGAGTACCATATTGCTTACCTTCTCAATGACTGGGGGAGGAGCTGGAGATGGCAGAGAATTTGGAACTAATTTAAAAAAAAGAATGTTAAATTTTTTCAAAAAAGAAAATAAAAAATAAAGCCATTTAATAAATAAAAGTACAAGGATAGAGTGAAGAAAGGAAGAAAGGAAGGAAGAATATTAGCAAGGCCATATGGAAAGTACAATGAGAGTAGACTTTGTCATTGCCCAAGCTCCTTGTGGGGAAAAGTGAACTAAGCATTACTGGTTTAAATAGGGATTAATAGTGCATGGGACTTATAAGGGCTACAAAAAAATTCTGTCATAGGCTTCAAAAATGCTTGCTCCCATCTCAGGGTCCAAGGGCTTCCAGTGAAAGTAGCTTTTTTCTCCCTGAATTGTCTGGGATAATTGCCTCAATTCTCCATTCCACTTTGCTAGTGGAAACCAGGACACTTAAAAGTGCTATTACCGAGTGGCCTACTTAAGAGACATCCTATTGAAAGTCACACTGCATTTAAACTGACTGTCTTCGGTTGATAGTCAATAAAGAGGGAAACCAGGATGGCCTGACTTTCCCAGGTTACCGCTCCAGAGAGTGCCAGGGTGCTCTCTGACAGTTTGTTGGTAAAGTAAACTACAGAAGTGAAACACAGAATCACCAGTTCATCCCAGAAGGCTCTGCCTTTTCATTAGTAGAAAACCAGTCACATTCTTCCTCCTTCCCTCCACCAAAAGTAGGCTAGCGTAAAACCAAAGTCAATTTCTTATAATTAGGTAACCTCAGTACCAACCAATTATATTCTGGGACATGAGAAACAGCTGTTGCAATACTGAAGCTGAACAGTTTCATCTCAGCTATTTAAGGGGATAAAAGAGCCAATATTTTCATTCCCATGTGATATTATCAAGACATGATAAACAACCAAGGCTATAGTATTAATTACATTAATTTGGAGATGAGAGAGACCACTTTAATTGCTCCAAGCTGGAGAATAAGTTTTTTATGGGCAAAAAATCATTCCATAAATTCGCATTTGAGACCATACTTTGTCTTTCTGATCAACAACAAACTTCCTTCTAAAAGCAAATACACACATATAGAGATATATAGTATATATCTGTATATATATATGTATATGTATACATTTTTAAGGTATACCCCAATGAGACAAATGATTACTGTCATATTGAAATTGGCTGTATGATGCTTTCTATATACTAGAGGGAAATGTAGTAAAGGGAATGTGTGGCTCCAACAAATAAAGATTTCATGTTCTGTGAAGTTCATTTTCTTGTTAGAGAGATGAGGGACTGTGGGTGGAGAACGGTGATTACACTATCAGTTAGTTTTGCTTAACATTTTTTTCCTATAAGAGAAGGTTCTTCTGAGTAAACTGAGAAGTCGGAGAACTTATGTTCCCAGAGAACCTATGATGAGAAATACTTCCATTCTCTGGCAAAGAGGCTAGGGACCCGTGAATCAACAAACAAAAATCTTTCAAACATTATCAGTCTCGTTCACTATCCTGGTCTTTTTTTTTTTTTTGGTTTGTTTTGGTTTAACTGTTTTTGTTATTATAAAAACAGGTTCAGCTAGGAGTAGAGGAATGTATCCTGAAGTGAAATTGATATGAAAGCAAAAGATAACCATAGAACTCACTAAAACAATAAAAATAAAATCAGGAAAGTTTTTAGAGGGGGGAGGTATTAGATAATGACTGATATACAAAAAAAAAAAAGCAAAGTATCAATGAGACATTTTTAAGAGGAAAAGGGAGTAGGAATGACAGTTGAGCATTAGCTCATACACACTTTAAGAATATATACTTAGGGCAGCTAGGTGGGGCAGTGAATAGACCACTAGCCCTGGAGTCAGGAGGACCTGAGTTCAAATTCAGCCTCAGACATTTGACACACTTACTAGCCATGTGACTTTGGGCAAGTCACTTAACCCCAACTGCCCTCCAAAGAGCAAAAAAAAAAAAAGAGTATATACTTAGAACACAATATCCAGCTCATGTAGAATATATAGCAGTATTGTGATATTGGCTGTATATTATATTTATATTTTAACCAAAGATGATAAAATTGTTATGATAGATAGCATTAATTGTTCAGAAACAGGGTGAAATATATTTGGAAAAGTATCTATATCCAGTATTCTTGCTTCCAAAAAAAGAGAAGAAAAAAAATGCACAAATTTCCTGAACCATGAGTTTTTCTTCTAGGAATAACACATTTTGAATGAATGAAGTCCTGCATCTTTCATGTTTTTTCTTTTCTGTCTTTCCCAGTTCTCATTACCCCAGTGTAGCACAGATTCTTCAGGACATGGTTCCCTGGATATCTGCTTTTCCTGCTTTCTAACCACTGCTCCCTGAATTTTGTGATTAAGCCAGCAAGTTAGAAAGGAGCCAAAGGACAAGTTGGTTGTGGGCATAGGCCTAGGTCAGAAACAGTGCTAAAGATGAGAGTGAGGAAGGATAGAAGGGCTTACATACACATGTTATAAGAATGGGTAGGAACCTAGCAGATTATCTGGGCTAGCACTATGAATTTCTAGATGAAGAAATTAAGATCCAGAGAGATTAACTCACTTTTCCAAACTCATACCCAAGGTAGTGTCAGAGAGAGAAGTACAGAGTAGGATTCCTGTATCTATACCATACTACTTATAAGTGGCATAGGAGTCAGGTTGGGAAAGAATGATATTTATACATACACGCCTATCACACAGTCTGGTCAGAATTGATTCTATAAATTGACTTATCAGAAAAGTCACTTAACCTATGTTTGTCTCAGTTTCCTCAACTGTGTAAAATGGGGATAATAATAGCACCATCTACCCCCCCCAGATTGTTATGAGGATCAAATGATATATTTGTTTAAAAAGAAAAAAACACTTAGCATGGTTCCTGGGATTTAGTAGACTCTATATAAATGTTTGCTCCTTCCCTTTCCCCTATTGTGGATTGGAGATTCACTTTTGTACTAGGCCTATAAAAAGAGATCCTAAAAGCTATTTCATCCCTTAGGGAGATCCTGTGAGGACTGAGCACAGATATGAGAACTGCAGCAGAGCTAAGAGGTCACCTAAGCCATAGTGGAAGATGGGAGGAGGAGAGGAAGAGGGGAAAGGGTCCCCAAGGGAAAGCCTGAGCACTGCCTAGTCTACTTCGGAGGAGGTCATAATAGCAACCATGGAAAGGCTGGGGCAGAAGCTTGGAGCAGTAACACGTGCCCATGGTACCTATGAGATGGTAGCCAGAGGTAATGGCAGAGTCATTCAATCATGTGGCCCCCTGGGAGAGGAGAAAGCCACATGGCACTGTCTCCTACAAGGAGGAAGGGGACTTCCTGGACATTGCAGATCTTCTGTGGAGTCCTAGAATCTCACCTTCTGGACAGAGGAAAGAGTTCCCAGAGAGAATGCTATGAGCTGGAGAAGATCCATGTGATGAGAACAGATGGAGCCACCACACAGATCTGCACTTTGACATCTGCCTTTCTTATAAGTTAATCAGATGGTGAGAGTCCAAATGGAAGGAAGTTGTTTCTCTAGCAACCCCAAGATCATTTTCTTTCAGAGAATGTGTCACAACCCATATGATAGTAGTGTAAGACTAGAGACCTCTACAGGTCTCTGTAATATAGGGGGGACCCACTGGGAAGGTCAGAGGTCATTTTTGCAACCCCAAGTTCATTCCCCATGTAAAAGGAGTTCAAGTTACTGTGTAGCGCTATGAATCTGGAAGGCAGAACATATTCCTGGGGAGAAAGTGAGATTTATTAGAAAGGAAGGAGAACTGTACTGGTTTTTTTTAATGGGCTACCCTGAATCCTTTGGGATATTTTGCATTCTGTTGGTAGAATGAAATATATAGCCTATAATGTACTTGATATGCATTGTTACTAGGAATGCTTGCAAGGGAACTGGACTCCCTTTAATTATATCTGTGAAGGCCTAAATATGCAAGTTATATTGTGAGGTTCCCAAAGGTTAGAGCAAAATAGATCAAAGAAATGTGATTTGGGTATGTAGCCCCAAATACTGGATCCACTCTGTATAAATCTTGAACTTGGGATTTAGGTGAAGGTTACACATGCATTATCTTGTTATGTTCCTTACTATAAACACTGAAATGAATCCTACAGTCATTACCTTCCTCCATTTTGGAGATGAGGAAATTGATCATCAGAAAGATTATGACTTGTACATAATCCCTTAGCTAGTGAATAACAAGGTCAGGATTCAAATGCAACTCTCTCAACTACTTTCTTTTGGATTCCCTAGTACACAGCATAATACCAGGCAATATTAAGCAAACAGTAGGCACTTAATAAATGTTGGTTAATTGATTTACACACATTCCTGTATGCCACTTTTGCCTGTTTTCAAGGACATATGCACCCAACCAATCCTAGAGAGATTCACGAGCAATATTTATAAAGTATCTGCTACGTGCAAAACATGCAAAGAAATAGGATAGGTTCAAGGATAATTATGACATGGTCCTTCTCCTAATGGAGTTCATAAGCTATGGAGATTCATACATAAATATGTAATTATTATATAATAACTATAAAGCAGTATACAGAAAAGCCTCTAACCTAATTTTACAACCTCCAGAGAAGCAGATGCTAGAATGTCTCTGCTAACCTATAAAAATTTTTAGCTTTTGCTATCAATTCAAAGGACTAGCAAGAAACATTTATTGAATACCATTTATTGAGTATTTGTAGGTCATTGTACAAGGTATGTAGGAAGATATCAAGAGTTGATTCCTATTGTCAAGGAGCCCATAATTTAGAATGCAAAATATACATTTAACTCTCTACCACTGCAGTTTTGTTTGTTTGTTTCTCACAGGGGGCAATTGCAGTTAAGTGACTTGCCCAAGGTCACATGGCTAACTACCACTGTAGTTTGAAGGATAAAAAAGGTAAGTGATAATAACAGGTAGCATTTATATAGCACTTTGGGGTTTGCAAAACATTTTTCATATATTATCTAATTCTTACAAAACCTTGGGAAGTAGGTACTATTATTTATTCCCATTTTACAGATAAAAAAACTAAGCCTGAGAGAAATTAAATGATTTTCCTAGATCCACACAGCTAGTAAATATGTGTGGCATCATTCATATGCTACCCAGCTGCCTTACACAATTTCTCTCAATTATAGAAGAAAGTTGCTAGCAAGAGTGCCAGGAAAACTTGTGATTGCAATGTTGAATATCATTTTTCAGGCTCCAAAACTGTTGGACAGGTAGCTAGATGATGCAGTGGATAGAGCACTGGGTTTGGAATTTGGAAAATCCATCCTCATGAGTTCAAATCTGGTCTCAGTCATTTACTAGCTGCTTGACCCTGAGCAAGTAACTTCACCCTATTGCCTCAGTTCCCTCATCTATAAAATGAGCTGGAAAAGGAAATGACCAACCACAGCATTATCTTTGCCAAGAAAACCCCAAATGGGGTCACAGAGAGTTGGACACAACTAAAATGACTAAACGACAACAATAATTTCCTAACATTTATCTTTTTCTGTGAATTAGATTCATTCCTAAAACAAGATTAATGCAAATCAAATTTTGGTACATGGAACCTTTTTTCCCCCATTGGCATGCATTATCATTTCAGGGATTTCTCTTCAATTTTGGGTTAATTTTCAGTTGGCAATGGTTTCCAGCATTTAAGTTTTTAAAGTTTTCCTTTTAGGCCTCTAGCCTTTCTGTCAAGTAGTTAATGATCTGTAAACCAACATGTAAGTGCACTGAAGAAGTTCATTATATAAAGGAACTTTTCGTAAGACCAAGACTTTTTTTTTAGTTTTCAACATTCACTTCCATAAGATTACGAGTTCTAAATTTTCTTCCCATCTCTCCCCTCCACCCACCCCAAGATGGTATATAATATGTAAGCAAGTGGGAGAAACTATAAGAAAGAAGAAGAAACAAAAAAAAAAAAGAGAGAGAGCAAGTAATATGCTTTGATCTGCATTCAGACTCCATAGTTCTTTTTCTGGATGTGGACAGCATTTTTCATCATGAGTCTTTCAGAGTTGTCTTAGATCCTTGCATTGCTAAGAAGAGATAAGTCTCTCAAAGTTAGTCATAGCACAATGTAACTGTTACTATGTCCAATGTTCTCCTGGTTCTGCCCACTTCACTCAGCATCATTTCATTCAAGTCTTTCCAGGTTTTTCCGAAGTCTGCCTGCTCATTATTTCTTATAGCACAATAGTGTTCCATTACATTCATATACCACAACTTGTTCAGCCCCTCCCTAACTAATGGCATCCCCTCAATTTCCAATTCTTGGTCACTACAAAAAGAGCTGCTTTAAATATTTTTGTTCATGTGGGTCCTTTCCCCATTTGTATAATGTCTTTGGGATACAGATCTAGAAGTGGTATTGCTGGGTTAAAGGGTATGCACATTTTTATAGCCCTTTTGGGCATAGTTCCAAATTGCTTTCCAGAGTCGTTGGATCATTTCACAACTCTACCAACAATGCATTAGGGTTCCAATTTTCCCACATCCTCTCCAGTATTTATAATTTTCCTGTTTTGTCATGTTAGCCAATCTGATATGTACGATGTGAAGACCAATTGTATCCTACTTGTGTGGTGTTTGAGATTTCTTTCAGTTCCTTTTCTCCAAGAATCTGGGTTGGTAGGAGAATGTCAATAAGTACTTTCCAGCATAGGCAATAGTAGGAGGAGGTTGACATGACATGTAAGCAAGATATCATACACAGGGTAGCCACGATGGTGGAAGGTCATACGGGGATCAAGCCCCATGGGGATGAGTGGAAGCAACCAAGAATGTTCAGCTTAGAGAAGAGAAGACTTGGTGGGGAGGAAGAGACGTTATGCTTGTCAGATATGTGAAGGGCCGTCATGTGGAAGAGGAATTAGCTTGTTTTATTTGACCCCAGAATTACAAATAATTGGTGGAAATTGCAGAGATGGGAGGTCAATGTAAGGGGAGCTATCTCAAAAAGTCTCCTTCATTGGACCTCTTCAAGACAAGATAGCAGGGCTTTTTGCTAAGGGAGTTGTAGAGAGGTGTTTTTATCAGGTACAGATTATATTATATAAACTGTTGTTTGGTGAATCTGTATTTCTTTGAAGAGGAAGGGAGTGTTAACTGTGGAGGCAAAAAATACCAAGTTGAAGGCTAACAATGTGTATGTATCCCATAATTTTTGAAATTTATTTGCAAGCCTAGAATATCTACACATTTTAGTCATTGTGAAGTGTATGCTGCTCCCTTCTTTCCAGTTCAATTCAATTTTAATTCAATTAAAGTAAAATCTCTGTTGTGTCCTAATCAAGAATGAGGTCTCCTGATTAAGGCAAATTTTTGAGGAAGATGTTGGGAGGGGTGTCGGGTACATAGATCTGCGACTTCTTCTTTGGTATAGGAACAACCCATGTGTGCTTGCAAAAACTCTCTCTACCAATGTAATGAGGAAATTCCACTTGTGAGACTGTTCTGCAACTTACAATCTTAGAAAGTTCCTTGGGGCATTAAGAAGTTAAGTAATTCCCCAGCGTCACAACGGGTTAAGATGTCATAAACCTAGACCATCTTGACTGGAGACTGGTCCTTTATGTTGCTTCTCCAAGGCAATTTAGTCAACATAATATTAATGAGTTAATTTAAAGCCATTATTGTACTAACATATTTATAATTTTCTCCAAATGGACTTATGAGAAACAGTAGAAATAGCCTGCATTTTAAAGCAATTTTTTTCTACCAGTGAGCTAAAGCACATTTTCCTTGATGTCTCGTCAAGAAAGGGCTGGTGGAAACAATAGGCTAGCTGGAATCCATTTGTCAGGATATAAGCAGAGTAGTGGTCACACTGGCTGAATATTAATAGGGGGTAGTTATTTTATGAGTATTGGAGAGATAGAGAAATCAGGATGCAATTGGGTTCTTTATTTAGAGGGTAGGAGGTGAAAGGTACACTGTGCTTGCATAAGGAATTTTTGAAGATCATCTACATGGAGAACAAGGAGACATAATTTTTCTTGACATACTAACGTTACACTAAGAACATATATTTAGTAACATTTGCCTCTCTGCCATTGAACAGCTGCTCAGCTCCAGCAAACTCTCTTCCTCAGAGAGAGAAGAGGAAATACACAGCACACCAACTTCCATTAGCCTCCATTACAGAGATGGGTTCAACATCCATAACATTCAATGGGATGTCCACAATGGGCAGTGGGAACTGGATCAACAGTCTGGACCAAAGAGCCAGTAGGCCAACTAAGTAAACCAATTTAATTAGAGCTGGGAATTTTTTTTTTTCTTTAAGATGGTAGTAATGTTCTTTCAGCATAAGAAACCAAAAAGTTAGAATAATAGGCCAAGTCAAGCTTTAAGCAAAGTCTATCAAATGAAAGTGTAACCAAGATGATTTTTGGAGGTGAAAGGAAAGATGGTATTTGGATTATCTCTGATAATCCAAACAGAGTTGTTAACTTTACTTTTTGCTCTCTCTCTCTCTCTCTCTCCCTTCCTTCCTTCCTTCCTTCCTTCCTTCCTTCCTTCCTTCCTTCCTTCCTTCCTTCCTTCCTTTCTTTCTTTCTTTCTTTCTTTCTTTCTTTCTTTCTTTCTTTCTTTCTTTCTTTCTTCC
>NW_027187460.1:37547499-37577561 GCF_028583685.1 Petaurus breviceps papuanus
TTCTTTCTTTCACTTTTTGGAGGGCAATTGGGGTTAAATGACTTGCCCAAGGTCATACAACTAGTTTTTGTGTTAAGTGTCTGAGGCAAAATTTGAACTCAGGTCCTCCTGACTCCAGGACTGGTGCTCTATTCACTGTGCCACCTAATTGCCCCGAGTTGTTAACTTTTCAGTCTGTGTCCTCCCTTTCTTTTATTAATTTTTGACTGAGATGGGAATTGGAGTAGAAAGTGAACCATGATAAGAGAAGAGGAAAGGTGGTTGGTGAATATGTTGGATATATGATACAAGGACTATTTGGAGGATCAGTTATCAAGATTTACTGATTCTGGGGCAGCTTGGTGGCACAGCAAATAGAGCACTGACCCTGGAGTTGAGAGGACCTGAGTTCAAATCCAACCCCAGACACTTAACACTTACTAGCCATGTGACCTTGGGCAAATAAATCACTTAACCCCAACTGCCCTATCTTCACCCCTCCAAAAAAAAAGCAAAAAAGAAAAAGATTTACCAATTCTTCCTCTACAATGTATTTCATGTCTATCCTATTCATTCCATCCATATAGCTACCACCTTAGTTCATCATCTCTTGCCTGAACTATAGAAACAGCTTCTTATTTGGTTTCTTTACATCTAGTCTTCTCCCTCTCTCCTCTCCAATTCATCTTCCAAACAGCTGCCAAATTGATATTCCAAAAACACAGGTCTGACCTACTCAAAAAGCTTCAAGGGATCCTATTGCTTCCAGGATAAAATGTAAGTCCCTCTGTACAATACTAATAACATCTAGCATTTATATAGTGCCCACCATGTACCAGGAACTGTACAAAGTGCTTTATGAATATATAATTTGATCCTCCTCACAACAACCTTGGGAGGTAGATTTCACATTTTACAGTTGAAGAAACTGACAGAGATTAAATGACTTGTCCAAGGTCATACAGCTCATAGTATCTGAAGTCACTGTGCCAGCTATCTACCTCAGTTTGGCACCTAAAGCCCTTTGCAGTGTGTCTCCAACCTAGTTTTTTTTTTAAGCAGTTGGGGTTAAGTAACTTGCTCAAGGTTACACGGCCAGTTATTTCTGGGTGTGGTGGTAAGTATCCGAGCCCAGATTCGATCCCAGGTTATCCCGACTCTGGGGCTGGTGCTCTTACTCACTGAGACACCTGGCCACTCCTAAGCAATTGGGGTTAAGTAACTTGCTCAAGGTTACATGGCCAGGTGTTTCTGGGTGGGTGCTAAGTGTCTGAGCCCGGATTCGATCCCAGGTCATCCCGACTCTGGGGCTGGTGCTCTTACTCCCTGTGCTACCTGGCCGCCCCCAACCCAGTTTTAAAAAACAATTTTTATATCACTTTGCTTTATACATCCCATGTTCTAGTCAAACCAATCTACCTTCTGGTTTGAAACCATACCTTCCATCTCTTTCATCTGCTTTAGTATAGACTTCTTCCTACATCCTCCTCTTCCCCACAACCACCTCTTGGAATCCCTAACTCCATATGAGACATTCTCTCGAGGGCAACATCCCTCCAGAAGCTTTCCCTGATTTCCCCAGTTGTTTGTGCCCTCCTGCTCCAAATTACTTTGCATTTTCTATGCATATATTTTGTGTTGACTTATTGGTGGACATGTGGTTCCCTCCCCTCAAATAAAATATAAGCTCCTTGAACTAGTGTAATTTTAGGGGGATGACTGAAGAAACTAAAGAAGGTGGAATCATAGTAAGGTCATAGATTCAGAGCTACATTGAGAGATAGAGACTAGAATTTCTCAACTTTGCCACTATCCCAGTGACCTACCAGTTTACAACTTACTTCATGGTGACAAAAATATCCAAAGATAGCTACAACTACTAAAAAACAAAACAAAACAACAACATGGAATGTGTTTTTCCCCCATCAGCATGACAAAAGATTACTCTCCCCCTCTCCCAATGACAATCCCAACTGCTTGTCCCAGGTATCCAGGTCAGAAATTTCCTATAAAATGTTCTCTTTCCAAGTAGCAGATGGAAGACTGAAGAAACAAGAACTGCTGAAATGTCACTCTAAATAACTCAGTCACTCCTTAATTGCTCTACCAGACAAAGCTGCTGAATAAAGAGAGACCAGCAAAACGAATTCATTTTACCTTTGAAGCTATTGGAGGGGGGCTGGTGCCATAAGTAAAAACTCCGTATAAGTAAGATCAAGCCAACAGGGGTCTCCACCTGATTATTAAAGGGGATCAAACCAAGGAGGGAGATTTTAGTGAATATTCTCCAGGACTGTTTCATTCCTCTGTATGGGAACGTGGCCAAGTAGTCAGTTAAAGCCTACATCAGTGGGTCCCATTTTGCTTGGAACCAGCCCGTTCAGCTCAGTAGAAATGTGCTACTGGGTACATTTTCCTACTGGGTCCTCCCATTGGTATATGATTAACTAAGCCATGAAAACAGGTTTGGTGGTCTCTTCCTAATCCTCAAAAGGATTAGCAGTCACCTCATCAATCCACCATATAATTTACTGCAATCGGCAGTTCCTGTTGTGAGGAATCCCAAGACCAGACAAGCCAAGAGGGGTTACAGGTCAGAGCAGAATGAGGTGGAATAACTGCTCCAAGAGGGTGGGGAGAAGGAAGCTTGCAGCAAGACCAAGTCAAACCTGCAAGGTGCCTGGAGCAAGCTCCAGCTGTGAGTTCCCATTAGGAACAAGTTGCCACATGTTTTAAAGAACAAGAAAGGCACCAAGTTTCTCTAGTCAAACATGACTGAAGACTCTGTACATTTCCCTTGTCCCGAGGAGTCATTTGGCCCTCAGAAGAGTTGGCCATGTTTGGGTGTCCCTTAGGGCCACAGAAGTAAAGCGACTGAAGAAAGAGTAGTAACCAAAACCATGAATTCTCTTCTGTTTAATGTTTGATTTTTCAAGATTTATTTATTTAATTTTATTTATTTTTTTGCTTTTTGGAGGGCAATTGGGGTTAAGTGACTTGCCCAAAGTCAGACCGCTAGTGTGAGGTTGGATTTGAACTCAGGTCCTCCTGACTCCAGGGCCTGTGCTCTATTCACTGTACCACCTAGCCTCCCCTCAAGATTTATTGATGGCCAAAATATATGATCAGGATAGGATTTAGAGCTGGAAATGACCTGAGAGAGCATCTAATTCTAGTCTGTTATTTCAAAGATGAAGAAAATGACTGAACTCCAGAAGTGATTAGTCCAAGGTAACACATACAGTGAGTGGCACAGCAGGGGTCCTAATTCAGGTCAACCAAACAATCAGCAAACCTCTATTAAGCACCTCTGATGTGTTAAACATTGTTCTAGGTGCTGGGGATACAAAGACAAAAATGAGACAGTTCCTACCCTCACAGAGAATGTGGTCTAACTGGGGGGGGGGGGGAAGCACAATATCTTCACAGATTAAGTAAATATAAAGATACAAAGCCCCGTTTAGCACTCTTTTCATGATATCACACAGTAGATTAAAAAAAATGTTAGTCTTTCATAAGGTCATAGCTTTAAAGTTGGAAGAAACATGTATGGATATATGTATCTTATATGTAGATGCATACATATGTGTATATGGCATCTAGGTAGCACAGAGTGTTGGAGCTGGAGTCAGAAAGACCTGAGTTTGAATCTTGCCTCAGTCTTACCAGCAGTGTGACCCTGGGCAAGTCACTTAGCTCCTCCTAGCTTTAGTATAAGTTTACATAAAATGGGAATGATAATAGGACTTACTTTCCAGGTTGTTGTGAAGGTCAAACGAGGAAACACATGTAAAGTGCTTTACAAACTTTAAAGTGCTACATAAATTCTAGTTGTTATTGTTATTGTTGTTGTTATATACATATATATGAATTAAATAAATAAATATCCTGGAGAAGAGATGATAAAGTATACTTCTTCTCCCATGGCAGAAAGCTGGGGAAATACCAGGACAGGAAATTATAATACATCATTATCCATAGATTCTGTATTAGATGTTTTCATTTAATTGGGTTTTTTTATTTGTTTGTTTTGTCACAAGGGAGGACCCAATCTGGAGGTAAAGGTAGAAAACAGCCATGATATTTTTAAAATTCAAAAAAGTCAACAATATGTAAAAATGAATTTTACATAGGTAACATACACACATATATTGTGCATACTGTAGGAATTTGAAATGTTTTATTTTTTAGTATCCTTGCATATTTTCTGTATTCATGCATGTTAACTTATTTCCTGTTCTTTCATGGTAAAGAGCACATATTTCTAGACTCAATTGTCTGGTGCACAGAGGAGTTCCATTGTATAGTGAAATCTGCTATTAAAAATGGTTGGGCAATGCTGTAATGGTCCCCAATCTATCTTTTCAGATTCATTTAAAACTATTTCCCTTTCTACATTTTATGCCTTGCCAAACTGGCCTTCTTGCTCTCTTCCTCACATAAGACACTCCATCTCCTGCATCCATGTCTTTGCACTGACCTTTCTCCATGCCCAAAATGCCATCCCTTATCACCTCTGTTTCTTTGAATCCCTAATTTCTTTGAAACCTCAGATCAAGGACCACCATTTACATGAAGCCTTCTGCGATCCCAAATGCAAATGTATTCCTTTAAACATCTTGTATCTATTTTGTATTTATTCTCTCTGTACTTAAATACGTACACATTGACTTCCCTGATAGAATGTAAATTCTTTGAGAGCAGAGATCATTTCATTTTGGTTTTTCTATTCCCAGAGTCTAGCATGGGGCCTGACACATAGTAAGTGCTTAATAAAACCTTGTTGATTGTTGGATGAAGTTACGTAAGACTCATCTGAACCTATTTTAACTTTTCTAAGATGATTCAGAAGTCCCCTCAGGATCTTACAGCTTTTCCAAAGTATCATCATTAACAAGAATTATCTATTGTACTATGGAAACATAGATGTGCCAACACAATGACCAAACTTGACTCCAGATAATTAAACATGGCTTCCTCCTCTCATTATAAAAGTGGTACAGGATGAAATATATGCTTATCAGACTGGTTACTAGTTTTATTTTGTCTAATTGTTTTTCTTTATTTCAAGAGAGGGGTTTCTTTTGGAGGTAATCAAAGATGTGACATAAATCAATAAAACTTTTTTTGAAAGAAAAAACTGAAAAATACATGGATGTGTTAGTTGATTGCAATTTCTGGTTAACAGACATTTGAAAATCAGATTTAATTGTATAATAAAAGCAAAAATTAAGAACAAATAAGCTTTGATAGTTTATGTAAAAAGAGTAAGAGATAGTGGGAAAGGTTGATTCAGCAATTCTGGTTTCAATTCATGACTTCATCATTGATAATTATTAAATCACTGTCTTCTTTCAGTTCCCCCACCCACATACATAAGGGAAAGGGTCCTCACAAATCCCAGGTTGGTAGAGTGAGTCTTCTATATGTTCCACTAGAGGGCAGTCCATTTGTTCAAGATTCCATTTTCTCATCCTTTTCCCAGCCTGGATTCTAAATAATTTTGCCCTCTGCCAGTCAATATCACTCCCAAATTTGCAGTTGTGGAAGATTTTTTTTTCCTTTTTTTGATGGGGGGAGGTGTCACTGAGTTCTTATTTCTACATTCTTTTAGTAGCCTGATCTAAGAGTTCAACTCTTTACCAAAAACTGAGATGGCTAAAACAATAGCATAAGAAAGTAGATCAGGCTCTAGACATTGAGCCATAAAATAGATTCTCAGATAGTATATACTTCAAATAAATATGGTGTTAAGCTCTACTTACTTTACTATTGGCTCACTGTGTGACCAAAATAAAATTGCTTCAGCTTTCTGTTCTTCTGTTGTTGTTATCTCCAAAATTGGAAAAAAATGAGACAGTAAATGTAGAGGGCTTTGGCAACCTTAAAGCACTATAGAAATGTAAGCTATCAGTTATTTTTATTACCATCATCATCATCTTGTTCTTATATTTTTCAAAGGAATTCACAGATGTGGGAGTTCTATTGTTGTTTTATATTTAATATACTATTACAAGATAGATATAATTACTATAATAATGAATACTTAAATAAAATTTATTATTATTGTCATAATTATTATTCGATCTCTAAAATTTGATCCCATAATTCATGTCGTGAGCAAAGCACAATGGCCAAATAAAGGAACACCAGTCAGGTTGATTTACAATGGTAAGTCTGTGTGCCTTAAGACCACTACCTTAATTGTGAAGAATTGTCAGGGACCAAATTGCCATCCCATGATGGCAAAATCTTGACTGAATGGACTGTCTTCTAGTGGATCATATAGAAAGACTCACTCTACCAAATGGGGATTAATGAAGACCATTTTCCCCTATGTATGTGGGTGGGATAACTGAAAGAAGAAAGTAATTTAACCATTATTAATGACAAAGTCATGAATCAAACCCAGAATTCCTGAATCAGCCTTTGCCACTAACTCCCACTCTTTTTTATATAGTACTATCAACATAGTACTACTCCCTCTGTTTCTGTGAACAGATCTACATGACAGCCATTTTTAAAATGAATATCATTGCTATTATTATTATTATTACTATCACTTCTTTTTCTCTACCTTTTTCACAGGGATATTTCAAGGAATGCATTATTGCTAACATAACATATTGGTGAGGTCCTCAGAAATCAAAGATATGTGATCAGTCATAGAATCTACAGAGGATTCTAGAAATACTTCAGACCATCTCCATTTTTTTTTTACCACCTCCATTTTACAGATGAAGAAATTGAAACCCAGAGAAGGTAAATGACTTGGGCACGGTCACACAGCTTCTTAGGATTTGAATCTAGATTACCACAAATAAAAACACCTCCACTATATCAGATTGTTTTGGGATTCTGGGACAGTTTAGGTTCTGTCTTGCCTGAGATGAATGAAACCATTGTTAACATTTTGGTATATCCCAGGAGAGATGGTGGTGATTGTATCAGACCTGGGAATTAAATATACCACCACCACCTGTTTCGTCTCCTCTCTTTTTCAACCTGCTTAGTCTCTCTCCCCTGCTTCTCCTGGCGCTCTAACTTTCCTTTTTCACTGATGGTATATTCCACCCTTTATTTCCTTAGCCTTATTTCCAAGTCAGCTCTTCTACTTACAGAATCACAGGATTTTAGATGTAAAAGAGACCTTAGAAATATCTTGTCCAGTTCTTTCATTTTACAGATAAGGAAACTGAGGCCCAGAGTGATAAAGTTCAAGAACCTCAGTCATGATAACGGGCAATAAGCAGGCCTGTTAACTTCCAGCTTTCTTTGTACAGACCCCATGATACCTCTACTTCTCTTTGCCCTTTTCCACTTTCCACAGGCATCTCCCAATACTCCTCCTTCTTGCTTCTTTCCAATTGTCTTTGGCTCAAAGTCTCTTCATTACCTATCTGTCTTGACATGCATGACTAGGCCTAAAAATAAAGGTCGCTGAACTGTCTGAGTCAGTCTGTAAAGTATCTCTGAATGTGGTGCCTGTGACACCCTCTGTGAGTGATTACATCTGTGTCACTATTAGTATACATGCATGAGCATGTGTGCTTGTGTTCCAGTATTTCCATATGAGCACATCCTAATATTATACAACTTTTTTTTGGGGGGGGGGGAAGATGTCATGACAGGGAGAGGAAAGGAGATAGGGACAAGTATTACAATTCAGAATGTAAATTATGAAAGTTTCCCTCCCCTTCTAATAGTAGGAAATGCTTTAGTATCTTTGCTAGTGTTATATGAGTGTTCTTCACACATTTTAGCTTTTTTAAAAAACAAAATCCTAGGATATTCTCACACTTACTAATAATTCACTTTGGTTTTATAGATCACAGGGTCAAACAAGTGACTTCTTGGGATTCTAGAAGACTGCCTTTTTGCTCACATATTCCTGGTCAGTAATAGCACTTCCACAAATAAGAAACTCAATTTTACTTTGAAGTCTTATCATCCCTTTCCCCCTACTCCTATTTTGGGGGCCAAAGGGGTAGAATGGAGAATTGATGAATTCCAATTGGATGACCAAATAGAAACATAGCTCTTTATTACCTTGAGGATAAACTATGAACTCCTCTGTCCTTCACAATGTGGTATATCACACTTACTTCTCCTTCATATGTTCTACAAGTCAAAGTGGCCTAGATCCTGTTTCCAAACTTCATAATTCTGCACAGGCTATCTTTGACTCCCTGAAAGTACTTACTCCTAACTTTTATTACTTAGAACATTTATCTTTCTTTATGGTTCATCTCAAATTCCACTTCCAACAGAGACCTATCTTATTCTGTCTAATTGCTAGTGCCTTACTCCACCCTCTGAAATTACTTTTCACATATTTTTTTGTTTACTTATCTGTATACCTGTTGTTTCCTCCCAATAGAATGTAAATCCACTGAGGGCAGGGATAATTCCATTTTTCTTTTTGTATCCCTAGTGCTTGCCATACAGTAGGTGTAAATGAATGGAAACTAGGCATTGACTATACTG
Source organism: Petaurus breviceps papuanus (assembly GCF_028583685.1). Taxonomy (NCBI): domain Eukaryota; kingdom Metazoa; phylum Chordata; class Mammalia; order Diprotodontia; family Petauridae; genus Petaurus; species Petaurus breviceps. The sequence continues at coordinate 37,555,966 of NW_027187460.1, forward strand.
CTCAGCTATCCAGAGTGACCGGGGTCTCTGAGATGAGAGGTAGTAAGGCACAGTGGAAGAACCCTAGGCTGTGAGCCAGGGAGCTGGGTTTCTAGTCTTGGTTTGGTTATAAGCTTTGTGTGGCATCCTGAGTATGTCACTTAGTGACTGCCTCTGAGTTTCATTTTCCCCTTAAATCCTTCTCTTTTACTGCCTTCTCTGTTACCACAGAGGCCAACACTATCTTCCCAGTCTCTCAGGCTCACAATCTAAAAATTATCCTGGATTTCTCACTATCTTTCCCTCCATCCAATCTGTTGCCAAGGCCTATTGATTTCACCTTTGCAACATTTCTTCAATACATGCCTTTCTTTCCTGTAACACTGTGACGGCTACCATTCTAGTACAGGCCCTCATCACCTCACACCTGGACTATACAGTATACAATAGCAATAGCTTGTTATTGCTAATAGTCTGCCTGACTCAAGACTCTCTTCACTCCAACCCATACTCCATTCAGACACTACCTTGGCTATGGTAAAGCAGAAGTCCAACTATGTCACCCTCCCTCCCCCCATCAGTAAACTTCCCTGGCTCCCTATTGCCTCCAGGATAAAATACAAAATGTTTGGCATTCAAAGCCCCCTTCTACCTTTCCAGTCTTCTTATACCTTACTCCATGACACATACTCTTGAACATATACTCTTTGCTCCAGTGACATTGGCCTCCTGACTGTTCCATGAGCAAGACATTCCATCTCTCAGCTTCAGGCATTCTCTTTGACTACCTTCCATGCCTGGAATGCTCTCCTTCCTCACTCCTCACTTCTACCTATTGACCTCTTTAGCGTTTTCTAAGTCCCAACAAGTATCCCAACTTTTACTGGAAGGCTTCCCCAACCTCTTTTAATTCTAGTGCCTCCCCTTTGTTAATTATTTTCTATTTATCCTTTATATAGTTTGCTTTGTACATCTTTATTTGCATGTTGTCTCCTCTATTCCATCATAGGCTCCATGAGAGCAAGGATTGTCTTTTTTTTTTTTTTTTTTATATCTCCAGCTCTTAACACAAAGCCTGGAACATAGTAAGTTCCTAGTATATGTTTTTTGGTTGACTGATTCCTCAGCTGCAAAATAAGGGCTTGAACCAGAAGAAATCTGAGCTCTCTTTTAGCATTGAAGAACTGTATTCTATTCTAAGTTGATGACTTCTCAGGATTTTGGTTAGATCCATACTCTAATACAGGAAAAAGAGAGAGAAAAGCTGCAGTGTGTAACTGCAACATTGCATTCTCTAATGGAGCCTAGGATTGGCTGAGGATATGTGTTTTGATGTCCTGTGACCTCTATCTAAACAAAAAGGTTCTTAACCTAGGGTCCACGAACTGTAATTCATTATAATTAGTGTTCTTTGCAATCAGGATTTTATGTATTTTATTTTATGTACTACAAAACTTTATTCTGAGAAGAAATCCATTGGTTTCACCAGACTGCCAAAGGGGACCAAGAAAGAGGTTAAGAACCCCTGATCTAAACTAACAGCATAGAATAACTCTGGATTGGGGAATGTGTGGTGGGGGAAGTGGGGTAGGGTTAGGGCAGGGCAATAGAGAACTGTTCACATGTGGCTGCTTCTCTTGCAATGCATTCATTGGGCTTGGAAGATGACTAGGTCATGATTCCTATCCCAGGGGCTCTTCAAACCTTGGAGGAGGGGTGGGAATGGAGTTAGAGCCAAAAAAGATATCTCATTCTGGGTGTGTCAGAACTAGGCACAGTTTTCTTTTCCTCTTGCTTATTAAAACAAGACAAAAAAAATCTCTAACAACTCTGAACCCTATTTTAAATTTTCCACTCCAACCCTTTCACCCGGTCCTGTTAAAATCATGCCCTGCTTCCGCTCTGCTAGGATTGTTAGTGCCTGAGGGAAAATGGAAAGTGTCTGCCCCTCACAGACAGTCACTCCCATAATAAACAATCACTAAACAGTTTGCTGCCCTAGGCAACTGCCTGGCCAGCTAGCTTTGGACCTGCTGCTTTCCACTGGGGAAAAGGGTGAGAGATTTTGCTCAGCAAAGTATATAATTCAGACTTGGAGGCCAGCTGATTTTCTAAACTTGGCTAAAAAGGAGAGAGACCTTTCTGGATCATTTTACCAAAGCCTGCCTGCCTTCCTTCCTTCCTTCCTTCCTTCCTTCCTTCCTTCCTTCCTTCCTTCCTTCCTTCCTTCCTTCCTTCCCACAAGACTCTTGGAAGTTGTATCCTCTCTAGAGAGGAGAACCTGATGTTGTGAGTGGACTATTGCAGCTAGTCAAGAGGACCTTGTTTTGAAGTTCAGTTCATGTGAGATTCATGTGAGCTTAGGAAAAGTTACTTGGCTTTAGTTTCCTGGTCTCTAAAATGAGGACTTTGGACTAGATAGTATTTAAGGTCCCTCTCAGTTTTAAATATATGCTTTCCTTTGCTTTGCTTTCCTATTCATCACCTTGATGGGCACTACTAAGGATACTTTGAACAAACCATTAAACCTCAGTATGATTTAAAAGACCATGCCAACAAGCATCATCTATCCACAGGGTCCTTTCCTCTTCCTAACATTCATTATGATTTCTTGCTCCCAAATACTTTGGTTAGAAATTCCCAGGAAATGATTAATATTGATTCACTCTCCAAACTCTTCTCATTTAAAGGAATAAAAAAGTTAGCAGAGGACAGGACAGTAAGATCAGTTTTGGACATGAGGATAATCCTTATTGCCTGTTCATCCATTCACAGCAGTGGAATCCATTTTATGGAGGGTACCTGCCCCAGCTGTGACCACACTCTATGGAAAAAGTTTTACTACAGAGGGTGCAGTGCAAAGAGACTTGGATGTGGAATCAAAGACCTGGTTTCCAATCTCTTCTTTCTACTTGCTACCTGTATGACTTCGGACAAAGCACTTAGCTTCTTGTCTCCTCCCCCTTGTTTGACTTTATGAGTGATCTTTCCCTATTAGAAAGCAAGCTCCTAGAGGGTGGGGACTGTTTTGCTAGATAGTATCTCCAGTATCTGATACATAGTAAGTACTTAATACAGGTTTTTTTTTATTTATTCGCTCCTCAGTTTCCTCTTTTATAAAATGAAGGACTTGGACTAAACAATCACTAAGATTTCTTCCAGTTCAGCCTCCTATGCTCCTAAATGAAGGCAGGCTGTTTTGCGTGTATGTAGGCCATACATCCATTTATTACGCACTTACCAAATGCACAAGGCACTCTGCTAGAAGCTGGGGAGAAAAATAGCTAATAGATAACATATAACAACATCTAGTTACATGACAGGTACTGTGCTAAGTGCTTTATGATTATTCTCCTCTTTGGTCCTCACAACAACCCTGGGAGAAGGTAGGTGCTATTATTACTACCATTTTACAGATGGGGAAACTGAGGCAGAGGTTGACTCGTTCGGGGTCACACAGCCAATAAGTGTCTGAGTTGGGATTGAACTCTGGTCTTCCTGACTAAAGGCCTGGAGCTCTCCCCACTGGAAAAAAAGGGCACACACACACAAAAATAGTGCCAGTCCCTGCTCTCAAGGAACCTGCATTTTATTGGTGGAGATAAATAACCATATATAGAACTCTTAAAAAGTAGTGCACATAAATGAATTAAAAAAAACAAAACAACTTTCTGTGGAAAAAAGGAGGGGAGTAGAGCACCGAGTTAACCCGTTGGGTTTCCCCTCTTCTTTGGGGACCCGACTCCCTGAAGAAAGGAGATAAGGTGACGGGGCAGTGGGTGGAGATGGCGATTTCGGACACAGAGCACAACAAAGCGGGGCCTCCTCTACACGTGTGCGTGCATGCTAGTGCTTGAAGTAACGAGGAGGCGCGGGGGCACCTTTCGGGACCGCGGCACGGCATCCAAGGACCGCTTTTTATTTCATTTTCGCCCCGGCTCCAGCTTTAGAGACTGCGCTGCCCAACGCTTGCTCTACAAGAGTCTTTCTTTAGAAATTACAATAATAATAAAACCCCCAAGCCCTCCTAGTCTTGGAGGTGGGCGGTGCTGGCAGGCAGAGAGCGGAGACGACAGATTTTTAAGGGCGATCAAAACAGCCGGAGATGCGAGGGCTGGGGACCGTGCCGATCCCCTCCTATCTTCCTCATTGCTGGGCTGCCTTCCCGCCTCCCGTACTTCCCCCATCTTTCCCCGCGTTCCTCTGGGGGGCGCTGGTTCTCTTGCTCGCCAGGAAGGAAAGAGGAGCTTCAGGCGAGCCAGCGGGCCGCGCGGAGGAGCCGCGAACCACAGGGAACGTGGCTCGGGTGGATGTCGGTGCCGAGACCCGGCGCCCGACGGGTCAGCGTCAGGCTGGAGACTCGTGCACCCTTCCAAATCCCCGCATCCTCCTAAGAGGACACCCCTCCACCTTATCCTATCTCCCACCTTCCACTCGTTCCCCGCCTAGTCCCTGACTGCAGCGGGGTCCCCGCCGGCTGGGGGGTTATGAATGGGTGCAGCGGAAGCACCGCCCACCCCGGACGTGACGCTTGGCCAATGGCAGAGCCGGCTGCGTGGATAGATGAGGTCAGCGCTGTCGTGTCGGGAATGGAATGTGTAAGTGTAACATTCAGAACCGGGTAACATTCGGCGATCGAACTCAGCGATCGGCAACGTTCGAACGGGGTTGGGCGGGGGAGGGGGGCGGCCAGGGAACCTCGCCGGGGTTTGCAGCTCGGTGCAGCTACTCACTAGGGGGAGGAGGTGCCGCCGCCGCCGCCTCCGACGCCGCCGCCGCCACCACCACCACCACAGCCGCCGCCGCTGCTCGTGTTGCTGCTGCTGCCGCCGCCGCCGCTGCTGCTCTGTCCCGGGGGCCATTCACAGAGATCGGAGGAGTAAACACCACCAGAGTCTTGGAGCCGCTGCAGAAGGGAATCCAGAGAAATGCAGGGATTTGTAAGGTTACGACGCTCGAGCTGGAAGATGTAATTCTCTGTATGAGCCGGTTGGGATCTGCTGACTTGTTGGAAGCTGGAGTGCTTTGCATGAGTGTGTTGATGAGTTGAAGTTACTGCACCGGTGCTCCTTTTCAACACTACCGAGGGGAATTCTGGAGGCGAGGAAATCACTTAGTCTTGCCATTGATTGGGTATCGGGAGCTTTTTTTTTTTTCCTTTTTTTCCCCCCCCCCTTTTTTTTTTTTTTTCTCCCTTCTTTCCTCCGTCTTGTTGCATGCAAGAAAATTACAGTCCTTGGCTGCCCACACCGGGTGCGAATTATTCGGCTACACTCTCCCGTCTATTGTGCAAGCCAAAGATGAAAGACCGAAGGGGAGAAAGTTAAAGAAATCGCCCACATGCGCTGGATCAGTCCACGGCTTTGGGAAAGGAATAAAGAGAAAGTGGTAGAAGAGAGTTTGAAGTCTTTACAGGCGGGAAGATGGCGGACTGGAGCTGAAAGTGTTGATTGGGAAACTTGGGTGATTCTTGTGTTTATTTACAATTATCTTGACCCAGGCAGGACACATGCAGGCCAAAAAACGCTATTTCATCCTGCTCTCAGCTGGTACTTGTCTCGTCCTTTTGTTTTATTTCGGAGGCTTGCAGTTTAGGGCATCCAGAAACCAAAGCAGGAGAGAGGAGCACAGTAGTAGGAATGGCTTGCACCACACTAGTCCGGATCATTTTTGGCCCCAGTTCCCGGACGCTTTGCGCCCTTTCATTCCTTGGGATCAATTGGAAAACGAAGATGACAATGTGCCCATTTCCCCTAAGCAGAAGCGAGACGGTAATTCCAGCATCTACAAAGGCAAGAGGTGTCGCATGGAGTCCTGCTTCGATTTCACCCTTTGCAAGAAAAACGGCTTCAAAGTCTACGTCTACCCGCAGCAGAAAGGGGAGAAAATCGCAGAAAGTTACCAAAATATTCTAGCAGCCATCGAGGGCTCCAGGTTTTACACTTCTGATCCCAGCCAGGCGTGCCTGTTTGTCCTGAGCTTGGATACTTTAGACAGAGACCAATTGTCACCTCAGTATGTGCACAATTTGAAATCAAAAGTGCAGAGTCTCCACTTGTGGAACAATGGTAGAAATCATTTAATTTTTAATTTATATTCTGGCACCTGGCCTGACTACACTGAGGATGTGGGGTTTGACATTGGCCAGGCAATGCTGGCCAAAGCCAGCATCAGTACTGAAAACTTCAGACCTAATTTTGATGTTTCTATTCCCCTCTTTTCTAAGGATCATCCCAGGACAGGAGGGGAGAAGGGATTTTTGAGGTTTAACACTATCCCTCCTCTCAGGAAGTACATGTTGGTATTCAAGGGGAAAAGGTACCTGACAGGGATTGGGTCAGACACCAGGAATGCCTTATATCACGTCCATAACGGGGAAGATGTGGTCCTCTTAACCACCTGCAAACATGGAAAAGACTGGCAAAAGCACAAGGACTCTCGTTGTGACAAAGACAACACAGAATACGAAAAGTAAGTGTTCCACGCTGGTCCTTTCTAGGCAGTTAGCCGGTACTTTTTTTTTTTTTTTTGCCATACAGGTGTGCAGGAGGCAGGGGTGTGTGTTTGTGTTTGTGTGTGTGTGTGTGTGTGTGTGTGTGTGTAGAGCCACTGAAAACTCCTAAGTTTCCTCCCTCCCCCTTCAGATTCTAGTTTCAGCTCTAAAAGCAGGGGGTGTGTTTTGTTTGTCTTGCCTGTTATCTATAGTAAGTTACATAGCCCAGTGGAAGGGGTTCTTTCCATCCCTTTAGGGAATTGGTTGATTACCTTACAGGCTCTCTCTCCTTTGTGGAGGAGGGAGATTGTGGCTTCTCATTTGGAAACTGCTCTTCCTCTATTCTGAGTGTGGAGATGTTGAATTTGATAGCAAGGAGCACTGGAGATTCTGTGGTCACAGCTTCTCCCTTTAACCACAGACAGGAGAACAGATGCTTGTTGGGGGCCTTAATAGCCCAAGATTAATTCATTGTGTGTTCTGATTGTGAGGACTTAAAAGTTAACTGCTTCTGTTGGTCCTGTCTTTTATGTCACAGCCCTGAAGTTTCCCCAGCCTCCAAGCTTTCTTTGTATCATTCAAAAGCCTTACTTATTTTTTTGGAGGTGGAAGGGGGTGCTTAATTTAGTCATGAAAATACGCCCACACCTTTCTTTTCCTTTCTCATGTTGAAATTTTGAGGACTGTTCTGATGGGGATCAGTGTTCCGGTGTGGTCCTGTCTTGTCTTTTGCAAGAATAGTCTGCAGAGCATTGAAAACACCATTGATAATTTTGACTTTTGGGGGTCTCTATTGTCTTCTATATACCATTATATACTTTGTAGCAGTTGTATGACTACAAGAGGATGAGGTTGATGAAGATGATGAGGATGATGAAGGTTACTCCCAGTGTTGATATAAGTTTTATCCAGTTGCTAAGTAACTTGCCTAGTTACTTTATTACTGTCCCCCAAAGTTAGTAACTGATACACTTTATTTTATTTTACAAAATGAAGTTTGCAGAAGGCTTCTTCCCCTGACTCTACGATCAGTAGTTCACTTTTAAACAAGTCACATTAGCTGGTTGTTCATCGTATATAGTTAGCAAGATCTGGTTACAGTGCATTTCCACAGCGTACCAGTTAAGAAACCAGAGCAGCCTTGTTCTATCAAGAGCCTGGGAACCCAAGCTGAAAATGAAAGAGGACCTGCCAGAGGTTGGCAGAGTTTGAAACTGAATTATGGAATGCAGTGTCGGGGAAACCCCAACCCCTCCAAGAAGCTGATAGGGGAGGGGAGTAGGAAAGGAGGAGAGGAGGGAAAGAACGCTGAAAACTGCAGGGGTATATCACTGTTCACTAAGATGTCTCAACCTGGTTTCTCTCTCTAGGATTTCCTTGGTTTTTGATGAGAATCACTGGTTGTGAAATTAAGGGAGATAAACTAAGTGTATTTAACAGTTTTCACTGAGATTGGGGGAAAAAAAGAATGGATTACCAACCTCCTTCTCCCATTACCTTCCAAGATTGGGGAAATCATGACAATAAGGGGATAGCTATTACTTGTGATTAAAAAAATAGTTCAGTAATGCTTAAAGATTAAGTACAATTTAAATAAGTTTAAGTTGGCTTTTCTCATGAAAGAAACTATAAAGTTAAACTATCTCTAGGAACCATTTGCTTTGTTTATGCCACATTTAAATTAACCTATTCCTGTGGGTTTTGTAAAAGAAAATGCTCCTAGCCTTTCAGGAATTTCTTTGTTTGGCTCTTGGTGGAGTAATCGGAGATGAAGTCTAACCTTTCAGTGTCTTCTAAGGCAATCTTATTGAATTCTGTAGGAGATCATGGTGCTTTTTATCCTTTTAAATGAGATATACAGGAATTTCACCTTAGGAAATCTGAATTCCATAGTTCACCAGGTGATGGATGTTCAGAAATATATATCATTCAATGATATAAACGTATCTTTTGCTCTCAAAGAATAAGACTAAATTGCTTCCTCCTCAGCTATAATATAAGAGGCTCTGTGGAGCATTTCAGCACTGGAGGAATGGTTAGGAAGGAGAAAGGGGTGTGTTCCCTTAAAACTCCACAGTTTTCCACATTTCCTCTTGGAATCAGACTGAGAGAGCAGTACTGACACCCAAACTCTTATGGGAAGTGTTAGGATATCTTTTTTAAAGACCACAAGGGACTCAGGACCTGGGGGATCTGGTCTCATCTGAAAGATGATGGCCCCTTTGGTAGCAATGCAGATTCCTATTGAATTCTGACCCAGGGACACCTCTCATTGAAAGCAACTGGAATTTCTTGATATTTCTTTTGAGTGTCATCTAGCCCTAATCTTGCATAATTTCTAAGTTCTACTGATTATTTACATTTGGATAGTAGCTTTACTTCAGTTTCTCCCAGTGGGTTTTCTAAAGTGTGTGCCTTTGGAAAAATAGTGTTTTCCTGGCAATGATGCCATTTATGTTTGATGACTTCTAAATGTTTAATGAGTAAGGAAGATGTCAAAAAATGTGCCTGATTGGCCCATGTCAGTATTATTGTTTATTGATCAAATAAAGCTACTGTATTCTTTATTTATTGATGTGAAATAAAATGTCCGCCTTCCAGAAATGAATTTTATGTATGTGAAATGGTGTCCATCCATGCACAACTGTCCAAGTAAAATTCATTTCTCTTGGGATGATGGGAAAGGAGGTGTTATGAGCTGGTGTAATCAGTGGTCTAGAAGTTTTTGCTTTAGTATGGATGGGTGTGTGACCTCTAGTCAGTCACACCAACCAAGCCAGGTTTTTACTGGATTGTGGAAAGGTTGGTATAATACCTCCCTCCCAATAGGGCTCTGGGGATTCATTTGGTAATGGCTATAAAAGCCCATGGATCTTCAGATCAATTTTCATTATACCTTTTTTTCCTTTTAATACGCATATATGAAAGTAGGCCTCAACTTCACTTATTCACCTTCCAGTCTTGAATCGGCTCCTCTTTGAAGTTGATAGCATCGATATATAGTGATTAGACTGGAGACTTAAAAATGGCATTGTCAGATCAGGAAGTTATGGAAAATGTATCCATTGAGGGAAAAGAATTAACCTTTAATGACTGAAACTTATTATGTGAAGATAAAGACAGTACTAAATGCCAAATCTGGATTTCTTTTGAATTGTAACCTCTTATTAATCAATAACTGATTATTGAAAGTAAAGAAAATGAAGGAAAATCCTTCTTCTAGTATAAAGGCACTTTTTTGGCTCAAACATACAGAGTTATATTAAAACATCCATCTGTATGACACATATCTAATTAATTTTCATTAGTTATATGCCTCAGCAGATAAAGTTGATAAAGGCTAAAATAAATTACAAACAGCCTAATCACTACAATGTAATAAGGATTTAGAGGAGTTATTTCAGTATTGCATCATTCAAGTTTAGGCATCTTATCAGAATTGTCTTTTCACGAATTTGCTGTAGCTGGAATGTTCACACAACCAGTTGTCACTCTGTGATCTGGCTAAGGGTGAGCTCACTGGCCCATCTAGGGATAAATCACAATAACCCAATCAAATCATTTCCTAGTAAGTTTTTCATCAAGCAATGCTTATTTAACTTTTTTTTAAATGCCGGCGCATTTTTTTCAACTTTAAAGAAGTCTGAGTAGCTTTTGTTTTAAAATCCATCCTTTGTTAAAAAAAAAAAATCAACAGTGGTGCTTCTAATAGCTATTCTTAGCTGAAGAGCTTGACATGCCACTTGATTTAACTCTACAGGAAATTAGATCAATGCACACAGTGTCTCTCAGGGGTGTAGCAGCTTTGCACTGACAGGTACCCTATGAAACGCACTTACCAGCTGCAGTGGCCAGAGCTCACATGCTAGAGTCAAGGAGAGAATGGCTTGTGACTGTGCTTCTAGATGTTCCATTAAGGGCTGTCCCAGGGGAACCAAGCAATTGTGATGGATGGAAGAGAGGGCTCGATAAGTTTCAATTCCATACCTCTAGTTCCTTGGTTGCCTTATTGGCCTAGCAGTGCTGTTATTCCCCAGCATTAATCAAAAAGCATTTATTAAGCCCCTACTGTCAGGCTCTATGCTATGTGCTGGGTGTACAAAGCCAAAAAAAAATGAAGCAGTTCTTGTCCTCAGGGAGCTTACGTTTTGTTAGAGGAAGCAGCAAGTATACATGTAAGTCCATATAAAATATATATAGAAATAAAGACAGAATTATTTGGGGGGTGTGTGTGTGTGTCTGTATGTGTGTGTGAGAGACAAGGCATGGTACTAGTAGTTTGGGGACTCAGAAATTACTTCATGTTGAAGTGAATTTGTACTGAGTTTTGGAGAAGGATTCAGATGTGATAATTAGGAGTTAGTCCATTCCAGCCATAGGGATTAGCTTGGGTAAAGACGTGGAGGCAGGAGATGAAATGTCATGTGAGCAATAACAGAAGGGCTGGATTGTAAAATGTATGTAAAGGGGAGTGATCTGTAGTAAGCCTGGACACCCTATGTATGTTATTTTAGTTGATCCTTATAATAACCTTGAGAAATAGTTGCTATAGGTACTATTATTCCAGTTTTACAGATGGGAAAATGAGGCTTGGTAAAGTGGTTTATCCACAGCAACACAACTAATAAGTGTAGGAAGTAGAGTTAGAACCCGGGTCTCTAAGGATTCATATCCTGTGCTCTTTTTTGCCTTTCAAGGCTGCCTATTTAATTATGGATATTGATGATTTTGAATGACATTAAACAAAAGGCCAAATTGTGTTTAGCTTTATATTGTGAACTACATGACACCAGAGACTATCTTTTTTGCCTCTTTTTGTATCCCCAGCCCTTAGCACAATCCCTGGTGCATAGTAGGCAGTTGATAAATGATTATTGATGCACTGATTTAGTGTCTGTTCAATAAGACAGAGAAGTGCAGTGTGGAAAGACTTTAGTCCAAAATGGTTAAAATAAAGGCTTAAAGAAGTAAAACCTCAGATTTTTTTTTAAGAAAAAGAGACCATCCTTATATTCCCTGGGGATTCTTAGGAGCTGAGGTTTTACTGTAGTTGTCCTTAGCATTTTAATTTGCCATGGACTCAGTTAGGTTTCAGTGATATCTACCTTCAGAACCAATGGACTGAAATTGATTTTAAAAAATGAAAAAGCAAAAAAAAAAAAAAAAAAAGGAAAAATTTATTCACACAAGGAGTGAATGGGCAGTGTTTGTGGAGTGTGGCTCTCGATAATCCCAGTACCTTTTATTGAAGAATTCAGAAAGCTAAATAGAGTTTTAGGAGATACTGTACCCTTCTAGACTGGCTTTGCAGCTTTTCCAAAGCAGCATGTTCATTTACGGTCTTTCTTTTGGGAAGAATGTGTTGGATAGGAGCAGCGGCAAAAAATTTGATCATTTCCAGGTGAATAAGCCTGTTGGCATACATAGGTGCTTTGGGGTATATCACAAGGGGATATATTTTCTAAGTTTTTGAGGTTCAGGTGGTCTAAGGCCCGTGGCTTTGGAACAGGTAGTTGGAAAGAGGGGGAAAAATAAAGTAGTCTTCTCACCTTCATTCCTATGATCAGGGCTTTCTGCTAATTGAAAAATCAATTCAAAGTTCTCCTTTCCCCAAGTTGTAAATTTAGAGAATTTTGCTCACTTTCTACATGTGTTATATCTAAATTTTGACAACTGATTTTCAAGTAAAATTTCACTATCCAAGGTGACATAGAACTTATTTGTATTTTATTGAAATTAGTTGAATTAGAAAGTCAGAGCACAGTACCTGGTATTGTATAATAGGTGTTCAATAAATACTTGTTGATTGATACATGTAATCTCTTCTCCACTCTCCATCTCCCAGCTTGGTTGGGGAAACTCATGACAGAATATTTTCTGCTAAGATTTTCTACCAAACTGTATAGGCTTTGAATACAGAGAGCTTGGAGTGTGCTAGAAGCTGGCCAAGGCCAGCACTGCTCAGGATTAATCTCGCCAGAAGGCTGGCTAGAGGGAGCTGGAATTTTCAGCCCCAGAAAACTATGACAAGTTGTCTGCTAAGGTGTTGGAGAAATTTATGATCTTCAGAAGAGAAAGTATCTTCTTGCTGTTCCTTGTCCCATCTCCTGTTTTCCCTCTTCGTGGGATATCTATTCCCCATTCCTGGAATTATTCTCTCCTTGTTGTCACCTCTTAGATCTCAAAATTTCTCTCAAAACTCAGTTCAAGCACCATCTTCCATGTGGAGCCTTTCTTGATGTCTCTCAGCTTTAGTACTAAACTGAAATGGATTTATTATGTATACGTATATGTGTTTTCTTCTACAGTCAGGGGCTAATTCATTTTTCTGTTCGCATCCCTAATACCTGGGACACATTAGGTGCTTAATAAGTATTTTTTTGATTTGCCTGTGAAATCAGAAATCCTTATTATCGTAGTTGGTTGGTTGTTTTCCTTCATTCTTGAAGAGGACCAAAATGACGTCACTATGCTAAAGTCAAGTTTCATTGTTGTCTAACTGTGGCCGACCAGACCAATATGAGCTCGGAATGCTTGACCACAGGTCCAGCACAAATAGTCCATGTGAACATTTGGGGTGGATTCTCTAAATTTGCACATCTTGCGTTTACTTTGAACTACTTCAGTTCTGCTTTGTTCATAGAGCACAGCACCTTCTCTGATGTGGGCACACCATGCTGAGTGGTCCTGTGCCAGTGTCTCTCATGTCACAAATCAGTTCCAGAGTTCTTGAGAGAGACCTTGAGAGTGGCCTCGTATTGTTTTTCCTGACCACTACGTGAATGCCGGCCCTGTGTGAGTTCTCCATAAAATAGTTTTTCTGGCAAGTGTACATTGGGCATTTGTACAATGTGGCCAGCCCATCAGAATTGTGCTCTCTGCAGCAGAGTTTGAATGCGTGGCAGTTTAGTTCACAAACATGTATTTCACATAGCATGTGAAAACAAAGGTGGGGAACTGCACAGTTTCCCCCCCACCCCCCAAATAACTTGTAGTGATAACACATCACAATTAGCTGACCTTTTAGTTCCTAAATAGTGATTCAGGTGATCTTATGGAACTTGATTATTTCTAGATGATGTTTTATGGTTACAGAGCTAAGTGAAACCATTTCCCCAAATTATTTGAATCTGTTAATCTAAAAATGTAACGAGAAAGAATCTAATCTAATATAAAAGTGCTTTTTCTTTATTGGGAGGGAGAGAATAAATATTTCTTGAAAGTATCATTTCTCATATAGGTCACATTAAAATTCACACTGCATTAAATAAGGCCTGCATTAAATTGGCACCTTGGGTGATAACTGCATCTTTAAGTATGTAAGTGTAATTTGGGGAACTTATGAAGAATGAGCAGCCAGAAGTTCCTTCATTCACATAATGACAATGTGGGCAATATTATTTTATTTACATAGGAGAAGCACATTAAAAGTTTTCTTTTTAATTACACATGCTTTTATATTAACATAAGCCTTGAGTGCCTTAATACTTTGCAACATCAATAAAGCATTTAGATCTTTTGGTATCCTCTAAGTTAAAATGGTAAAAAAAAATTTTTAAATATATAATGGAACTTATGTTTCCGTTAAAAATAAAACACTAACAAATAAACCCATTTAGATAAAGTGTCAAATTAGTTTCCAGAAGTTTATAATAACAGAAATACATTTGTAGAGTGCTTACCAGTTTAAAAAAAGTGCTTTCACACAAGAGGAACAGGCAGCATAGTATGGTAAAAAGAGTGCTGACTTTGGAGATAGAAGACTTCCTGGGTTCAAATCTTGCCTCTGATGCTTACTGCCCCTAGGGCACTGGGCAAGTCCCTTAACTTCTCTTTGCCTCGTTTTCCTCATTAGTAAAATGGGGATAGAGATTGGACTGGATGATCTCCAAGTTTTCTCTAAGCTCCAGATTTAGATTTTTCTGATCTCTTTTGATTCTTATTACACCCTGTGTAAGGTAGATACAGAGCAGCTTGATGACTCAGTGGATAGAGCTATGGGTCTGAGTTCAAATCCAGCCTTATATACTAGCTTTATGGCCTTGGACAAGTCACCGAAGCGCTGTCTGCCTCAGTTTCCTCATCTGTAAAACAGTGATAATGATGGCACGTACATGCCAAGCTGTTGTGTGAGGATCAAATGAGATATTTATATAGTGCTTTGCAGACCTTAAAGTGCTCTATCCATGTTAACTCTTCCTATTAATCACTGTTACCTAATTTTCCTTTTGCTAGTGAAGCTGGTGTGTTAATCTTAAAATTAGATTAAGATTAGATTTTAAGAGTAGAAAGAGGAAGATGTGAGATCGAAGGGAAGGATGATAGAGGATGTGACCACTTAAGGCCCAGAGCTGAAGCTAGAAGTCAGCCTTTCTGCTTCTTGTTCCAGGGATCTTTTCCACAGCTCCATGCTTAGAGGATTAGATAAGTGCTTGCCACCTCCTACAAGAAACCAGTCATGATTTCCCCAGTGGTTAGTTTCTTTCCTCCCAAATTACGTTGTTTATAATTTGTATTTCATTTTCTATCTATAGGTTAGTCACTCCCCCTCTCCTTCCCCAAATATAATATATAATGTTAGGTCCTCCCAAATTAAGACTATTTGATTTTTTTTCATTGAATCCTCTGTTTAGCATGTAGTAGGCACTTAATGAGTTAGAATTATTCGACCTATTTTTCAACTTAAAAGGAATCTCAGCTGTCCGTCTACTTTATCCTATTTTTGTTGTTGCTGAGTTGTTTCAGTTATTTGGGTTTTCCTTGGCAAAGATACTGGAGTGGTTTGCCATTTTCTTTTGCAATTCATTTTACAGATGAGGAAACTGAGATGAACAGGGTTAAGTGACTAGCCCAGGGCCACACAGCTATTAATATGTCTGAGATCAGGTTTGAACTCAAGAAGATGAACGTTTCTGATTCCAAGCCCAGTCCTCTATCCATTGTGTCACTTAGCCGCCCTTATTTACATAAGAGGAAACCGAGGCCCAGGGACCTTAAGTGTCTTCCCAGAGGTTACAGAGGTAGAAATTTGAGCTCAGTTCTTACTTATCTTATGTCCGCTACATTAGTTGCTACCCCATACTAGGTTGTTGTAATGAAAATGCTTTGTTTCTGATGTCATGTACAGTCACCGTCCTTAATTTGCAGATCTGGAAACTAAACCAAAGGAGGTTAAGTGACTTACCCAAAGTCACACAGGAAAATCAATTCTGGTGTTCTTTCTATTACATCCTTCTGCCTGAAAGTATTACCTAGGGAATTATTGCATAAACAAACTAGAATCTCAGTTCTGAAAATTGTTCACCTATGTATAAATTATTTTTGCTTTGTATTTTTACAGCATTCTTCAGTCATTTAAAAATGGCCATTTCTCAGTGAATGAAGTTGGGCAATAGTATTTGGTTTTATTTATATGCCTCTTGGAAAAAAAAAAACGCACCACTGAATAGTAACAGATATGTTGCCACAGTCATCTAAAATGATTTTCTGAGAGAAACCTTCTTGGAATATGGAAGATAAAAGTCTATTTTATTCCTCAGTAATTTGAGTAGTAAAGTAAGTGATCATATCAGGCATGGACACTTATCATATCATGATGAGATGACGATGAATAACTTTCTACTTTGAACAATTTACATGGCTATTAACAATTGATGGCTTTTCCTTTAGGATGGCATTATCTATGGTAGCAGGACCTGGTCCTGTGTATTTTTCCTGCATATTAAGTTCAGGTGATAGTGTCTCATTGTGGGCAATAACATTCTAATAGCAGCCAAGGTGAAAGTTAAGGTGGAATTTTAAGAAGTTATTTTCAAGGCCAAAGACTGTTTGTATAATTGTAACATATATTTTCATTCTTGTACCCAAGAGACTCGGATTCAGGCATGTTCAAGCGTATTATAAGATATTTTCTTTAATACTTGCCTTGATACCAAATTCAGACATTGTCTGAATCATAACAGATTCAATCAAGCCCCATGGTAACAGGGTTCCTAATTATTAGGCAACACTACAGGTCAGACTCTCCCTGGAAGCATAACCATATGTGATAAAAGCTTTATCTAGCAGGATTATAGCTCTTAGATGTGGCTGCCCCCTCCACATCAGGATTGTGATTTTTATGAACAAGTAAAGTAATCCTTTTCCCCTTCTCCCCCAGTCTTATTTGTATAATTTGTATAATTATTTCATTTGTATAATGTATATTTGTATAATATTTGTATTAGTATATTTGTATAATATTCAAGCACATTTGTATAATAAGTGTATCTGTGACCTGTACATCTAGGTTCACCTTTGCTAGGAACATCCTAAGGCAGGTGTCTGACATTTTATTCTTTTGGGGATCATGCCTCTCTATTGCAAGGATTTATAATCTGGGGTCCCTAGATTTGTGCCTTTAATTTTTTTTGAATCACTATTTTAGCATAATTGTTTTCTTTTGCAATTCTATGTATTTTATTTTATGCCTTTAAAAACATTGTTCTGAGAAAAGGTTCAAAGATTTTGCCTGACTGCCAAAAGGGTCTGTGGAAAAAAAAAATTAAGAATCTGCTTTATTGTGAAAGGATGCCATGTTGCTTTTTTTCCTACTCTTCCCCTCATGCCATTTTTAAAAAACATCTCTTCCCTTTCCCACGGTAAAATCACCTTTATTTCAAATACTAAGCCGACCTGTAGATTCAAGTAATGGGTGAGATAAAATGTGGTATTGTATTTCTGATTAATTCATTTAATTAAATTAGATGAATTAATTGGATTTCCTGACATGTCTGTAGAAGTGTATAATACTCATTTTTGGAATTCCCATTGTGCTCTGGTCTGGCAGCGCCTGGCTTTGCTCATATTCAGGACATGGTGTAAGATCTATTATTTGAAACCTGTCATTTTAGTTTCCCTCTGGGGTCATAAAAATGGTCTAGTGATTTTTTTCCGATAGCAGAGTATAAATCACCTGGCCATTTGGCATGCCCTACAGCCCAGGGTGTACACTGGTTATCACTATTATCAACCAAAAGCATTTATTATGCATTGCTCTTGGTCTTATGAAGAACTATTTAGTCCCCACCTTGGAAAAGCTCATATATACCCAACAGATTTACTGGGAGAGAGGCGTGCCCCTCAGTCCTTCATAGCTCCCATTAAGCCTACATTATTTTTGGGCCTCATGTCATTCAAGGTTTTGCTAAGAGTCTAGGTTTGGGAAAGTCCTGTAGGAAACTCTTCATCCTTATGTCTTAGATCAGGGGTGTCAAACTCATATAGCAATGGGGGCCGCTTTTCCATGAGTACGGATACCTGTGGGCAGGTAGCATATTGCTTAGATTTTAAAATGTATTATTATCTACATCTTAATTGTATTTTCCTTTATTTTGTTCAGTATTTCCCAATTACATTTGAATTGGGCTTAGGGCTCGGGAGTGTAGTGGGCTTCATATGGGCAGCTTGGTGATGGAGTAGATAGATCCTTGGGTCTGGAGTCAGGAAGCCCTGAGTTCAAATTTGGCCTCAGACAATTGCTAACTTCATGACCTTAGGTATGTCATTTAACCTCTGTTTTTGCATCAGTTTCCTCAATTGTATAATGGGGATAATAACAAAATATAATAATAGCAAAAACAAAAAACAGCATCTACCTTGCAGGGTTTTTGTGAGGATAAAATGAGATATTATTTGTAAAGTGCTTAGCATTTAACACAATGTCTGGCACATAGTAGGGCCTGTATAAATGCTTGTTCTTTTCCCTTTACCCCTAGGCCACATGTTTGACACCTCTGTCTTAGAGGGTAGTTTTAGTTCTTAGACTCCCCTAGAGTCGGCTTTGTCCAATCCTGGTCCAACAGTCATTCCAGAAACCTCAGGCTGTGCTGAGTCAGTTTGGTCAAGGTTGACATGCATATATTAGGCACCTGCTATTTATTAGAAACTGTACTAAGAACTAGAGATAAAAAGAAAGATAAAAACATGATTCCCATCCTCAAGGGCTTGTATTCTAATGTGCATACAACCATGTATGTACAAGATACATATGGTGTGAATGGGAAATAAACTTTGAAGAACTCACTAGCAGTGGGGAGCAAGAATGGCCTCCTGCTGAGCCTTGGCTTTGGGTTTATTCTTAAAGGAAACTAGGAGATGGAGGTGGGGAGGATTCAGGATAACTTTGCTGTAGTAGTAGTTTTGTGCACACTAGTATGGGCATGGTAACATGAAAAATTAGGATCATAGTGGCCTATGATGCCTGTCATATTGGGTAGTATATGAATTTGTATTTTATTGATTTGGAAAAAATGGTGAAGACTCTGTTTTTATTTGAGTTGAAATGAAGACACAAATTAAACAATATTTTTCTTCCCTCCCATCATCTGAAATCTTTAAAAGTTATTGGAAACCACCCACATTTCTAGTCTAGGTAGGTGAGAGAAGAGGCCCTGTGCTGTAGTCTTGGAACATCAGATGGGTAGTGGTGGCTGAAGCAGAGAAAAGAAATCTTTACAGTTCAAGTGTAGCTCCCCCTCCCACCCCCACCCTCTTCTGTTGAATGGAACAAATGATAAAATACTAACTTTGTGAAAAAATATTTTTGGGGTCATTCTTTCATCTCAGTAGAGCATGGCTGGGAGAGAAAGTTCATTCAAGCTAGGAAATCATCACAGCTTTGCAATAATTTGGGACTTTGCTGTTCCAATTATAAGTAGGCTTCCAGGTCTAGCTCTTTGTAATATCTTTAAAGGCTTGTCTTATGGCACCAGTACAACTTAATGTCCTACTCCAACTTGTATTGCCTAAGGTGGCTTAAATTCCAGGCCAGCTAAAGACACAGTTGCCTTTGTAGCTTGGCTTCCCTTAGGCAAAGAGAGGCAATAGACTTATGGAAGAAGAGGAACTGAAAGAAAACTGTCTGGGCCACAGTTAAACAGAAGGCACTTAACCTTTGCTTACCATGATAGGATCCTAGATGTAGGTCTGGAAGATACTATAGAGTTCATCTGGTCCTAATCCTTCATTATATGCTTGAAAAAAATGGAGGCCCACATTGGTTGAGCAATTGGTCCAAGGTCATGCAGCTAACAAACATCAGAGATGGGATTTAAACCCAGGTCCTTTGCTCTTTCTATTATACCACTCAAAGGAATTGGGGAATGAGGCAGGTCACACTTAAAACTACAGTTAAAACTTCATTCAAACATTTCTCCTCTTTTTCAGGTCTTTTATACTAAGTAGATCATCAGTACATCATAAATTCTTTCACTACCTTAGTTAAAGCACAGTCCCTGACAAATAGGAAACACTTAATTTTTTTTATTCATTCATCACTTGGTTAAAATAATAATAAAAACCCCTAACTATTTTATTAGAGAATTGGGAAATTTCACTAAACTCTACAGGTGGGTAATACTAATAATCGTAGATACCACAGGGCTTTAAGCCCCCTTTGACATTTTTTTGTCTTTTTGGAGGGGGGAGGGCAGAGGAATTGGGGTTAAGTGACTTGTCCAACATCACACAGCTAGTAAGTGTTAAGAGTCTGAGGCTAGATTTGAACTCAGGTCCTCTTGACTCCAGGGCTGGTGTTCTATTCATTGCGCTATCTAGCTGGCGCCCCCCCCCCCCCCCATTTTAAGGTTGCTTAACTTGGTCCTCAAAGTAATCCTGTAGGTTAACATTATTCCCATTTCATAGATAGACTGAGACTCAAAGGTTGTGACTTGTCTATGGTCAAGTATTAAGTATGAAAAGCAAGCATCAAATTTAGTACCTCTCCTGACTTGAAGTCTGGTGAGCCTCTCCTTTCCCAAATACTGGGATATGGAGTCTTTTATTTAATTCCATTTGGGTGCCATCTTCTCAAGGGTAGGGACTGTCTCACTTTGGTCTTTGTACCCCTAGCATGTAATATAGTTGACACGCAATACATGCTCATTTATGGAATCCATCTTGGCATGGTTTAACTCACAGACTAGATTTTTTTTTCCTCCCATTCTTCCCCCCCCCTCCACCCCCCCCCCCATCCCACCCCAGCAGGTTGGCTTATTCTTATCACTTACCTTTAGGCACACTCTGTTCTTTTCTTCTTGGGCTTTAGGTTTAGATTTCCCTCTTTGCAGCTTTCTGAACCCTGACCTGATCACTCTGTCTGGGTACTGGACCAACAGCTCATTAACCAGTCAAGTCTGTAAGTCTCTCCCAACACAGTACTGCCTATTGCTTAGCAGACTAATACCCAGTTAGTTTTTGACTGCTCATTTCTCTCTAACTTGGATCAGATCACTTCACTCTGCTTCTGCTTTTTCAAAGTTTGCTTTTTTTTTTTATCATCCTTTCCCTCACCCCAATGGGTTCACACTTCCTGCCTTGTGGCTTGGTACTGCCACATCGTACAATTCCATGTCATTCAGCCTTGGCCAGCTGCAAAAAAGTAGTATTTCCAAACCCTACCTTAACATTTTTTTTGTCTGTAATACAAAACAGTGGTTAAACTAGAGTGAGTATGGTGGGATGTGTCTTACAGAAACAGCCTCTGAATTGGAAACTACCACTGGGTATGATGTGTGGTGCATCTGATTCCTTCTTCCATTATAATTTCTTTTTTTTTTTTTAAAGCAATCTGGATTAAGTAACTTGCTCAAGGTTACACGGCCAGTTATTTCTGGGTGTGGTGCCGAGTATCTGAGCCCGGATTTGATCCAGGTCATCCTAACACTGGAGCCGGTGCTCTTACTCGCTGAGCCACCTGGCCGCCTCTTATAATTTCTTTAATATGCCTTAAATTAATGTTTTTATTCATCAGTTATACAGTTTTTTTTCTTTCTTCCTCTGCACCTTAGTTCCCAGTTGTCTACCTAAAAAACTGTGTAAAAACAAGAGATTTGTAATAAAATGTTATGTATGGGTATGCATCTGGTATTGGATTGTCCAAGGCAGCCTGAGTTCAAAGAAGCTTATCTTCAGAAAACTGGTCCCTGGATGACTTTATTTTCTTCCAATAACAACATCTCTCAAAGATTATCAACTAAAGTGGTTTGGCCATAGTTATTGAAGGTGTGGCTATACTAAGGAAACCCCAGATCTTCAAAATCTTAAGTGAGGTTCTTTTGGGAGCTTTTCTTAAGGCTAATTTTCT
>NW_027187460.1:37577961-37610428 GCF_028583685.1 Petaurus breviceps papuanus
CCTTCCTTCCTTCCTTCCTTCCTTCCTTCCTTCCTTCCTTCCTTCCTAAGGGGGGGAAGGCAAGGTAATTGGGGTTAAATGACTTGCCCAAGATCACACAGCTAGTATGTATCAAGTGTCTGATTTGAACTCAGGTCCTCCTGACTCCAGGGCCAGTACTCTATTCACTGTGCCACCTAGCTGCTGGAAGACTAATTTTTCAAGAAAAGAATTATTTCATTCCTTTTCCCTACTGTTACTACCTCCTTCCAACATGAGCCAACCAACCAACCAGCCAACCAACCAATCAATCATATTTATAACCCAGTTCAGGCAACTGTGGCTCAGTAGATAGAACACAGGACTTGGAGTCAAGAAGATGTCAGTTTGAATCCTGTCTCAGACATTCCCTATCTTTGTGACCCTGGGCAAATCATTTAAACTCCCTGTGGCTCATTTTCATCATTTGTAAAATAAGGATAATATTATCATGATCTCACCTCACTGGATTATTGTAAATATCAAATAAGTTAACATATATTATAACTGTTATTACTCTTATTATTTCTATTACTATTTAGGGCTACTCCCATTCTTAGGTTAGTGGTAAAATGAACTTTTATTTTCTTTGTTTCCTTACTATAAAAAACATGAACATTTATGGAAGTAGTTTTTGATGATAAATCTATAGGCTCCTCCCCCCTTTTACCACCAAGGTCTTTTTTTTTTTTCAAACAAGTGTGCATTTTAGCCAAGGATTTTGTTGTGAGATTATCTAATGACTCTTAACCAGAGTTAGTAAACTTTGAGAGCCATAATAGTAAAGATCATTCTGTTCAGGAATATGTGTATTTATGAGAGACTGTGGTTAAAGTTCTGGACTTAGAACCAGGAAGCCACAGCTTTGAATCCTACTTTAATAGCTGGGTGTCACTGTGGGCAAGTCTCTTAGACCTACCCAAGTCTCAGTTTTCTAATCTGCAAAATGGTACAGAGGGTTGTTGTGGGGGTCTAATGAAACCATATATAGAAAATGCTTTGCAAGCTTTAAATCAAAGGTTCTAAGCTTTATTTGTGTCATGGAACCCTTTGGCAATATTCTGAAATTAGAAAATGTTAGAAATTAGAAAAATGTTTTTGAATGCATAAAATACATATGATTATAAAGGAAACTAATTGATATACAGTAATAATATATGTACATGTACATATATATACAAACATACACATATAAATATATATTTCTAAAAAGTTCACAGGCCTGAGGTTAAGAATCCCTTCTTTCAAGACTATGTAAATGTCAGTTATTATCTGCCACTTTAAGCTGCTTTACATTTATTATGACAGTGGTTATCTTTTCACAGTAGGTTTTGAGTTCATATCACAACTGACTACATGATATCAAGGTCTAAGGCTAGGGTGATAATTGGATCTTATTATGATATGATAAAAAGGAAACAAGGGAAGAGAAAAAGATGTGTCATTCTTTCCATTGTGGTATTAAAATGCTGCATGTTGAATTTCCCCTTATCTGATAATAACTGACATTATTTCCTTAGGGTCAGTGAGGAGCCTGGTAAAATATTAATTAGGCTGGCCTGCTCTCTGCTCCATGTATCTTTCCTTCTCTCCCCTCCCCTCTATTTTTCTGGAAAGCACAAATGTATTAATCAGATCCCAGACACTTGACACTTCCTTCTGTGTTACACTGTTTTCAGATCCAGTCTGATTCATGCTAGAAATCACTTTGCATTTTTCTGATATGGTAGAAATGTACCTCATTCATTCTATGTGAACCACTTGCCCAAATGGCTTAGAGAGAGTCAAATCTCATTTAACAAGGGGGAGCTGCTACTGCCTGACCTGGTTTAACACAGGTGCTGTTAAAAGCACATTGATTTTTTTTCCCTCTTCTTCTCTTTGGGTTTTAGATTTCCATGAAAATTGGCATTAATTTCCCCCAAAATGAAATCTGTAAATGACCTTGAGTCAATTTCAGCTCCTAGGTAATAAGCCTATGAGTGCTGTCTCTTGCAGGGCTGACTCTGAGGAGATGGGATATTCAGCAGTTACAGTTCGATACATTTACTTTCTACCTGCTGGTTTCAAACAGTATTAATTTTTATGTGCTCATTGTGCATTGTGTTTAATTAAAAGCAGTTCTGTTCACAACGGCACTTGTAGAATTTTTTTCCCCCTGAAATGAATAAAACAAACAGGCATCTGGTATTTGTTTTGTATAGCACAATCCCCATAAAATGAAGAGTAATAAAACATAATTATCTATAAAAGCTGAGAATGGGCTTGTTTCTACCTTGTTTTGAAATCTACTCATAGGATAAAGAATCCCTTTGTAAATTAAACAACAACAAAAATACTCCAAACTCCTTTCCATACTATTTGCATCACCATTATTCTAAGTTCTCTTTGCTTGGGTGAGTGTGCTGTCCCGGAATAAGGGCCTCTCTCTAGGATGGGGTTGATGATAAAACTTTTTCAAAGCTTTATTATCTATGTAACGGACTTCAGAGAGAAGCAAAATACTTCCTTCCTCTTCTGTGTTCCTTTTGATTTATGTAGCTCTCTGCTTACCTCCTGAACTATGGATTTGCCCAAGATATTGTTGAAAGTTGAGTTCATAGCCTAGAGATCATAGGTTCAGAGCTGGAAGGTTCCTTAGGGATCATGTAATCCAGCTTGCTCATGTTATGGAGGAAGAAACTAAGGACCAGAGAGGTGAATAATAAATGCTTGTTGAACTAGTGAAGGAAAGAAGTAAGGTGATCTTTAATGGGTTATTACTAATAAAAAATTGCTTACTGCCTAAAATATTTGCTTATGATTTCCCACCTGGGCTTCTTCCGATGAATTGTGGGATGTTCGCCTCTCACTAAGTAATTTAATGCTGGTACAGAAGAGAAATTATTATGCAGTGGGGGTCTTGTTGTCTGATTCGGCAACAGCGTTTGCATCCCTAGGGGTGAATGCGCCAAGTCTAAGTTCACCTTTCCATTTGGTACTGGGAATGTGATTTGAGGTAGTGATTGGGTCCTGTCCTGAGAGGTTGGATGTCCACTGCTGCGAGGGCAAAGGAAGCAGCCACAGAATCCTGTGGTGGGACCATATTTCATGATGACGGTTTTATGTCCTTGGGTGATGTTGCAGGGCCTTGTGTATACCTACCTTTTTTCTTATAAATAAAAGCACAGGCATTTTACCAGGGAAGGGTAGCTTTGAGATTCTCTGGATATACTATGAAAAAAAAAAATTAGGTCCTCCAAGTAGTTTTATTGCGCTTTATAGCATAACTGACTGTTGACAGGAACTGGAAGTAATACATGTGCAACATTTATATTCACTTTCTCCAGAGTGGGAGTTTCTAATTAGAGAGTCATAGTCCGTTTTTAACATCATTTGTTTAGGGGGTAGAAATGGAGAAGCATTATGAATATGATAATTAAATGGGTAAAGAAGCTTGATTATTTGCTATCAACTCCCAATTTTAACACTTGCTAGCAAGTTATTTGACTTTGAGGCCACAGTCTGTTCTAATGTAAAATGTGGGTAGGGGCCAGCTAGGTGGCGCAGTGGATATAGTGTGGTGCCTAGAGTCAGGAAGAGTTCAAATTTGCCCTCAGATACTAGCTGTGTGACTTTGGGCAAGTCACTTAACCCTGTTTGCTTCAGTTTCCTCATATGTAAAGTGAAATGGAGAAGGAAATGGCCAACCACTCCAGCATCTTTGCCAAGGAAACCCCAAATGGTGTCATAAAGAGTTGGACAGCAAAAGCTAAGTTATTTGATCTTGTGGCCACACAAGGCTACAGTTTCGTTTTCTGTAAAGGGTGGATAATAATTCCTGTTCTGGTCTTACAGGGTCCTTGTGCGTATGTAATACTTGAAATTTACTTTATACAATTGAAACATATAATTGAAGTAATAATTTGGCTTGAAAATATAAGGCAAAAAATAAAATATAATATTACTGATGTGGTATGGTTACCAGTTCTTTCTTCAGAAAGAACCTGTTATGTCTACATCTGGGGTAGGCTATTATTCTGCTTATTCAAAATGGCATTTTTGAAGGACATAGTATCAGATATCTAGAGCTAGAATGGACCTTGAAGGCGACTAAGTGCTTCATTTTACAGAGAATGAAACTGAGGCCTAAAAATGTTAAGTGATTTACTTGTCTCAGGTTACACAGATAAAGGGTCAGTGGGATTTGAATTGAGGTCTTCTTACTCTAGATGCCCAATCAATAACTTAGTAGTGTTTTTTGTTTTTTAAAGAAGTCTGTGGATATGTAGTAAGTCCTTGAGAAATCAGAGTATCTTCTGTGTGAAAATAAGTCCATTTTAAGAAAGCATTGGGTCAAATAGCATCATACTCCAATGGCATAATGCCCAATGCTCAGATAAGAGAATATTTACAGTATAGACCAATAGTGTCAAACCCATATGGAAATGGGGCAACTGATCTACATATACTATACATAAGGATTCCTAAGGGCTGCAAAGAATATTGACTTAGTTTTAAAATCTAATATTGTCTATATTTTATTGTATTTTTATTTATTTTGTTACATATTCCCAAATTACATTTTGATCTGGTTTGTGCTGCTCTCAGGAGTGGTATCGGCTTTGCTGGCCAATGTGTTTACACCTTTGGGATATACTTTTTTTTTTGAAGGAGGGAAGGTAGGGCATTTGGGGTTAAGTGACTTGCCCAAGGTCACACAGCTAGTTTTGTGTTGTGTCTTAGGCTGGATTTGAACACAGGTCCTCCTGACTCCAGGACTGGTGCTCTCTATTCACTGTGCCATCTAGCCACCCCTCTAGTATGTACTCTTTATTGCCAGAATCATAGGGTTAAAGATTTAGAATGGGAAGGGACTTTATAGACTTAGTCCAAGTCCTTAATTTTCCATATGAGGAAACTGAGTCCAGACAAGTTAAATAACTTGCCCAGAGTTGAACGGTAACACGTAGCAGAGTCCAGACCTCAGCTGAGGTCTTCTGCCTCCAAATCCAGTGCTATTTTTGCTATGGTAGTACCAAATAAAGTAACAGTAATAATAATAATAACTAGCATTTACTCTTTAACGTTTGTAGAATGCTTTACATTTGTTAAATCATTTCATTCTTACAGCAACCCTGTAAGATAGTTGCTGGGATTATTCCCATTGTACAGATGAGGAACCTGAGGCTCAGAGAGGTTAAATCACTTGAGTAGATCCACGTGGCTGTAAGTGTCAAGTAGGATTCAAACCTAGGGCTTCCTGACTCCAAAATCCAGAGCTCTCTCCAGTGTACCATGCTGCTTTTCAAAGTAATGAAAAATACCTGGTTCTGTTAGATTTGCTCCCATACCTTAGTACTCTTAAAAATATTTTTTTCTAATGAATAGAGCATCAGCTCTGGAGTCAGGAGGACCTGAGTTCAAATGCAGCTTGACACTTAACACTAGCTATGTGACCTTGGGCAAGTCACTTAACCCCAATTGCTCTGCCTTACCCCTCCAAAGAAAAATAATTTTTTCTAACTGAAAAAAAAAATCAAGATGGTAAGCAGAGAAAATTGCTAGTTCTCTTTTTTTAAAAGCTCATGAAATAAATATGCTACATATGTGTGTGGATTTATAGTATTTATTAACAAAGCCAAAAAGTGTGAGTTACTTAATAGGTTTTCCTGTTTATAAGTCAAACTCATCTAAGGATTTTTAAAAATTATTTTATTTGCTCTCAGAATATTCCTTTAAAATGGGTGATCTTGATTGTTGTATAGATAGGAAATTTGTGGCCTGTGAAAACAGACTGAAATAAAAGGTCAGGATTGCTTGAAGCCCAGGCAGCGAAAATTCTGAAAACATTAATGAAATTTTTCAGTGCCACAGTGGTTAGAGAATGACCTAGGAAGTCCGAGGTTCAAATCTTAATTCTGGTACATACTGGCTTTGTGACCTTGGGTAAATCAATTAACTTCAATGCACCAAGAATCTATCTGAGATGGAGTTATAGAAGAATTACCAGTTGGTAGAGGGATAGTGGGTCTTCGCCATAAGTCTGGAACAAGAAAAATAACAACAAAAACCAAAAACCCTCAAACCCCATCCCAAAAAACTACACTGCTTTTTGCCTAAATAAACATTGCACATGTGAGATTCACATGGAGTTCATATGTGTATGCGTTCATATGATACTATATGTTCATATGATACATCTCTTGTATGTTGTCTTATGTATCTGTGTAGATAACGCATACACACATATCCATCCATACACAGATATACTATTCGTTCATTCAGAACCGAAATGGACCGTACAAGTTGCCCAGTCAGGCCTCCTTACTTTACAAATGAGGAAGTTAAGGCCGGGAGAAGTTAATTCACTGCCCAAGGCCACAGTAAGTGGCAGAGGTGAGAACTGAACCATTGTTCTTGGCCTCCAGGTCCTCCTCTTTTTTCTTAGTACCACATTGCCTCTCTTCAGGAGAATTTTTTGTAAAGCAAATTTCTGTTAATGGAATTATTGCCCCAGTGACTTCTGCAGAGTTAGATGTCTATATTCTCTCTCTCAATTCCCTTTATAAAAAAAGTTTGACTCTAGGATATCGTGAGTTTTGACTTAAAAGCACATAAGAAACCGTTTAAAATTGCATGATTGGGGCAGGTAGGTGGTGCAGTGGATTGACCCTGGAGTCAACCTGAGTTCAAATTATGCCACAGACACTTACTAGCTGTGGGACCCTGGCCAAGTCACTGTTAAAGGTAACTGATTTTCTTGATAGACATGTCTGACATGAACAGAATTCAGAGCATTTAGCTGTATCGCATTGTATACAAAATAACAAAATGTTGTACAGTCCTACAACTGGAGATTGTAATCATCTGCCTTGTTTATATATGTGTATATATAAACATATATACACACACACGAAAATCACAGCCATCCTCTAGCTTCAGCATTAGGCTAAACTTTATGTCACCAAAGTGCTCCTTTTAACACTTACATACCTTTTCATGCAAGATAAACTCAGTTTTGCTCTCTTCCCTCCTCTTCTCTCCTTCTCCCTCCTCTCTTCCTTTCTCCTTCTCTCTCCCTGTCTCTCTCTCCCTCTCTCTGTCTTCAGTAACTGGCACATTGTAAGCACTTAATAAATGCTTGTTGCTTTGCTTTGTTGCTTACCTCTCTCTGTCCCCCTTCCCCTTTCTCCCCCCCCCCAACTTCCCCTTTTCATTTCCCCCTACATACTTGAAATCACTTGATTTTACTTAACCTCTTTCACGTGTCCTGGTAAACAGTGACACAGTTTATTAGTGTTTCTTGGAGGAAAGATGATAGTTTTGTATTGTAAAGGTAAGCATGGAAATGTCCGATCCAATTTATAATTATTATCACTCAGATTTCTAGAGTACTCAGAGGTTTATAGAAAGCTTGTCCCACAGTAACTCTATGAAGCAGGTAGCATAGTGCAAATGTTATTTCCTCCATTTCACAGATGAGACAATCAAGGCATAGAGATCTGAAATAGCTTGTATAGGCATTAAGTAAAAACCTGCAACTTGAACTCTCTTGAGTCTAAGACCAGCATTTTTTACATTACATCACATTGCCCCTTAACACACTTAGTTTGATCCATTCCCAGATGACTGATTTATTTATTTAAACTTAAGATTAGTGCCCTCTTAGGGCTCTTAACTTCTTCACTTTCCCAGACCCACTCTTGTGCCAGAGTATGATCAGGCTTTCTCTGACAAGCCCTTAAGATTTTTGTCTCCGTAAATTAGTGAGCAGAAGAAAATCTGCTACCACTACATCCCATGGTCCTGTATTTGAAATCTTAGATCTCCCTATACTGAGGTTATGAGGCATGGGTCAGGAAGCCATTCACTGGGCAGGACCAGAATAACTATGTAAAATCCTGGAGTTGGAAGAAACTTCAAAGGCCGTCTAGTCCAACTGGGCCAGTGTTTGACTGATGTGGCATATATTTTTATCACAGAGGGCATTGTTATATTATGACTAGGTTTTTCTTTGTTGTTTGAATTTTGGTAATTGATATCTTTCTAATATAAGAAATATTTTTCTAATAGAAAAAATGTTGGATTTGGAGCTAGAGGAACTGAATTCAAATCCTTATGACCTTGGGGAAATTACTTCCCATCTCAAGGGTCAGTTCCTCAGTTTCCTCAGTAATAAAAATGAGGCATTTGAACCAGATCAGATCTGAGGTACCTTCCAGCACTAAAATCTATGGTTCTATCATCTGTTGCAAGTGCTCAATAGTCTACCCTGTGAAGACCTCCAGTACTGGGCCACTCACTCATTCCTAAGGTGTGTGTGTGACACCTATTGAGACAGCTGTAATTGTTAAGTTAGGAACAGCTAGGTGGTACAGTGGATAGAGTACTGGGCTTGGAGTTTGGAAGACCATCTTCCTGAATTAAAATTTAGCCTTACACACTTAGGAGCTGTTTGACCCTGGGCAGGTCATTTCACCCTGTTTGCCTCAGTTTCCTCATCTGTAAATTGAACTGGAGAAGGAGATGGCAAACCATTGCAGTATCTTGGTCAGGAAAAGTCAGACATGACTGAAAAAGACTGAACAAAAAAATTAACTTTTTCTTTATATCTAGGTGCACTTTGCTTCTCTGTAACTTTTAACTTTGGTTCTTACTCTTTCTGGACTCTTCTTTCTTCTTTTTATTTTTTGCTTTTTGGAGGGGGGAGGGCAGGGCAATTGGGGTTAAGTGACTTGCTCAAGGTCACACAGCTAGTAAGTGTTAAGTGTCTGAGGTAAAATTTGAACTCAGGTCCTCCTGACTCCAGGGCCAGTGCTCTATTCATTGCAACTCTTCTTTCTTATTGAGAATGTAATGGCCAATCACAAGATTTTAGGATTAGGGTTAGGTAAACAAAGTGCTTAATATTCATCTTCTTTTCATCTTTTCTCCACCCCATAAACCTGTTTCTTTTGATGCTCTGCTCTTCCCAATTACTCAGGCCTAAAACCTTTTACTGCCCTCTTCCTCAGCTCACCATTCCTATATCCAGTCAATTGGCAGATTCTGTGGATTCTACCTTTCTGTGCAGCCTTGCTCCTGTCTGTCATCTTCTCTTCACAGACTCACACAGTAATCACTTGAACTGGTCTCTCTGCTTCTAGTTTCATCCCTCTCCAATTAGTCTTTTGCCCGAGTTTGACCATGTCACTCTTCTAAAAAAAACCCCAAAACCCAAAACCCTTCAGTGGCCTGTAGTTGTAGGCCAAATTGCTTGGCCTGTTGCTGAAAGCCCCCCTGCAGTCTGATCCAGTATATTTTTCCAGACATATTTCACATTACTCCACTTAACTCACTTGGTGTTTCTGCCAAACTGCACTACTAAACCAGCTGATTAGCTGAATTCATTTTGTACCCTTTCAAATGCAAGGTCTTTTTAGGCTTCTCCCCAGCCTTCCCCACTTTTCAAGCCTAGAACCACACTTTTTCCTTATCTCTACATTGTGAAATCCTCTTCTTCCTTTATGACTCCATTTATGTACTACTTCCCACAAGAAACTTTCCCTGATTTCTTTCCCCTTCCCCCTATGCTGTAAGTTATCTCCCTTTCCCTCAGTTTTCTTATTTTTTTTTCCCTACATCTCTCCTTTGCGCACATCATATTCCACCTTCTCTCATGCTAATTTTTGAGTACTCATTTTCTCTTCAGTGATTGTAAGTGCCTAGCACATAGTAAGCCAATAATAAACTTTAACTGAATTGAACTGAATAGAAGCTACCCTTGGCTGAAATAAGTGCACATATAGTGAGTGGTCCAGGGGAATCAGGCCTTAAGGTTGGTGCTGGAATTTTATTGGCACCTGGTCTCAGCAAGAAAGCTTGGGTTAGAAAATAAATACAGTTGAGACTGATTCTCCTACCTAGGCTCTGTCATTTTAGTTTTAATCATTGTTGAATATTGATCAGGTACTGTGGTTGATGTCAACAGTAGGGACAGAATGGCAGGTAGCAAAATAATGGTACAGCACCCCAAAATTCTGTAAATATAAGGAATACTTTTTTGTAGAATGCTCTTAGTTAATTTAGAATTTGGTTTTGTGAAAGTATAAAGATTTCTGGAAGGATTTTGTTCAGATGTATGTTACCAATATGTTCAATGTTATATTCCCTTTCCCCCATTTAATATTTCTTATTTCTTTCTTCAGTCTGCTTTATAACATGTAGGGTTTTATTGAGAATAAATATCTATTACAAAACATTATCTTGTCGATATGTGAAAAAATTAACTTTAATGGATATTAAATGACCAGAACTGGTGGTGTTTTTCTAGTCCCCTGGTTTCCTTTCCTAGTCTTTAGATGTATTTCCTTGTATTTTTCCTAGTGTCAATTTCACATGAACATGTAAAATGTCTCCCAGTTCTTAATAAGTTGGGAAAATTTGATTATAAGGAACTCTTTGGACTGAATTGGGAGTATGGGGGAGGAGAGAGAAGGTTAGTAGATGTCACCCAGAGAAATTTCTAACTTTCTTAACTTGTCAGCTCAGCACAGGGCTACATATGCTATTAACCCACATTGGTGCCTTGGGCTGTATAATCTATACTAAACTTGGACTTTTTTTCTCCCTTGTTATATAAAACATTGTGGTCTTGCATTTTCTTTAATTAACCTATCACTTCCTTGCAGAAAGAGACTGAGCTTGTATCCTTGTTTATGGTGCTTGATTTTACTCTGAATTTTTAATACTAGTTGCCTATTTCTTCTGAGCTTCAGTTGATTCATTGTTTGGGAAAGCTTGCAGACCAACTTAGACAAATCTTAGTGGGAAAACAAAACCAATGTTTCCCAAAAAATAACCAGGCCAAATGGTTTCAAGCTGTAATCTAAAGTTTCCACTAATCACTCCTGACCTCTGATTATAGAGCTAGGGTTTTTTTTTTTTTTTGGTGGGGAGAACAAAGCACTTCCTTGTGGGGACAATGAGAAGCTGGAGATGGGGGAATATTCCTTGGTTGCATTGTGTTATCAATATTAAGCGTGATGCTAAGCGTTGAGATGAATTTACTCCCCTAGCTACAGACCTTAGTAGGACATATACTATTTTTGATGCATTTTGCTATTTTTGTCATGGCTTATGTTGGAGAAAGGGGGTAATGGAACAAAGCTTGTTTGCAGGAAACTTCAGCTGCCTCCATCTGAAGCCGTTGGTAGATGACAGTGCTGGGTTATTGACTTGGTGATGTTATAGCCTTTAAATAGCTGAAAATGAATGTTTCTTCACCTTTGTATCACAAAAGCAACTTTTTTATTTTAATACAATTAATCACATTTCTTTTTTCCAAGAACACTCTCCCCCCTCACCCCCATTCTGGAGTTAAATACTGTAATTTAATATGCCTAAGTAATACCTAGCTAAAATCCTGTGATTTTTTTGTTTTTTTGTTCTCTGCTTTTGTAACTGTCTTAAGAGGAAGACAAGAAGAGGAGGGACTGTGCAGAAGGTGGTGAAAATTGAGCAGTGGCAATTCCTCTGGGGCTAGAGAAGGAGATAGTTATTACATTAATACTGGGAGGAGTTCAGAAGCCAATACTACTGTACAATTAAATGGGGCTGTTAAGAGCATGACTGAGTCAATTCATTAAAGACCATGGAGGTTTCTTGTGTCCCCTTTATCTTTCCTGCTCTTGGGAGACCACATATGGATGGAAGAAAGACCTGGGAGGAGGGGGGAGGGGGAGAGAGTCTCCATAGGTTACTTATTCAGAATGCATCTTTTTCTTTCTCTTTTTTGGCCATTGTTTCCAGGGTAGAGCATCTTCCTAAAAATGATCAGCATAACCAGCATGCAAAAATTACTATCAAGGGAAAATTATGTAGGCTGTTCCACTCTGCTCTGTGGGTTTTATAAGAGAGCTTCCTATTTGGAGAGCCATAAAGGTTAAAGGTAGAGGGGACTTTAGAAGTCAAATTGTCCAGACTTCTTCATTTTATAGAAAAGCCTTAGAGGATTTACATAACTCATTCTCTTTCCCCTAACATTTTCTTAGAAGCACTTCACTACATTCTACCTTGAATCTTAGTTTATGATTTGTATCTCCTTATTGTAAGTTGCCACTTTTCATTCTTGTATCCCCAGTACCTAGCACGGTGCCTTTCAAACTGTAGACATTTAAGAAAGGATTGTTGAATTGATCTGTGTCTCAGTTGCCTGATTTGTAAAAAGGTAAAACTAAAATGTTATCTACCAATTTCATGGGGATAGTGATGGGTTTTTAAGACAGCTCCTCCCACAGTTCCCATACAGTAACATAAATTTAAGGTTTTTATCATTATTACTAAATAAGCCTAATCAGTATTAAGATTCCATGACGCAGTTATCAAATTAATGCAAAGGAAAATAATTTTGAAAGACTTCAGGACTTCAGAAGACTGAAGATGAAACATACTTCCCCCCTCTTGGATGAAACATATATTTTCAGACAGGGACAATGTGTGAATTTGTTTTGATTGACTATACTTATGATTATATAGGAAGGAACGTGTGTGAGAGAGAGAATTGGTGGGTATTAATAGTAATGAATAAAATAAGAAAGAAAAGAGCGTCAATTAAATATTCGCTGATGAGAACAGAAGGAACTTCAGAAGGGGACACAGACAGGCAGGGCAGTGTTGGTACTATTGAGTTAATTTGATGTACATAAAAAGACCAGAGTGTATATAGCAAGCTCACAGTTTTGTATTCAACACTCTTTCCTATTTGTTTGTTGAAATACAAAATGCACCTTAAGGACTATGGGGGCAGTTCCTATCAGTTTCCTGCTGAAACCTTTCCTCCATGTGTCTTCCCCCTTTAGAATTTGAGTTCCTAGAGACCTTGGAATGTCTTCATTTTCTGTTTGTATCCCACAGTACTCCACACGTAGTAAGTGCTTACAAAATGCTTTATTCATTCATTTAAATGTCTTAATATTGGTAAAGTTCAGAAGAAAAAAAAAACAGAAAAGATTTTCTGTGCTTAAGCCACTTTGATGAGGGGATTCTCTAATCTGAAGGCATTTCTTTGCCAGTGTTCTCAAAGGAGAACAACCTCCAGAGAAAAATTAATAAGTTTTGATTATCCCCAAGGCTTGCAGAATACCATTTAAAAATCAAATGATATAAAAGGACAAGTATTTAATTAAAACCAACCTAACTCAAAGACTAATGTTTTAGTCTCCCTCAGACCTTCTTCAAGGGAATTGGAGTTCTTTTGCTGATGGCTGGTTCCAATTTACGTGGAAGTAAAGAAAATATAATTATTTACTTAGGTCATCCATAATCTCCCAAAGGGAAATAGTCCTAAGAGCAGTGGTAGTCATTAGGAACCTTAGTTCTTAAATAATATGCATCCCCTACATTCCTTGAAGGGAGCAGGAATTAGATCAGACTCCAGGACCTTCTTATATAGTCTTGTCAGTGAGGTTGTATTGGTCAAACAAATCAAGAAGCAAGACAAATTTCAGTGTGAGGAAAACTTCCTCCTTCACCCCAAGTCCCTTTTTTTCTCTGCCTTTGTACACATATCTGTCTTCTTCTACAATGACCTCTGAAGTATCCAGGAAAACAGATCTATTAAGAAGCACAACCATATGTGCTCTGTTTTCCATATGCAAATCGAAATTTCTTTACAGCAGGCTATTATTACTTCTTGTTTCTACTCAAACCAATTTACAATTTTTTTTTTTGCCTACATCTATCAATGAGCCTTTGTTCAGCTACTTAAAAACAAAACAAAAATGAAACCTTATATATATTTTTTTAATGCCAGGTGGGTTTTGAAAATAAGAGAATGTAATGTTGCATAAATTGATC
This sequence comes from Petaurus breviceps papuanus, assembly GCF_028583685.1. Taxonomy (NCBI): domain Eukaryota; kingdom Metazoa; phylum Chordata; class Mammalia; order Diprotodontia; family Petauridae; genus Petaurus; species Petaurus breviceps. Next base: position 37,591,798 of record NW_027187460.1, read on the forward strand.
ATGTTCGACTTTGAGCAGTTGGCCCTTTTATTTAGACTTTTAGAATTCTGAGTAAGTTTTATTGTAATCCTCTTTCCCTCTGACACCCCGTTCTCCCCCTCCAAATGTCAGTGGAATGCATAGAGTTCTTTGTGTTTGGGGAAAATGGTTTTCCCAGGAGTGTTTCCCCTTGGTGATAAGATGGGTATTTTGTCACCTGTCTGAATAGACCCTTAAGGAAAGTACTCAAACACCAGCATGTCTAACAATTGCCACTGGACAAACCTCTAAAAATCTAATACCTTTCACTAGGAAATTTAGAAAAAGGGTTTTGCCAGGAAGAATCCTTATATGCCATGATACTGAGCAGTCTGACCTTTAAACTCCCTGTGTCTTTAACATCAAAAGGATGTTAAATATATCAAGAATACTTCAGCAGAGTAATTATTACATGTGATATAAAGAGCAGCTGATACTGGGGTTGTGAATAGAAAGTGAATGGCTTTTTATTTAGTTTGTTTAATTGGACACTAATTATAGTTTTTTTTTTAGGGGGAAATACAACAGTAGTTTAGTATATTATTTCCATAATCTTCATTTTTTTTTTCCGTTAGAAGATTTGAATTTGACTACATAAAATTTTTTGGGACCTTTGAAAAGATTGCTTTGAAACAAAACAAATTTTTCAGCTTGCTTACTATCTAAAACATGAAAGGTCTCTTTCATTTTTAACTCAAACATTTAGAAACTTATACTGCATATTATGCAGGTTTGTGCTATAAAATTTTGCCCTAAACATTTTGACCTCTTGCTTTTATCAGTAAGGTGTAAATTATATGTGGATGTTCTGAATTGTTACAGTGCAAACTCCATTGGGACAAGGTTTCTAAGATATTAAATCTGTTACTGAGGATTTGACCAGTTTTTTTCTACACTCCATGTTCTCAGCATTTCTGCAGCTGGTCATCTGCATTAAATTTGTTCTTCATTTGCACTGATATTGATTGCTATAGAGTTACCCTATTCAGGTGAAAATAACGGAATACTGAGATACTGGTCATTCTACTTCTTTTGACATGATACAGATTTGCTCTATTTTTAATCAGTAGAATACTCTCAACTCTTGGACAAGATATTGATGTATTTAGGGCACGATTTGAAGGATTGGCTCCCCATGGAACAGCTCTTGGGTTAAACCTTCACTAAAATACTAGGACTTGATTTTTCACAAAATTCAATATTTAAGGTGCCAAACATTCTGTTAATTAAAATATGTGCATAATACAGCACAACAGAATACATTTCCAAGTGTAGGTCTTGTTTCCTTTCCACCCACATTGCACCTTTGGTGACTATCTGCTTTGCCCGGGACCATACAGCTAAGCTAAGTTGTATCTGTGGCTGACTCCAGATGTGGGTGCTCTATCCACTGGGCTACCTAACTGCCTCTAGAGTCTAGCTATTTTCCTGTAACTGAAGGTTTGTGTGTTGAAAAACCATTAAGCTTTTTCATCCTGGTTACAGAGAGGGAGACAAGTGCATGAAGAAGTTTAAGGGAGATGGATTGTGTCTCAGTTTAAGGAAGAACCTCTCTAAGGGTAAAATGTGTGTGTGTGTCTGTTTACACACACAAATAGAATATGTTGTCTCTATTAGGTAATGAGTTTCCTTGTTACTGAAACTGTTGAAGAAGTTGTTCAGTTGTGTGCTATTCTTCATGACATGTGGACTGTGTTCTTCCAGAGATACTGGAGTGGTTTCCCATTTCCTTCTCCAGTGGATAAACAGAGGGTTAAGTAACTTGTCTAGGGTCACACAATTAGTAGGTGTCTGAAGCAAGATTTGAACTCTCAGACTCCAGGCCTAACGACCCTCTATCCTCTGAGCCGCCTAGCTGCCTATGTTAAAGAGGGTAGACTTCCATTATTAGGCATGTTCTAGGGAAGATTTATGTGTCGTGCAGAGGGTTGGGCTAGAAGACTTATGGGTCTCACTGAATGCTGAAAATCTGTGATTTTACGAAATTAAGATAATTAAAGATGAATATGTAGATTATATAGGCTACACTATAGTTGTGTAGAATAATTCTTCTCTTAGGTTAAAGATGCTAAAATTAACTTTGAATTGAGGTTTGTCTTAAACTGCTATATTTTAAGGGAGACAGATATAAATTCACTAAATGTTAATATATTTGGTCTTAGCAAGGACATCAAATATGGAATAATAACTTATCTCTTGGTCATGCCCTCATATATCCGAGGAGGGACCTTCTTACCTCCTGTGTCCTTGGCTAGGTGAAATCCCCAGAAAAAGTGTATAGAGTTATTGCCTTAATTGATTACTCAGTTAAGAAACATTAAGATGCCTAAGTGCCAAGTATTGTATTGGATAATAGTGATATAAAGACAAAAATCAAACAATTTCTGCCTTCAGGGAGCTTATTTCTATTCGAGACAAATAAATACAAGAGGGAGCCAACTCAAGTTCATGTCTTTTTTATATAAACCTGAGTTACGTTCTTGGAATTGACTTTTTTTTTTTTTAAAGCAATTGGGGTTAAGTAACTTGCTCAAGGTTACATGGCCAGTTATTTCTGGGTGTGGTGCTAAGTATCTGAGCCCAGATTTGATCTCCAGGTCATCCTGACACTGGAGCCGGTGCTCTTACTTGCTAAGCCACTTGGCCGCCCCTAAACTATCCTTTTTTTTTTTCACTTTTTTGGGGGGGCAACTGGGGTTAAGTGACTTGCCCAAGGTCACACAGCTAGTTTTTGTGTTAAGTGTCGGAGGCCGGATTTGAACTCAGGTCCTCCTGACTCTAAGGCCAGTGCTCTATTCACTTAGCCACCTAGTCGCCCCTGGAATTGACTTTTAAATCAGGACTGTGCAGTTTCTATTGGGTTGAAGAAAGAAGGTGAGACAGAGTAGAGGGGAGCAGCTACTCAGCTGTTACACAGGAAGACCTGTGTAGCAACATTACCCTTATAGGGAACCAACAATGTGGGATAGGAATGGTGGAGCAGCTGAAGATCTAAAAGGTTAGTGTCTAGTCCAGGAGCTTCAGGAACAAAAGTATAGAAACCAAGATAGTCTGAATCAAGAGGAGCAGCTGAGTTTGTTTCAAGGTAGAAACTGTGTGAGCCACAATGGAGGATTCCTTCCTTCCTTCCTTCCTTCCTTCCTTCCTTCCTTCCTTCCTTCCTTCCTTCCTTCCTTCCTTCCTTCCTCCCTCCCTCCCTCCCTCCCTCCCTCCCTTCCTCTTTCATTCTCTCTCTCATGCTTGCACAGTGCCTGCTACATAATAAGTAATTAATAAATACTTATTGACTGATTACTGTGGAAATTTCCTCCACTGATTGCCAGTTCATCTGTAACTTTAAATCTCTGAAAGTTGTCTGGAGGCACTGGGAGATTGTGACTTATCACTAGTTACAAAGCTAGTAATAAGAAGCAAAGTCCTAATTCAGATTCAAGAATTCTAACTGCAAATACAGTGTCCCCTCTCCAGCACCCCCCTCCCTCCCCATCATCTTCCATTGCTAATATGTGTGGAAGGAAGGATTTAACCCAGGTTTTCCAAACTGGGAGATGGACCCTCAATCTCTTAGCCAGCAGCCTCTTGGGCTAATTTAATTGTGCCTTTTGTAGACCAGAGAGCACATAGCCTACCTTCTTTTTGCAGATGAAGAAACTGAGGCTGATAACACTTAATGCTAGTAGCCCAATCTCACACAGCTAGAAAGTGGCAGCTCTGGGATATTCCCAGTTCCTCGAACTCCAAATATAGTGCTGTTCAATTACACCATCTTTCATTGCTTTGCAAAAGCAAAGGCGAAAAACATTAAGGAGGTTTTAATTTTCATTGGAAACCAAAGGGAATGTTTTAATTTTAATCCTGATGGACTCATAACTGTGCTAGTACAAAGCAAAAGCATATTAGTAACCCAAAGTAATACAGAAATAGTGTTTTTAAAAAAAATACACACATGTAAAATGTATGTACACATCCACACATTATAAATACATAAAATATTTTATTTCATTAGCTAGTGAAACATGTTACTGCTAGTTAAAATAATGAAATGAATCTAACCTTCCCATTATTCCTCCCTTAGGGCAGTTAGAGATTGTATGGCATCCAGGTCCTATACTGTAGTTATTTGGATTTTACAAGAATTTTGACTTTTATATTCTGGGTTCTGATTCTGCTATGTACAATATTTTGTAACTATGGGGTCAGTTTACCTCCCTGAGCCTTGGTTTGTTTATCTGTAAAGTGATATAACAGTGCATGTAGAATTTACTTGTAAAGCTAAAGTGAGAATTGTAAATTGCTATCCAAACCTTACATCCCTATATACATGTCACATACTATTCTTTTGTTATTCCTTGGACCAGAGATTTAGTGTTAGAAGTCACCTCAGGGGGCGGCCAGGTAGCACAGCAAGTAAGAGCACCGGCTCCAGTGTTGAGAAGACCTAGAGATCGAATCCCGGGCTCGGACACTTAGCCCACACCCAGAAACACCTGGCCGTGTAACCTTGAGCAAGTTACTTAACCCCAATTGCTTAGGGGTAACCAGGTGGCTCAGCGAGTAAGAGCACCGGCTCCAGTGTTGGGATGACCTGGAGATCGAATCCCGGGCTCAGACACTCAGCACCACACCCAGAAATAACTGGCCGTGTAACCTTGAGCAAGTTACTTAACCCCAATTGCTTTAAAAAAAAAAAAAAGAAGTCACCTCAGGTGGCCATGTCATTTTATAAATAGTGAAACAAAGGTACATAGAGGATAAATGACTTGGCCAAGCTACTGAATAGAAGAGTTGGCATTCGAACCTAGGTCCTTTGGCATCAGATCCAGCACTTATCCCCCTGTATTTCACTGCCTTGTTCAAATACAGGTTAGACTAGATGGCAGCCTAGGTCTTTTCCGACTCAGAAATTCTGGAATTTACAATGTCCAACCCCCACATAACACTTGGATTGGTACCTCTGTAATGCACTTACTATAATGCACCTACTATAGTGATAAATTTCACAAGGGCAGTGACTTCTGTTCTTTAGAACTGATCTCTTTTAGAACCAACCTCAGGCTCTGTCTGCACACAATAGGAACCTATTTTGTTTCTGTGATTCACAACAGTTTTGCTCTAATCACTTGGGAACCTCATTATGCTTGCTTTCTACATTGCAAATACTGAGGGCTTGAGACCTTTGCCTTATTTAGACTAAAACATGAGAACGTTGGTTCTATTTTGTGAGAATCTGGCAGCAATAATGTGTTTGAATCTTGACTTGTGGAATCTTTCCCTAGGAATAACTTTCTTTTTTAACCTGTAAAGCTCAGCTCCAGGGTTGGACCAGAGCTTAGTGTGTGGGGTTGGAAGAGTACTTATAGACAGGCTTTAAAATGCCTGAGGCAGGAAGCTAAGCCCCTACTTTTTCCATGTAAAGCTGGGTCTTGGAATTCCTTGCATATTACCTTGAAAGCATGTCTTTTTTTTTTTTTTAACCTGCCAACAATTCTAGGCTTTGTACGAAACTTGTGTATATATTTTCATTCAAAATAAAAGTAAATTGGCTTGAACTTATATTTAACTGTCTGGGCTCAGTTCTCTGTATGTGTTTCTGAATAGAATTTTAAATTAAAGGGGAGATTTATGGAGATTTCCTCTGCTTTTATTTATTTTTTGATAATTAAGAGGGAAGGAAAAATAACATTTCCCTTTTCCACCCTCATAATTAAATATTCCTTAAGCAATTAAATTGTATGTACTAAACAGCTTTATTTACATCCATGGGCAGATGATCAATTCTATTCTAAGCTTTGGGACCATAATTAAATGGCAGTTTTAGAAAAATAGATCTGTGATTTCATTGGTTCAAGAAACTCCCTTTCCCTGTGCAGATAGGTTCTCTAAGTTATATAGCCTTAGGTACTGAGAGGTTAAGTGATTTGCCCCTAGTCACACAGGAATTGTGTAAACTGAGGCTATATTTGAACTTTGATCTTCCTGACTTTAAGTCCAGGTCTCTATCCATTATGCCATACTGTCTCTCTAATTGACTAATTAATTGTGTTTTGGAATAACTGTAACCACATGATAAGTGCATGTGTTTTAAAACTTACTTGTGCAGAGAGGAACCCTCATCCTCAGTATGTTAAATTGGACACTGGAATCTGACAAAACAAGTCTCTCTAGAATTAGTCTGTACAGTGTTATATGATACTGACATTGCTGCAGAAGACAGAGCAAATGGGAAATCTAATTAGGAAAGCAAATTTTCAATTTGAAACCTTATTAAAGGTGGCATATTACATATTAGGCAGCTAAGTTAGGTGTCTTTGTGTAACCTTTGAGACCTGAGACCACAAGTAATGATAAGAATGTTGACCTTGGCAGCACACCACTTTGGCTCTCAAATTCCAGCTTTCCATGAGGGTCAAAATTCACCAGTTGGCTTTTAGAATTACTTTCGTGGTTTGGTTCAGGACTGTACTGTTGAGAAATCTGACATAAAGAATTTAGGAAGAAAGAAGAATTCTATACTTTAAACCGAAAAGGTTGGTAGCTTTTCTTCATATGCCTTTCCTGTACATTTTTCATAATAAACCCTTCCTATGTTCCGGAATAATATTTAACAGGTTACATCCTATCACTAGAAACATGTGCAACACTGCCAAGAGAACATTTTGCAAACATGTAATCCTTACACTTCTTGAAACAATTACAGCTCCTCCCCATACTTTTTCTAGGGTGAGGGAAGAGTTATGCTCAGGTAATCTCCATCAGCTTGTCCAGCTCAGTGGCAAGGATCTGGACTGCCATTCATGAGTTTTAAGAGAACTGGACTCCTCCTTATCCTTTTTTAGAAGCCCAACATGCCAGAAGTCTAGCAAGAGGTGTGGGGAATTTTCCACTGGCTTTTGGTGCCTTGATTCAGACAGAACCACTGCTGGGCTTGGTATGGAGTCCATGAAAAGAAGTGACTTTCCATTTAAGAGTTCATTTTGCAATTAACAAAAGGTTGGAGGCCATTCCTGAAATTTTTTGCTTGGGGGCTCACCATTTAAGCTTATGACAGACTCTCAGACCTCAGATCTTTGCACTATGTCAGATAATTGGCCCTAAAGCAGTGAATCTTAATGCTTGTCTTTAACCATGGCCTTGGATTCTGGAGAAGTTTTTAGGAAGGGTTCCAGCCTTTTAGGGAACAATAGAGCTTATTGTTGAGAACTCACCTTTTACTGGTTCTGCTTAATTTTAAGATGATAAAATTCTTGGTATTGACTACACACCTATTACAACTGTTTTACCACTGTGTCTATCCTCTTACTTACCCCCCCCCCCCCTCCCCCCCCCCCCCTTCCCCCCTCCCCCCCCCCCCCACTCCCACCCCCTCCGCCCCTCTTAAGATTGGAGCTGGGCTCTGAATTTGCCCCTGAAGCAAGCTCTGACCCTCACTGGTCTTTTTGCATTTAACCAAGTTGTTTAGGGATTTATGTGCTTTCCATTAGCCTCACCCAAGCTGCTGTCATGAATATTTAATGTGAAGAGCAGTTTGTTTTCCTTTTCTCCTTTCTTTCTTAAAAAAAAAAAAAAAACACAAAAAAACCAAAACAGAACCAAAAAAACCTCTCCCTCTGTCTCCTTTGATAAATGTAAATATCTCAGCCCCTCACCCTTTGGCCTTCCAAGAAAGCAACACTTGGCTCACTCATTACAAAGTCCCGACCCCATCAGTGCTTTCTCTCTCCCTCCCCTTCCCTTTTTCACCCCCTCCTCCCATCCTTGTTTGAAAAAAAAAAATGTTTTTCAGCTGTAGCTGTGAGAAAGTTTACCCTAATGCCTTTGTGGGCTTGCTCTTTCTTCCACTCCCACCCCCTCCTTCTGTAACTTGGCAAAGGCCTAAGAGTGTGTATGTGTTTCCCCCTTCCTCCTTTTCTCTTCTCTTCCCTTCCCCCTACTTTCTCCTCTCCATCCCCCTTCCCTAGCTGCTGGACCAATCAGCATTGCCCTTCCTGACAGGATTTGTGTTTGAACTTCACTCCTGCACAATAGCTGCCCAGGGACTTTGCTGGGGCTCCCTCAGATGAATTCTTGACACTTCATGGGTCGCTGGCCCCTTTCTATCTCCAACAGGAAAAAGTGGAATGTCTGGAAGAGAGAATGACTTTCTGAAGGCCCAAAAAGATTTACTGCATTTGGGGCAACCTCTGAACTTTGCATTCTTGCTGTAGACAATGCATTCTTCCTGTTGGTCACCTATACCTTCTCTCATTCTCTTCTTTCCATTTATCCAAGGTGATTTTAGTCACTCAGTCGTCCCAACTATCCGTCTTTGCTCTGATTCCTGTTTTAGCTTATTCTTGTCCTAGTATAGTGAAGTCATGGAGGTGAGAAGAGAAGGAATAGAATTATTTAGAGGTGCTTCCTATCTCTAGATAAAATGGCTAGATTCAAGAGTTCACAGCATCATAGATTTCAAGCCAGAAGAGCTATAGAAGCTATTATATGGTCCAACCTGCTCACTTTATATTTGTGGAAACTGAGGCTGAGAGAAGATGTCATTTAGGAAGTTGTTCAGTTTTTTCATTCATGTCCAACTCGTCATGAGCCCATTTGGGGTTTTCTTGGCAAAGATACTGGAGTGGTTTGCCATTTCCTTTTTCAGCTCATTTTACAGGTGAGGGAATCGGTGAAGTGACTTGCCCAGGATCATACAGCTAGTTTCTGAGTCCAGATTTGGACTTAGGAAGGTGAGTCTTCCTGATTTCAAGCCGTTGTGCCACTTAGCTAGCTCAGGAAAAGCTGAGCTCAAATCTGACCTTGACATTCACTGTGTGACCTTGGCTAAGTCACTTGATAGTATTGAACCTCAATTTTTCTCATCTGTAAAATGGGGAAATTAATACCTACAGTATCCACTTTATAGGAATTATAGCATAGCTCAAATAAGACAATATATCCCAAGTGCTATATACATTTCAGATAATGATTATCATTTACTCTATCATGGATTCCAGATATTGCCATCTAAAACTGATGGGAAATTCTGAGAATATTAAAAAGAAAATGGATTGTTGTCGAGAATGAGGGAACTTTTTAGTTGAAAGTAACTCATTGACTCCTCTTTCCCTGAAATCCTTGGGTATGTCCCTAACTTTTTTCTTTAAGGACTAGGAGCTGCCTGACATGTAATCTAATCTATTTAGCTTTAAGTAAGCATTGCTACTTCCAAATTGTTAGCAACTCAGCTTGAAAGAAGTGAAAAGGCTTATAGTTGGCACTTGTGAATGAATTTTGACACATCTTTGCTATATGGACAGCAAACATATGCAGTCTGCTTCAAACTCTAGGGTAAACTAATTTTCAGGTGGCTTTAAGTCTCATCCAATTACGTCTCTGTAATGAGGGCTTTCACTACAAATATTAATTGATGTCAAGTCAACAAGTATTTATTGAGAACCCAAGCACTGATGGAGGAAAAGGCTAGGGGTGCAGTGGGGATGATGGTGATGGAATTCTTTATTCATTTTCAATTTCTAGTATAAAATTGTCTCTGTCCCTGAACATTTTAACGTCTTAGAAAGACAGGACTGAGATCCATGAAAGAATTTGAGACTATTTGAACAAATAATCTTATTGTTCAAAGTGTCTTCTGAGTACCTCCTGTGTGGAAGGTACTGTACTCATCAAGGATAAGTGTGATAAGATGAGAAAGTCACCTCCCATTTTAATTTCCCATGTTGTTTTTAGGACCCCAGTAACAATAGTAATAACTAACATTTACATCGCGCTTTAAAGTTTACTAATACTTCATATACTTTAACTCATTTGAACCTCACAGCAACCCTGAGAAGTAGGTGCTATAATCTCCAATTTATAGATGAGGAAACTAAGGCCTGAAAGGTTAAGTCCAGGGTCATACAATCTGAGGCAGGATTTGAATTTAGATCTTCCTGACTCCCAAGTACCAGACTCTATCCATTGTCCTCACCTAGCTTTCTCTTTTAACTGATGTCCCTTTGTTTAACTCTGATTTAGGAATCTAAATCAATAATAATTGTTCTATCCTTAATTCAGTCCCCAAAATGATCAAGATTATGAAACTCTTCTTCTTTTAACAGTTTCCTGGCTTTTAAAACAGTGTGTGTATGTAATTTTAAAAGGATCTCATCCTTTTGTTTTAAATTTCCAAGGAGTTGTACGTGGGATAGATGATGAGAGATAAAGAATTTTTTCATCCTGAAAGGACTTTTGGTAAAAATTTTTATTTTTATTATATTAAATTACATATTGTGTTAAAATATAGTTTAATTAAATTACATCATATAACAAATTAAGTTTATTATATTATGTATTATATAATATAATGTAATCATATTATATAATTAAATTACATATGTTGTCATATATTAAACATTTATTTATTTTTAGATAGTCTGATTAGGATCTTGGGTAGAATATGGTTCAATTCAACAAGCAACTGCTTTTGGCTTATTAAGCAGCTGCTCTATTTGAGTTGTTGTTGGGTAGGTGATGGTGATTAAAAGTTTACATTCTACTGGGGCAAATAAATTAAAAAATTGAACCATAAAAAAAAGTATCTCTTTAAGAGCCTGAATGAGTGCTTTCAAAAACAAGTCCTCTGACCTCTTAAAATGTTCTCTAGAGTCAAGGGAAAGCCTCCCCCCCCTTTTTTTGTAATCCTTTAATGGTGAATGTCTCCAAATGGGGAATCCCGACATCCCCCATACCTTTCTTGCCCTAGTTCTTCCTGATTTATGTGTGTGTGTGTGTGTGTGTGTGTGTGTGTATATGGGTGTGTGTGTGTGTATATATATATATAATTTTTTAAGCAACTTTTTGATGCCTTTGCTTTTGTCTTCTATCCTAGATGATATTATGTGACATCAGAACATCACAATAGCAGGAGAGACAAAGAACTATGTAATTTTATCCTATATTAATACGGAGTGTCACAGATGGTACTATCATTATATGGCAATCTATAAAAGTGGCCCATGAGACTAGGCTTTGGCACAATTATTTATTCTTCAATTATTTATTCAGTCCTTTAAGATGGGAATGCTGACAGACTTTGCAAAATGTACTGCCTCCCATTTGCAGATCTTGCCTGAGTCATTTACAGACTGAAGTAGCTTTTTACTGACACCATTTTTATTTATTTAAGTCCTGTTTTTGCAATTCAAGTGTACTGTACCCACAAAGATGACTGTTATAGAGGGAGCATTTTGTTCATAAAAGCTCCAAACAGTTTCAAAACAAACACATTAGCGTTCTATCTATAAAGGTCAGGTCAAAATGCAGGATTTATTATTTATTTTTTCCTTGCTCAGGAACATTAAAATCACAGCTTAATAGTGATATTTTATAACCAGGCACAACATTTTGATATAATGTCTTTCTTGATGGTTGGGGCAGGTTTCCTCTTGAGAATCTTTTCCCTGCAGGAAGAGAACACATGACTCCTTCAAATCCTGTCTGCATGAGGAAAATTAACTCATCATGAGCTGAAGAAGACTGATTGCAAACAGCTACTGCTCATCTTCCATTTGTCTTAACCTCTAAAATTGGCTTAGCAGCTTTTGGCGATCTGGTAATTCTTACTCATTGTTTTTTACTTTGTTAATAAGTTACAGTTACCTTTAGCTTTTGTATTCAGTAGAGGAGGCAGTGTGATAAAATGGATAGCCAATCTTAAAACCAGGAAGACAGATGAGCTGTGTGACCCTGGGCAAATCACTTAACCTCTCAGTACTCAAGGAAACTTTCAAAGATTGTAAATTGAAGAGAAGGTGCCAACCTGCATCGGTAGAGGGAGTTTCTTTGCCTGCTACAGTTATTCCTTCTTAATCGGGAACTTTCCACATTGCAGTTTTGATATATTTTGGGTTGGTGTAAGAAATTAAATGGAAATTTTTGAGGAGTTTTGCTGAAGCCACAGACAACATGCAGAAGCCAGCACTTGGCATAGAAAAAAAGCTTTAGAAATTCAAATGCAAAAAATATATGTATAGTATTGTATAATATCAACATATTTCATCTTTTAGTACTATTCTTCTCTAGTCTGACGGTATGACCAAAAAATTCTATGGGGATTTTCCAGATTGAAGGGCATAGTGCCCCTAATCCCCTCGATGTGGAAGGGATAACTGTAGTTCTCTATTCCAGTGGGAGCCTGGCTCTCATACCTGCTTATTCTTATATACAGCAGAGACAAAGTAGGGAGTTTAAAACCTTGCCCTTAGACAAAGCTTTGGTAAAAAAAATTACATCTTCTTATCTTAGTAACTAAACTCTTACTGAACGTTTTGGAATTATGCTAATACAATTTTCCTATCTCTTAAATATGTCTTTCTCATCCTGTGCTTATATACCCGTGCACTAACAAGTTTGCCATGTCTTTGTTTAATTCAAGGGTAGGTATGGAATTAAAGAACTCTGCCTATGTATTTAAATGATGTCTCCTTGAGAACAGGGACTAATTTTGCGCACACACATACATATATATGTGGACACACATGTCCACCTTAAGATATTTATAATGCTCTCTCTTGAAATTCTTGTGACTGACATTAATTTTATTCACTAAAAAAAGTCTAGACAATTAAAAAAATCTAACTTGTATTGAAACTCCAAAATGGTATGGAATGATGATGTTAACCAGTAGTAATAATACTTATCCAGGGGCGTGATGATAAAGTTTATATAATTTTCATAGTCTGGCAATAAAAATGTTCTACCAGTATTGCAAATGTAACATATTTTTTCCTAGATATGTAATAAAATTGTAAAAATATGATGATTTAAAAAAACCAAATACAGTTCTTATACTAATGCAATATTATAAGATACTGAAACATTAGAGGAGAGTATGAAGTTGTTATATAGATGTCTCATGTGCTGCCTTCCCACACCCAACCCCCTTTTAAACCCTTGGCAAAAAGGGGGTTTTCAGAAACTTGCTTTGCTGTCTGTCTACACTTCTTGTAAGACTGGACATTTTGATTTTTTTTTTTTAAGCAATCGGGGTTAAGTAACTTGTTCAAGGTTACACCGCCAGTTATTTCTGGGTGTGGTGCTGAGCGTCTGAGCCCGGGATTCGATCTCCAGGTTGTCCCAACACTGGAGCCGGTGCTCTTACTTGCTGTGCTACCTGGCCGCCCCAAGACTGGACATTTTGTCTGCCTCTCCCTACGTAGACACACACCACTCACTCTTGCTTTTTCATATACACAAACATATTTTGTCTTAACTTGTTTCTTGTAACTAGTTAAAAAAGTTTTAAGTCAAAAGTAGCAGGCTATATTGCCTCATGGTGAGCTGTTAGGCATAGGGACTGTACCTGTGATATCTTTGTTATTAGGAGCAAGAATAAGGAGTTTAATCTAACCAATGCAGGTCATTACTGTTTGTGCCACCTATGTTCTAGTTACTGAGAGCACAAAAAAGTTAAGTGACTTGACTGGAATAACACAGTCACTATATGACAGGGGCAGGACTAGAAGCCAGGTTTTCCTGTGTTTGAGGTGGGACTCTATGTATTACTACTTGAATGGAGTTTTATTTGGGTCAGTCAGTCAGTACTAGCATTTGTTAATGACCTATGATATTCGAGGCATTGTGCTAGGCACTATAGACTGGTGATGTAAGGAAAGGCAAAACAAAACAAAAAACTCCACAAAATAAACATGCAGCAAATACCTTTCCCCTTGCACCCTCACACCTGCTCCCATAAAAAGCAAGTTAATGACCTCAAGGAGCTCACAGTCTCAGGGGGAGACGCTATGTAAACAAATATGTACAAACAAGATATATGCAATATAAATCAGAGATTATCAACAGAAGCAAGGGACTAGCATTAAGGGAGGAGATCTGGAGGGCTTCCTTGAGAAGGTAGGATTTGAAGGAAATGAGAGCAAGAGACTAAGATGAGGAGGGAGAAAATTCCAGGCATGAATGAGAATCAGTAAAAACTGTTATGAGGCCACGGCTGGAGTCAGTAGGACCTGAGTTCAAATCCAGCCTCGGACACTTGACACACTTACTAGCCGTGTGACTTTGGGTAAGACATTTAACCCCAGTTGCCCTCCAAAAAGCAAAAATAAACACCCCAAAACAGTTATTAAAGCACTGCACATTTACAAAGATACAGTGACAGGATTATCAGGCATATGAAAAATTGCTTTACTGTACTGAGATATGATATGGCATGGCACAAAGTAAGTATGTACAGATGCCTACCTTTTTGTGTAAATTCTTTTCATGGAATTTAAGGATCAGAGTTGAAGGAGAACTCAGAGAACATCTAATCTAAAGTTCAAAACATGGATCTTGCTATATGTCAGTTATCACACATGAATATTGATCAGTCATTCAGTTGTGTCCAACTTACTGTGACTCTGTGGATCATAGAATGCCAGGCCCTTTTATCCCCTACTATCTCTCAAAGTTTGTCCAAGTTCATATAAGTGTTTCCATAACACTATTCATTTCATCCTTTAGCCATCCCCTTTTCCTTTTGCCTTCAATCTTTCCCAACATCAGGGTCTTTTCCAATGAGTCCCTTTTTCTCATTATGTGGCCAAAATATTTAACCTTCAGCTTCATCACACATGATAGGACTGTAAGTTTAAAAACCACTCTTGCCTCCCTCAACATACTCCTGAGTCTTCTCTTCTTAAAGTTAAATATTCCCTGTTTCTTCAAGGAACCACTTTTCAGGTAGTAATTGTTTGGTGTTCATGTGCTGTTCTGGTCTGTCCAGGATGGTTTCCTGACTCGTACGCTTTATAAGATGTATCACATCTGTCTTTGCCAGTTGGATCAATGCACTAAAAAAGCGAGGACAGGAAAAACTGTTTCTGAACCACTATGGTCACTGAAATGTCCATCTGTAATTTTATAAAAGAAAAAAGAAAGTATTTCTGGGAAATTTGAACCTGAGCAGGCCACCTTAAGATTTGTCTGCTGTATTGAATTGGAATAGAGTTTTTTGGTAGCAGATCTAAGCTACTCACTTATATCTGTGTTAAACTATGATGTTGTAAAAGATGTTAGTGTAAACCAGGGATTTTTAATCTGGGGTCTGTGAAATTAAAAAAGAAAGAAACAATTTATTAACTGTCCGTGTATATAATTGCTTTTCTTTGTAATCCTATGTATTTTGTTGTATACATTTAAAAATATTGTTCAGAGAAAGGGTTTTAGGCTTCACCAGCATTGCCATTGGAGTTCACAACACACACACATTAAGAGCCCATGTTCTAGATTCTATTTATCTTTAATATTACTGAACTATGTAAACTTCTGAAACAGCGGACAAAAGCAGATGTGATTGCTTTTCAGGATACTTTTAGGTTTCAAGACTATATCTGTAATATGGAACTTTGTTAAATTGCAAGGAAGAATCTGACCTTTAAGTTGCTTAATGTGAAATTGCTTTCTGTGCTTTTGAAGTCATGTCCTGCTAGATATTGCCATAGTTTGGGGCTTAATTGCTTTAAACAATTACAAGGAGGTCTAATTTCATAGAATTTGGGAGATGGAAGGTTTTTTAGAGATCCTCAATCGACTCCATTCCCTTCATTTCACAAATAACAATTAAGGCTCATGGAGGCCCAGTGTTGGTAGTGAGAGGCAAAAAAACCAGGACTAAAATTCAAGACTCCTGACTTTTAGCTTTAATCCTTTTCCCTCACACTAGGCATCCTCTCATTAAGTGTTTCCGTCTGATTTTGAGCCAGAAACCTTCTCTATGCAAGGTGAATGTGGTGACCTCTGCAGAAGTGACCTTGTTTGTCTTTTTCAATTAAAAAAATTGATTAGTTATTGGCAAAGTGTAAAGTATGGAACTTGTGAATGTCAGAAAGTCAGTAAGAAGTTAACGAAAGTGATGGTGGTGCTGCTGGGGGGTGGGAGGGGGAAGGGGAAGTTAGGGAGAAGGAAAGGATACCAGGGCATAACTATGATCTTAACAGAAAAAAAAGGCACCAATAAACATTTTTTTTTTGAGAAATGAACAAAAGTTGTCTGTGACAGGATAAAATCTCTGGCTTTAATATTTACTTTCTGAGAATCTAAGGTAATTACCTTTAGGCCTGCCCAGATCCTATCTTGCTGGTTTGCTTGCTTTGTAATTCCTGTAATTGGGGGATAATTTTCATAATTTCTAATCAGTATTGATCTCCTTGCTACTTTGGTCTTTAGTGGAGCAGATTAAAACCTGGCTAATATTTGCGAAATGGAGTACTTAGTAAGAAAGATAGTTCATGGGGGCAAAAGTAGAACCATAGGGTCTGTGTTAGAAGAACTAGACCATCCCCTTGTGGTAAGAGAAATAAATCCTGAATGGAAACCAAACCAAACCAGTGAGTGTGATTGCTGTCTCTTTTTAATCTTTCCTAGAATCTTTAGTATGTATATAGTGGAATTCTTTCATAGATTATTATTTTTTAATTGACTATTGTTTCAGAGATAAAGGTGATCCAGATCTCTCCTCTTCTTCCCATAGAATTTCAAAGCTCTGATGTTGAATGTTTTCTTTTAATTTATTAAAATGCCTAGAACAATCTAAAATACATTACATCCTTCTCTTTAGTGGAAGCAGTTTTGTGGAACATACGAGCGCACACACAGACGCACACACAGACACACACACAGACACACCCCTTTTTCTGATTTGAAGCCAGTGGGGAGAGGCAGAGCATCCTGGGCATTTTGCACCACTTTGTGAAATTTTGGTGGCCGTGGTTATTTGGATCTCTTTGGTATCATGCAACAATTCATTTAATCAGTCTTTTTGTGTCTAGTTTGAGAGACTTTTTATAAGTTGGTTCTTGTGGAAGGCACAGCTCTTTCAAAGAGTATAGCTAGAGGCTTATTAAAAATTGAGGTCATTATTGTGTGTATAAGTCCCATTTATAGAACACTTTACTATTTACAAAGAACATTCCTTATACCAACACTGTGGAGTAGATACTAGATGTGTTCTCTCCATTATAAGGTGGAGAAATTGAGGGTGAGGGCTTAAATGACTTGACTTGGCCAGGTGATATACCGTGTTTCCCCGATAATAAGACAGTGTCTTATTAAAATTTTTTGGACAGAAAAACACCAGAGGGCTTATTTTCAGGGGAGGGCTTATTTTAATGAACATTGATAGCAATTTTAATAAACAGGTAAATGTGAACAAAAAAATGTACCTTTATTCAGTAAGCAAATCACTGGGGAAGAACAGGATGACGCGCTCACTGCTGCAGCTCTGATTGGATGCAGCTCGGAGCTTGGATGTAGCGTGTAGCGCAGGGGATCACCTTCACTACAGTAGCAATCTCAATAGGGCTTATTTTGGGGGGAGGGCTTATTTTAGAGGAATCTTACACAGTAAGGGGAGGGCTTATTTTTGGGATAGGTCTTATTATTGGGGAAACACGGTAAGTAGTTTGTGGAACAGCCAGGACTAAAACTCAGATTCCCAAGTTTAGTACCTGTCTTTCCATTCTACCATGATGATTATTCATTTTAATTAATTAATTAGGAAAGACAGCATGTTTGTTAGAAAGGCCTACCTTGGAGTCAGAAATACCCTGGTTCAAGCCCTGACGCATAGTGGCTTTGTGACCAGAGCAAACTCTATAGGCAAGTAATTCTTTCAGTGCTCCAAGACTGTTATCTAATATTACAAAAGGCAGAGCCTGTGTTAGTCTGCATTGGTAGAGGGAAACTTCTACCTGGGAGGTCCCTACATCAATGAAATCACAAGTCCAGTTAAAACAAAGCCAAAAAACACTCATGAAGAAGACATAAGAGATATATGGAACACAGTGTTCAAGATTTACCTCCTAGCTGAAAAGCTGACTCCAGAAATCCTTTTGAATTTGGACTTTGAGGACCTTGTAGCCATAACTGGATTGTCAGCTAGATTAGAGTTTTGAAGCTTTGGCTTGGTTAAACTAACCCCTCACTGTTCTCACAGAGAAGTAAAGCAATTAGTTTCAAGCCAAAAGAGAGTAAAGCATCAGCATGTGGTAGGAACACCAGGGAATGCTGTGGTCATAAAATCTAAACATTTTGAACACTGCCTCAACAGAATTGCATGAATGGCCATTTAGACTTTAGGAAAGCATAAGAAAATGCCTTAACCCTTCTTGGTTGGGAGAAGGGAAATCACTGAGTTGATGTTTTAAAGGAACATTCCACTATGCTCAGAGTTTTGACTTTCCATGAATGAAAATGGGGAACTGGGAAAATGTTGAACAGTATCTGAGTGTTTGCATAGTGATTATGTAGATACACCTTTGTTTTAAAGAGACTTCATTTTTCCCCCTAAAACTATCAATCCATACTGCTTTGTTAGCTGTTTAAAAGAAAATGTGTTCAACACCTAATTTGTGCTGTCATGCATAGATAAAATACGGACATTACAGTAACCCATTTCCCCTCCTTTACATAGTAGCAATGGACTGCCAAAATGTGTCTCCTTTGCATTTTCCATTCATGGTAGAGGTTTGAGCTATTCACTCCTGCTTGGAATATCAAAGGGGGCAAATCCAGGAGGAAGTTGATCTCACAAATTCTTTCTTTCTTTCTTTCTTTCTTTCTTTCTTTCTTTCTTTCTTTC
>NW_027187460.1:37610438-37642483 GCF_028583685.1 Petaurus breviceps papuanus
TCTTTCTTTCTTTCTTTCTTTCTTTCTTTCTTTCTTTCTTTCTTTCTGTCTCTCCTTTTTTGAATTTGTAGTAGTTTAATAATATGTGGTGGTAGATACTTTTGTTTTGGGTAGTTAAAGAATAAAAATTAACTTGCGATGATGATTTGGCAGATAGTCAAGAGAAATACTACGCTTTAAATGTGAGCAAGTGCTCTGAGAAGGAGGTGGTAGATTATTTCCCACCTTAGATGGTTGTGAGAATCAGAATCAAATGAGATAATGTCTGTGAAAGCCCTATGGTAAACTGCAAAGCACTCCAGCTCTAAAATTCTGGCTTTCTGTTGGAATTCAGACATGAACTGGGAAAGAACTTGGTGAGAGGCAGGTAATATTGTGTGAAATAGGTTGTAGAAGAAAAGTCACAGCATAAATGTCAGGTGTCTCTTGTTCATTTTTAGAAAATGAATGAATGTTAGAGAAGTGACAGGTTGGGATCTTTAAAAAAATAAGGCAATGAGATTCCTGAATCAGTTTTCTTCCCGGGTTTTTTCTGAGGGATTTCTTTTCCCATATAAAAAAACAAACAACAATGATTGAATGTTTATTTCTTTTTCTTTCAAGCCAATGAAAATATTTTTAAAATCATCATAACTTTCCTTTTTCTTTTTTTCCTAGTAAAATCTGAATAACACCATCTGCCTTAGTTGTATCTTAACAGGCTCAGGGAATTACAGGGATCACCTAGGATGGCTGCAAATCCATAAACAGTTGTGGTGTTTGCTCTGTGCAAGTTGCTGGAGGATGGAAAAGTGAAACAAAACTGTCCTTTGCCTGAAGGGAGTTTACATGAACACATTTAAGTCAATACCACATATATTTTAGCAGTAATTTTGGCAGCCAGGGCCTGGTAGTGTAGGCATATTGAGCAGCCAAAGGAGTCAGGAAAAGGTTTTCCTTATGGATTAGTGACATTGAGGCTGAGCTTTGACCAAAGCTCAGGAAATCATTAGTGGAAGATCCAGACTCAGTTCCCATTTAATGCTAGGCTTCCTACTGCAAACTAGTGTACATATACCCTTTTCAGTCAAAAGATACAAACACCAAAACTCAGTGGCATTTAGATTTATTTCCACAATTGCTCATTTTAGATGATTTTCTCTCAGGTTTTGACTCTCAAATTACATCATGAGGAAAGCACATTTAATTTTCCGCTTAGGGCAGGAGGATATTTTGGACATCGTTATGATTTGGACATTTCAGCCCAAAGGGTACCTTTAGACTCATCTGGTCTCTTTGCTTTATTCTCCTCTTTAATTGACACATTAGGAAACTGAGGCCCAGAGAAAAAGTACATTTATTTATTTTTTAAATTATTTATTTGTTTTTGTTTTCAACATTCATTTCCACAAGATTTTGAGTTCCAAATTTTCTCTCCATCTCTCCCCTACTCCCACCCCAAAATGGCAAGCATACTTATTACCCCTTCCCCCAGTCTTCCCTCTCTCCTATCCTCCCCATCCCATCCCCACCCTTACCTCCTTTTCCCTTACTTACTTGTAGGGCAAGATGGATTTCTATACCCCATTGGCTATATATCTTTTTTCCTTGCTGCATATAGAAACAATTTTTTAACATTTATTTTTAAAACTTTGAATTCCATATTCTCTCCCTTCTTCCCTACTTATCCACCCCGGTTGAGAAGACAAACAATTCAATATAGGTTATTCATGTGTAGTTGTGGAAAACAGAAATATATTTATTTTTGCATGTCCCTTGTAGATATGCCTGGCATATAGTAGGTGCTTAATGTTTGTTGACCAATTGTTAATACTTGTTGATGTCGCCTTGGTCAGGGTCATATGGGTTGTGAGCAGCAGACCTAAGGTTTGAGATTGAGGTCCTTTCTATCTTGGTGTCTACTATATAAATTCTATGAAATAAAAGCCTAAAGAAGCTAGGAGAAGGTGTTTGGCCTCTTTGTTAACTTACCTTGTATGTATCCAAAATACAAGCTGCTTTTAAACCACAGATAAATGAACTGTAATAGAGGCAACCCTCAACTCACAAACCCAGATTATCTAATTGATGAGACTTTCTTACACCTGAAACTTTCCACCATTGTTCTGGAGGTAGTTACTGCCTTGTACATACTGCCTATCCTTATTACCAGAGCTGTTCTATAGCCTACTCTCCTGGAACCCCCATGAATAAAATTCTGTTAGGTGAAGATGAGAAAGGAAGATAGAAGAAACCATAAATAAAGGTGGGGAATTGGAAAGCCCCATCAATCTGTTTGGGGAACAGATCATAGGTATGAGTGTGAACATTAGAATTCTTGCCGTTTGGGAGTCATGTTTGAGGCCCTGGGAAAGGTTGGCAGAGACTAGATTGGTGTTTGATCTTGACCTGTAGACTAAGGAACTGACATTTTGGCTTACTGACTTTGGGGAGGGTTTTTGAGCCAGCAAAGTGGTATAAAATGATTCTTTAAGATGACTGGACAAATATCCTTCTGGACAGAATGGACTGAGAAATGAGAGGGTGGACAGTAGTGACTAGTGAGACAAAAATTCAGTTAGGGAGTAATGTTTGAGCTAGTGTGGTGGTTTTATAGTGAGCTCCTAAGGGTCACAGCTAGGATCCTGGCCCTGGCATAGGGGATAGAAAAAGAAAGGGTGAATGGAAAAGAGTACATTGAAGATGTGGAAATAGATATATACACACATACATTATATAAATGTATACAACACATTCCATATACGTGTATATGTGCCATATGTACATACACATTACATATATGTATATACGGAACAGAGAGGGACTGCCAATAATGCAATTATTATAAGACAGGAGTTGGTCACTCACTTTTAGAAACTGTTCCAGCTGGGAAAATACTTTCCTGTCTCTGACAAACAAGTTGGGGTTTCCAGGGCACAGACACAGCACACATTAATGAAGTTTTATTTAATATTTGGGTCTTTTCTGTGATTCCACTGTTTTCCTTTATCCACATTTCACTCAGTGGTTGGGGTTTTTTTTTTTTTTGAACAGAACAAAATATGTGTCTGCAAATAACATTCCCTAGAGGAAATTTCATTTTTGAAACCATTTCTGTGTATGCTTTCAAATTCCCTTTTTGGTGTAAAGAAAGGGAAAGGCAGACATTACCCCAGATGACAGGGGAGCTGAGGTGTGAATACCAGTGCTGCTGTACACAGACTTAGACTCTCACATGTAGCAGCTGAGCTGGGTGGTGGTGAAGCTTGTTCCAGGACATGTTGGTGCAGCCCCTACATTGCCTAACGTTACACACCTCTTAATTATGGCTCCTTTGAAACCAGGCTGAGCTACTTCATGACCTAGAAAAAAAATATCCGTGGTAATGAAACCAAAATTTGAAGGGGGCTGTACCGGCTAAGCCCTGTGGCCACTCCTCCATCACACAACTACCTCTTTGGGTAATCTTTCTAGGTTGGACCAATTGTAGCTTAACTTCTGTAACATTCTAAATACAGCTGCCACTTGAGACCAGATCTAGTGAATTATGAACTATTTCCCATGAGCCCTTTGCCTAACCAGATAGTGAATGAACTTATTGGTGATTGGCTAAATCAGGAAAAGTCTTTTCTCATTTTGGATAAGTACTATACTCACAAGGTAATTTATTCCACATTACTCACCCTAGCAGGTATTGATTGGATCCCTCCCATTTACTCAGCTCTTTATACCTTCACTCCCTACTGGAAGGTGTGGCAAAGCCTTAGGTACTGAAAACACTTCAAGAGACCTTAGAAACCTCTGAGTCCAACTATTTTCTTTTAAACTGAAGCCCAGAGGTACTAAGTTGACTTGCCCAGGGACAGAGTTAGTGTCTTGAGGCAGGATTGGGAAAACTAAGGTCTTCTGACTTCATGTCCCATTTTATCTCCTAGACTGCTTAAACTTTACTGAGTTGTTGTAAAGCCTTTGGAAACCTTAGCACGGTATTTTAACCCGGGGTCTGTGAACTTAAAAAAATAAAAACTGGTAACTGTATTTTAATATAATTGGTATCCTTTATAATACAATAAATTTTATTTTATGCATTTAAAAATATTCTGTTAATAGGCTTAAGGGGTCCACAACACACAAAAAGTTTAAGAACTTTTGTCTTAAGGTATTCTAAGAAAATAGCAATGGTGTAGGAGGTAGAGGGCCAATTTTATTGGGGAAGATGTGGGTTTGAATATAAATCCTACCTCCGACACATATCAGCTGTGTGATTATGGGCAGAGCAATATAGAGTAATGGAAATAATGTGGGATTGGAAATCAAAAGGATCAGGGTTCAACTACTGGCTCTTCTTTTTCTTCTTTCTCCTTCCTTCTTCCTCCTCTTTTTTCTTCTGCTTCTCCTTTTTTTCTTCTTCTGCTCAAATAGATCTTTAGACTTTTGGCCTTTGGTTTCCTCAACTATAAAATGAGATTCAATAACCTGGATGGGGCTTTCCCTCTCTTGAGTCTAACTGACTGGGTCACTTAGGTTCTAAGCAACTTTCTAAGGTGATTTGCTAATCGTTATGGGGAGAGGGAGTTTTTTCCTCCCTCCATACATGAAGTCACAGTTTCAGAAAGGAAGAAAAAAGTCTTGTAAAAGGTGAGAAAAGAGGGGTGGCTAGGTGGTTCAGTGAATAGAGCACTGGCCCTGGAGTCAGGAGAACCTGAGTTCAAATCCAGCATCAGCCACTTAACACTTACTAGCTGTGTGACCTTGGGCAAGTCACTTAACCCCAATTGCCCTCCAAAAAGAAAAAAAGAAAAGAAAATCAACTATCATGGTAGATGGGCCCCCTCATAGGTGAATGACTGGAGCACACAGATAAGAGTTACATAGATGGTTGAGATTTGTGGTGTTGGAAGGAATACCCATGGCAATTCAATCACAGATCTGTTGGAATTTGGGTGTGAAATGCACACATAATACATGTACATAAGAATGCATATTTACATGTTGATGTACTGTAATTATATTCTAATGCTGTCACTTTTTAGATCATGGAAAGGTATACATTAGTGATCTAGTATGTGTGGGTTAGATATACTGTCACAAGATGTTGGAGTAGTCTGTTCTTTGATTGAATAATTTAAATAAGTACCTTCCCTGCTCACCTCTGTTCTCATCAAGTGCATCATTTACAGGTGGGGAAGATCCAATAATATGAAACAAATGGAAAGGTCACGATGATAGTGGGAAACCACTTCCTCTTAGTTGCCTGATAAGTCTATAAGAAGGGGAGGCACCGATGCCTATGCTCCACACCATGGGCTTTTATTTTAGCCAGCTGTGGGAGTCTCCCCAACCCACTGAAATATAACCACCCACACTGCCCAAGACTGATGTTTACAATTCTATAATTAGAACTTTGGCTAGAGCCAAACTAAGGCTTTCCCTGTGGAAATGCAAATGGCCTTGAGAAGATCCCACATTAAAGCTTATCAGTTATGTACATTGGCCTGACATGGGATGATTTTATAAAATTATTTTAATAAAATTATTTCTTGTGAACAGGGCGGTGTATGTGTTTTCTTTCCTGAGAAGAGAGGTGTGGATGTTTGCCGTTTGTGGTCATCACTAACTCACCTCATAGCCTACATTCATTTTTATATAGTGCTGTACTGATTATCTTAACCTCAGTTTGTAGATGAATATGGATAAAATATATTAAATGTTACACATCATATAATTACAAACAAGATACATACATATATACAGTTGAGAACAAATCATAGATTTAGAGTTGGAGGTGCCCGGAGATCATCTAATTGGACTCCCTTGTTTTGTAGAAAAGGAAGTTGAGGTCTAAAGGGGATAAATGTCTTACTTATTATCCCCTATCCCCTCTATAGGTAGAACATAGTACAGTTCGAGTTTTATGATCATATACGTATAATATATAATACATATAAAAATGTAAAAAGTTTGCATTATGTCCATGTTTTTGACGGAGCAGTTCTATGTATCGTTCCTGTTATTTATCTTTAGATAGCCTATTTTGGATGTATGAAAATTTTGAATTAATGACCCCCCAAAGACCACACTGATTTGAATACCCTTATGATGAGACATCTTTGATAGCAAAAAACATATAAATACATATTAAAATAAAAAATAATTAAAAATTATAGACATTTAGTTTTTAATTTGAACCAGATTTGGAAAATTAAGTATAGTTTCTCTTTGGCCCAGTATGTATAATTTTGAGGCAAATATATAAATGTAAATGACTTGGGGGAAGAGAGAGTTTAATCCAGGATCCTGGAGATTCCTACTGTGACTAAGTGCTTTGATAGGGCTATTGAAATTCCTATTTACAAATAATTCTAAATCTCCAAATTCTCTTGGGCTGTCTTGAGAAGCATTTCTAAGTTGCCAGAATCAAAAGGAGCTTAGCTATGAGTATCTTTTCAGTTCACACCTGAAACTGATAATTCCTTCCTTCCTTCCTTCCTTCCTTCCTTCCTTCCTTCCTTCCTTCCTCCCTCCTTCCTTCCCTTTCTTCCTCCCTCCCTCCCTTCCTCTTACTTTCTACCCCATTAGGAAGAATGTTGATAGAATGAATAATAGTTTTCATAGGTTCATACATACAGAGCTGGAAAGAACCTTGGAGAATCATCTTGTCTTTTCTAGGAATCAGTCCT
Organism: Petaurus breviceps papuanus; assembly: GCF_028583685.1. NCBI lineage: Eukaryota > Metazoa > Chordata > Mammalia > Diprotodontia > Petauridae > Petaurus > Petaurus breviceps. The sequence continues at coordinate 37,617,098 of NW_027187460.1, forward strand.
AGAGAAGTGAAATGACTTGTCCAGGGTCACATGGGTATCTGTCAAGTGACAGAATTTGAACCCAGGTTGTCTTACTCCAAATCCAGCACTTTTTTCTTTTTTGTCTTTAAATTTTTTTTTTTAATTTTAGTTTTCAACATTAGTTTCCACAAGATTTTGAGTTACAGATTTTCTCCCCATCTTTCACCCCAAGATAGTGAGCCTACTGAATACCCCTTCCCCCAATCTGCTCTCTTTTATATCCTCCTCCATACCCCTTCTAACTTTCTAGTAGGGCAAGATGTATTTCTATACCTCAACCAGCACTTTTTTCTACTATACTAACTCATTTGTATAGTACTTAAAAATTTTAAAAAGAATTGTTCACAAGTTTTTTTTTAAATTCCTGTTTTTTTCTTTTTATATCACATTCATTCTTTTCTTGCCCCCTTCTTCCCTATCCAGGAAGCTATTGCTTGTTACAAAGGATAAATTAAAAAGGGGGGGGGACCCTTACAAAACGTCAACTAAGTCTGACAACATATTCAATATTCCACATCCAAACACTCCCCTTACCCTCTAAAAGAGATACTTTTTTTCCCCCTTTTCCTCTTCGGGGTTATATTTAGGTATTATAATTACAGGGTTCATTTGTTGTTGTTCCTTTCAGTTTACATTGTATATTGGGTTTATGTTGTATTCCTGGTTCTGCTTATTTCACTTTGCTTCAGTTCCCGTCAGCCTTCTCATGCTTCTTGAGTCCTTTATGTTTATGTAGAACTTTAAATGCGGCAGATATTTATCAGGTACCTTCCAAGTGTACTGTGCTAGGTGCTGGTGATACAGATAAAAGCAATCCTCTGAGTGTGAGTGTGTGTGTGTGTGTGTGTGTGTGTGTGGCACATTTATACAACATTAACTGATAAATATAGCAAAGAAGAAGCATTAATAAATGGGAGAGAGGGATCAAAGCTCTTCCATCTGAACAATCCTTTGATATAGGTGATGTAAGTATTATTTTTCCCATTTTAGAGATGAGGATAGTGAGCCTTAGAAAGGTGAAGTGACTAACTATATCTTACCATTAGTAAGGATTGGACATGGGATTCAAATAGCCAGACTCCCGACTCCAGCTTGTCATCATTACTCAGGTGCTATAGCTTTTTAATGTTCTTCTTTAGGAATATTCAGAAAGCTCTTACTGAAAATGAAAAGCCTTTGGACTTGAAGCACCTAATCCTTTGACTGGGGTGTGTGTTGGGGTGGGAGGGTGGAGAGTGGGATAAGGAGGGGGAATTTACCTAAAGCCTTCTGTTGACATTTTTCTCTGCCCTGTTTTCACATGGCTCCACAAGACTTATGGCTTAGACCCAGTCTTCCTAGAGTAAGTGTGAGTGAAGTCTAGTCTACCCACTCCCTTGATCTACCTCCAGAATAAACACCTTCCATATATTCCTTCCTTAATTTACTGCTCCAACGTTGATCGTTATTTTTGTTTGTGGATCAGCATTGCTTCCTGTATCTCCTAAATGGTTAGGCAGGTGTTGGGACCTTTTCTGTTGAAGGAATGGTATGAGTTATGTGGTATGAGTCCTCAGCCAAGACTGCTTCAACTTTCCTTTGAATTTAGGTAGAATAGTAGAGATTGCCTGCTGAAGGGAATAGAGTGATCTGGATAAGCACATGGGTGCTTATTTACATTGAATTGGAGTCAGATACCTTTAGACTTAAGATTTGCTTTTTAAAATATACTACTTGAGGGGGCTAGGTGGTACAGTGAATAGAGCACCGGCCCTGGAGTCAGAAGGACCTGAGTTCAAATTGAACCTCAGACACTTAACACTTACTAGCTGTGTGACCTCGGGCAAGTCACTTAACCCCAATTGCCCTGCCTGTGGCCCTCCAGAAAAAAAAAAAAAAAGCAAAAAAAATGCTACTTGTCAGTGGGCTTCCTCTTGTGTATGATGGAATAAGCAGACTTTGAGTCTTGTGTACTTTTATCATAAAGGAGGGGACCCTCAGGGTTTCTTTTACTCTGTCTCTATTCAAGGGCTTAATTTCAGGAAACTAAATTCCTTAGTCTTGCCAAAGTGAATGTCTGGACCAGGGGTGGGGAATGTTCAGCCTCTAGGCCACATGTAACCTTCTAGGTCCTTGGGTTTGGCCATTTGACTGAATCTAAGTTTTACAGACAAGATTTTTTTATTAAGGGGATTTGTTCTGTGAAGTTTGAATTCAGTCAAAGGACTGAACTTGAGGACCTACAGGGCTACATGTGGCCTTGAGGCCACAGGTTCCCCACCCCTGGCTCTTCACCCTGCTTGCACTTAACCTTTTTCTAATGCAGGAATCATATAATTAAAAGCTGGAAGGGACTTTAGAGCTTGACTAGTCCAGCCACCTTTATTTACTTTCCTAATTTGTAAAATTATAAATTAAGACACAGAGATAAAATGGTTTGTCCAAGACCAGATAAACCAAAAGAATTATAGTTATTTGTGAGTGTCTCATCCCTATTACTAGATTTTTTTAAAAAAATGTAACTTTTCATCTTTGTAGTCATAGCACAGTGCCTTGTGTATAGGTGTTTAATAAATACTTATTTTGGAATTGGAAAGTATTTGGAATTTAGCATCAGGGAGGTGAATATCTGTAAGGGGGTATTCTCATACAACTTTCTAGAATGAGTCACCCTCCTCCACTCTTGGAAAATGTTTGCCAAGCCCACCAAGCATACCTTCCTCAGCCAAGACTGGAAACACACACAAAGCTTCCCTTCGGGCTCTTTACTTGTCTGGTGTTCTAAGCAGCCCTTTAGTTTTTCTGATTTTTTAAAATAGGTTAATGAATCATAGTTATAATCTTAGTGATGGAAGGGGCCTCAGATGCTTTCTGGTCTGACCTCCCATGGGATACAGGATCATCCAATCTTAATTAGTTGATCTTAGAAAGGTAGAAGTGGCATAAGAACTGATTTGGGCCCCATCTAAAGAAAAAACAAGAGACCTCCTTCTACAAATATGGTGGATTTCATTGAAATGGAGGCTGACAAGCAAAGATGAGATGACCTCTTGCTGGGTATGTGGTAGAGGAACTTTGTTGTGTTCAGACACTGGTTGGAGTCCATGTTTAAAAGTCCTTCCAACTTGGAGACTGTGATATACTTTTAGTTGGTATCTTCAGTCAAAGAGGATATTTCTTCCCCTAACATCTATTTGTGTGTGTATCACTTAAAAGTGTACAAGGTTGGTCATTGTTTGGAATCAGACATATTGTAAAGTGACTTGAGCGAATCGAGAGCATAGCACCTGACCAGCTACTGAAAGAAAACCTTCCTGGAATATTATTCTTGGAAACTAGTCAATTGCTATTAAGTTCATTTATTTCCTCCATCTTTTCCCATGTGAGCTAGGGAGTGATTCCCTGGGCATTGTTAATAAAATTAGAACTCAAGTGGTGTGGTGTTTGCTTGTTAAGATGTTATGGTGTTTCTTCTTTCATTCCATCCTGGTTTAACTATCTATGTGTGATTTTACATCAGTTACTTCAGGTAACAATATCATAGGGAAAATTGCCAGAATAAATTCTAGCTCTTGAAGTAATGAGAATTTCATCTTTCAAAGCCCTAATCAAGCCTACTACTTTTCCTGTAATCGATCAAATTCTCCAAATACAAGACAGTAAATTATTTTATTTGTCCCTCTCCATTGATGGTAAAAGTCAAAATAGGAGTGCCTGGGGGAGAAGAAAATAATGTATAATTTCACAACCAATGCCTGATAAAGATGATTTTGTAATGGGAATAGTGGGGGTAGGAGAAAGTCAGAGAGATAGATAGGTTTGTTCTGTAGTGAAGGAGTCCTAAATCCTCACTAGGGATAAGGATAGCAGTAGGGATGGGATATTTCATGCCTCTAGGTTCTTTTTTTTTTTCTGTAACTTTTAATCTTAGTCCCTTACCTAGAGCACGGTGGATTTGTTTGGTGTAGAGTAACCAGAATCTTAGATGAGAAACATTAAGAACATTAAGAAAACATCACTCCATGCCCAGAAGTTTACATTTTAATGTGGGGAGATAACTTGTACACACATAAACATACACATAAAACCATTACAAGGTTTGTTTAGGGAAGGAGGATTTTCTCTACTCTTATCAGGGAAAGCTCATATATACATTTAGAGCTGTAAGGCACTTGAGAGGTCATTTTAGGCAATCCTCTCCTTTTAGAGAGAAGAAAAAAACTCAGGTAAAGGAGTAATGCCTTGCCTGTGATCACAGAGGCAGATAGCTGAAGAGTCAAGATTTGAACTCAGGCCTTCTGACTCCTAATATACAGTCTTTTTCATTGTAACATGATATCTTCCTGGTAGGCTTCATGTAGAATGTAGAATTTGAGCCAAGTCTTAAAAAAAGTAAGGGATTCACTGAGGCTGGGTGAAAAGAGGGTACACTTGCAAGTAGTGTTACTGGTAGAAACAAGTATAAGGAAGAAGCTTGGGTTCAGTTGGGGATATAAGATGAAAACACACAAAATGGATATTCCATTTAATTCCACTCACTTAGTAGGTACTGTTACAAAGAAAGAAAGAAGGAAACAAACAAACAAATAATCCTTGCATTCAGGAATGTTACAATGTTACAGGTGAGTAGCATTAGGATTGAGAGAAGAGATCACCAGGAGGGTTTGTGGAGGTGAGACCAGAACTGCTTTTTAGAAGATTTGACTATGGACTCTTACCCTAGAGCTAAAGTCAGAGACCTTGTATTCCAAGACTGCTTTCTCACTTATTGCCTCTCGATTTACTTTGGGCTAGTCACAGAACTCTTTATCTGTAATAAAATGAGAGGAATCTCTGGCTCTCTAAGATGTTATGATCCTATTTAGTATCTTTGTAACCTTGGACAAGTCACTTCACCCCTTCAGATTTCAGTTTTCCCATCTATAAAATGAGATTGGCCAAAATTACTTTTCAGTTTCCTTCCACGTTTAAATCTCTGATCCTTACACATAAGAAAGGAGAGAGAAGACCATTTAAAAGGAAATAGTGTGGAAGTGGGAATGCATAGTTTGGGTTGGGGGAGGGATAGGAGGTAGGGACAATGAGTGGAAAAGTTGGAATCTTTCCCAGAGTTGAGGTTTTTTGAAGATGTTTTCTCTTTCAGGTTAGGAAGAAGGCAAGAGAATTAACTAGGGGTGACATGAGATTAAAACAATATAATTGAAACTTAATTATTTGCTTAAATAAAATCCCTTTGCCCCTTAAAAAGCAACTTAGTCCAGAGGAAAAAAGTAAAGGTTTTTTTTTTTTTTTAAATCTCTTAGCTCCTTGAGTAGATTGTTAAAGTACTCATCTCTCCAAAAGACCAGTTAAAAAATTAGTCTGAAAATAGGGCATTGAAAGATAAATGCAGAAAATGGAACTTTGTCCTAAGGTTGATTCTTCTTTTCAGAACCCACTAAGAAATCCTTAGTGCTATTATGTGGGAGTTAAGACTCCTTGAACAGTACAGAAAAATGACGTTGAAGATGTGAAGTGGTTGTTATTGAACTGAGTGGCCGAGTCTTGTATAATACTTTGAGGACATTTTGACCAGAGCAAAATTTCCATCTTCTCAGCATCGAAGAATGACCATTCTAAATATGGAAAGGAGACCATATAAAAATTTACAATTAGCCTTATGATTCATATCTGGTATTTTATATCCATGGCTCATAACCTCTGGAACCTGTTTTGATTATGTAGCACATAAAATAAATTTTTTGTATAACCCTTTTTTAATAAAATGAGGGTTTTTTTGGGTGCACTTTGCTTTTTGTGGAGTGAGGGGATTAGGGGATTCTTGGGGAGGAATATTATTCAACATGTGGTGATTATTTGAAGTTTTCCACCATTAATGCTACCCTGGCAGGAGATGGAACTGGTATGGCATGATGGCAGTGATGAATGGAATGACCAGTCCAGGTCACAGTGGGTAGCTATTGTCACGGTCTCTCCATTTCAATGAATAATTCCTAGGGAACCCATTGCTCAAGATTCTCTTGCAGATTCCTCAGATTCCAAACAATCAATGAGATGACCTAGCTCAGTCCCTCTTTTTCCCCTGGAGGAAGGTAGATTATTGAAAAATTCTTGGGTTGTTCCCACAGTTAACTATGGACCTCATAAACAAAGGCTAATTAATAGAATTCTCCTCTATCATAAAGTTTCTGTCCTCAACCAACCTAAATGATCTAAAGTAGCATCAGAGGGTCATTTGAAACATGTAGGTAGTTTTAGCTGCAGTTGCTGAATTCTACCCAGAACTTGTGTTTTGGCTTCCAAGAATGGAGAAGACTTTGGTCTGTCATTACTTTTAGGGAGCAGTGAGGTCAGTTGGGGTAACTTGACAGTGATTGAAAATTTCCTTAACAGCCCAACTTTGTCTCACTAAACTCTAGTTTGAACCTGAATAACTTTCCTATAGATATTTAGTGGCGGGAAAATAATGTGCACATGTATCTGTGGTGTCATTGTTGCACAAAAGTGGCCCTCTGATGCTGCTTGAGGTGATCCTGGGCCCTTCCCAAGCAGCTAGGTAATTTGGAGTACTGGATTAATGCTAGTTAGGTAGTCCAGTGTCTAGAGTGTTGGACCTGGAGTCAGGAAGACCTGAGTTCAAATCTAGTTTCAGATACTAGCATTGAGGCCCTGGGCAAGTCATTTAACTTCTGTTTGTCTAAGTTCCCTCAATTATGAAATGGAGTTATAAACCTCTCAGGATTGTTACTCAAATGAAATAATATTTGTAATGTGGTTAGCCCAGTGCCTGGCACATAATAGGTGCTATATAAATGCTTATTCCTTTTTCCCTTTCCCTCCTCCTCCCCTTCAAAACAGAATGAAAACCCTGGAAGGACCAGTGACAGATCAAGTCTGTTGTCTTAAGGTTAGCCTAGCTCAGAATGGAAAGACTTAGTTAGAGTCTACCCCAAAAGGCTTATCCACCAAAGCTCATGTTAACGAACTTAGACCTTTGTGGAGGAATTGCTGTCTCCGTTGAAAGAAGAAATGGACACTGGGTGATATCATGGATCCTTGGAAATATTGAAGTAAATATAAAATAAACTCATGAAATCCACATGAATCACATTGAAACGTTTTTTAAAAAATCATAAGTATTTCAATTAATGTGAAAATTTTATCTTGCCAGAGCTCCTTTCTGGGTCCGACCCCTTAGTGTGGTCAAAAAGGAAGGCAGATATACTACCAAGTATTTGGAAAAGCTGCCCTAAAAATTTCCATTATCAAAGTTCTATGGTGTATCTCTACTAATAAAATAAAGCCAAATTTCAGATTTTTGTTGTTCAGTTTTTTAGTCATTTCCTACTTTTTGTGACCCCGTTTGGCAAAGATACTGGAGGGGTTTGCCATTTCCTTCTCCAGCTCATTTTACAGATGGGGAAACTGAGGCCAACAGGGTTAAGTGACTTGTTCAGGGTCACACAGGTGAGAAGTATCAGAGACCAGGTTTGAACTCATAAAGATGAGGTCTTCTTGACTCCAGGCCTCAAATTAAAAAAAAAAAACACTTTGCCACTTGGGTGCACCAAATTTCAGGAGTTTTAACCTGGAACTCATAGTAATCTCACTGAGATTAGTTACGTATCAGGGTATCTGTATATACCTCCTTCTCTCCTCTGACCCTGATACCACCCTGGTATAGTCCCTCATCACCTCATGCCTGAACTATTGCAGTAGCCTGCCCATGATCTCCCTGTCACTCTACTTCCTCTTTCACTCAGCTGCAAATAGTCTCCCTAAAGTATAGATTTGACCATGTCCCCTTCCTTAATTTATTTTATTTGCATCTGGTGTCCCATTTTAGACAGTGAGCCCCTTGGGAGCACAGACTGTCTTTTCCCTTCTTTTGTATCCCCTAACTCTGAGGATTGTACTTTGAATATAGTTGGCACCTAATAAGTGTTTATTGCCTGATTCCCACCTCTCCCTTTCCACTTAGACCCTGGGGAAGTACGGTGTTAGTAATACACTTCAATGAATTTCTCTGTGGACTTCCCAATCTGAGTATTCCCTTCAACAGTTAAATCAGGGTACCCAGCCATTCTTGCACATCCTATGCAATCCTTGTCCATAGACCCTTGGAATTCTCTGACGGGTAATCCATGTGGGTGCCCAGCACCTTCTTCCAAGTCTCTAGCCAAATGTTATGGCAGAAGTTCTAGTTTCTCCAGCTGGTCCACTTCCATCTCTTCAGCCGACAGTTTTCTTTTCCAATGTAAAACTCTCATGCTCCTGGGATACCATCACTCTTCAGGAAGCGTGCCATGTGGCGACCCCTTTTTCCAAAGGCCAATGGCAAGGCAGTGTCTTGATCCAAAATGCAGTTCCACATTCTATGTAAGAAATGTATAGCAGAAAATAGCAGGCTGGTCATGTGGAGAAATAAAGCCAGAAGAGACAGTATATTTTCAGGAGCAATTTAGTGCATGATTGATCTTTCTGATACTGTGAGTGTAGTGTTTATAGCTGCCTAGATTCACCAGCAACAACCAGCTTGCACTGTGTGTTTGGGGGAAAATGTGGGGAAAATAAATTGATTAGCTTTTTTTTTTTAAGTAAAATTTATACTTCCGTTAGTAAATCAGCCTGTCAAAGTTAACTCAGGAAAACATTCATAATATGGATTCCCATGCTTATATTCTAGCTGGTACTTTCTCTCCATACACTTCAAATCTTCCAAACCTCTTAGAATTTTAGTTGGCTCTATTATAGGAACATTGATCATAGGATCATAGGCTCAGAACTGGAAGGGACATCAAGGGGACATCCTTTTCATTTTACACTTGAACATACTGAACCCCAAGACTGTTGACTGATTCTCCCTTGGTCACACCGGTAGTATTAAAGGTGGGATTTGAACCTCAGTTCTCTCTCTCCCAAGCCAATGCTCTTTCCAGTGTATCATATCCCCAGCTTGTCCTTGTTATACCAAATTACAGAGTAGATTCATCCAAAATAAATCACATGGTTTACACATATCTTCGTTTTAAAAAATTCTGATTTGACTTCAAATTTGTATTTTGACATGTAAACTCAGTAACTTTGATAATAATACAGTATTAAGCCAATAATTTTGAATAGTTTTTTAATCTTTTTTATTTGGAAGAGAGACTTTAATTGTTAACTCATCCAGTTTTGCTGGCATATGAATATTTTCCTTAATTTTAAAAAATTTCCCGAAGGATCTAATTTTCAAAGTTTTTTCCCCCCTCAGTTTAACGTGTCTAAGAGAATCAATCACTAAACATTCCTTAAGTTCTTACTATGACAGGTACCTCAATAATGTTGTAAAAACACAAAGAAAGGCAGAAAGAAAAAAAAAACTCAGTCCCCGTTCTCATCTTTCGTATTAATAGGGTGGGGAGAGAGAAATGGGTAAATTAAAACATACATACAAAATAGATAAGAGGAAAGTAACTAGAGGAAACTAAAGAGTAGAATGTGAGCACCTGGAGGTGGGCCTGGAGAAGGCTTGAGCTACTTCAAATGCCACATATTTACTGAGTTTAGTGTGTCCTGTGTGACTGAGATAGTGAGGGGAGCTCTCTGTAGTCAGGTGACCTGTGCCAGCTACCAGGTCTGCATTTTTTATTCGTTAGCATGCTTTCTGTTAAGTAGTTGTGGTTGCCTTCTGAAGTGTGTATGCACAGGCCAAAACCAAATAATAATAATAAAAAAAAAATACCCCAACAAAACCAAACCACTTTCCTTCAGAAGATGATGATTCAGTGGCAGAAAGACCCTCCTGTTTCTCATAAAGAAAAGACATAATTCCCTTCTTTCCAACCTAAGAAACACAAAGACACACACAGACACAGACACACAGACACACACACACTCTCTACCTCTTTTTTCCTTTTTCTTTAAAAGTTGGCAACCAGCATCCTCCTAAGAGCAGCATTTAACGAGTGATATAGAGGTCTTCAAATGGTACATTTCATGTCTCCCTGACTCACTTTCCCTTTGTACTTTCCTTGGACAGTCAGTCAAGTCACCTTGCTGGTCAGCATCTTATTTCGAGGTCACTTGTTTGAATCTGCCCTCTTTACAGTAAAATAAATTATTTACTGTTGTTTGTAGAAAACCACTAAAATATCCTCATCAGAGAGTTTTAAACCAGTTTACATTATATTGGGGTTGATTAACTTGTAATAACCCTTTCTTAGTTCCCTGTTATATCTGGCTATAAATATGAGTTTGCATCAAAATCTTGCCCATTTACATACTTGTGGTTTTTTTGCTTGTCAGAAAATAATTCAGCAATACAAACTGGCATTTATATAGTGTTTTAAGACTGGCAAAGCACTTGATACTCAATATTTCTGAGAATAATTGTTATTCTTTATCCCTATTTTACAGATGGGGAAACTGAGGCTCAGAAGGATTAAGTGATTCCCCAGTTTCCCATAGCTAGTGAGATTCAGAGGAGTGATTTGAAACTAGGTCTTTCTTCAACTCTATCCATTATACAAGAGTTATCAACCTTCTAACTCATGCCCTGTGTCTGTAACACTCCTGAGTACACCAGAACCAGATTAAAATGTAATTGGGATATAGTTAACAAAATAAATAAAAATACAATAGAACATTGATAATATTAATAAGTTTTTTTTTTAAGTCAATAGGAATCTGGCAGGGATCCTTATGGTTTCTATTTGAGTTTGACATATTGTATTGTACCATGTACCTTTTTGAATCACTGGTGATTTTTAATTTTTTTTGTGTTTGTGTCATGGTCCCCTTTGGCAGTTTTGTGAAGCCAGGCCCTTCTCAGAATACCATTTTTTAAGTGCATAAAAAATCTGTAGGGGGGGGGTGGGCTAGGTGGCCCAGTGAATAAAGCATTGACCCTGGAGTCAAGAGGATCTGAGTTCAAATCTGGCCTCAGACACTTAACACTTACTAGCCATGTGACCTTGGGCAAATCATAACCCCAAATGCCCTGCCTTCTCCCCTCCAAAAAGCAAAAAGCCCCCCCAAAACAAAAAAAACCCCATAGCATTTAGAAGGAAACTAATTATTAATGAACCACAGTTATTAATATTAAAAAAAATACAGACTGATGAATTGTAGGTTAGGAATTCCTGTGGTTTAATAACTTGAAGGAAGATCTATGTATAGTTCTAGTCCTGTCTTTAGACTGGGCTTACAGTCAGAAAGAACTGGGTTCAAATCCTACCTCTGACAACTAAGAGTGGTGAGACGATAAGCCAGTGTCTTATCTTTTTTGAGCCTCAGTTTCCCCATCTGTAAAATAAGGGAATTGGACTAGAATGGACTCTGAGGTCCCTTTTAACTCTAAATCTGTGATCCCTCCTATAACATCTTGGATAGCTGATCACATGGGTCCCTATCTCTGATTTACAAAATCATTAACTTAGAAATATTATTGCCTCTTCAGAAGCAGTTGAATGAGAGGATGACTTGGGTCTGTTGGCTTGTGGTGGAGTGGGGGGGGGGTTTGATGTTCAAGGTGCTCTGGAATTGTTTTCTAGAATGTAGTTGGTTGCTAGTTGGGTGCTTTTAGGTGGCTGATTTTTGCAGCTTACCATTCAACAAGCAATAAATTGTCCTTAGATCCTTGTTCAGAAGGAGCTGGGCAAGTGAACCTAGAGGTATGACTTTGGAATAACCAAAGAACCGACTGGTTGCAGTTTCAACTTGGTGGATCTAATCAATTATTTGTGGTTAATTTACACATGACTTTAATGGCAGTAGTCTTGAACTTAACAAATCCTGGGCTTGGGGGTGGTATTCTTTGTGTTTTACTGATGTTAGTGTTTTTCTTTCTTTTAGTATGGGCTATGTACTTCAAGAAAACTTATTCGTGAAGCTTCTCTGTGGATGGTCTGAATGTTTTTCCTAATATATCAATTTAATCAGTCTTTAAAGAAGCAAAATACTTGAGTCTTGGAATAAGGAGAAATATATGTATGTATGAGTATGTGTGTATTTCTACATGTATGTATACATGGGGGCAGCTAGGTGGGGCAGTGGATAGCGTACCAGACCTGGAGTCTGGGAGACTTATCTTCCTGAGTTAAAGCCAACCTTACAAACTCAACTGCATGACCCTGGGCAAGTCACTTAACCCTGTTTGTCTCAGTTTTTTCATCTGTAAAATGATCTGGAGAAAGAAATGGCAAACCACTCCAGTATCCTTGCCAAGAAAACCTCAAATGGGGTCATGAAGAGTCAGACACAACTGAAAAATGACTGAACAACTGATGTGTGTGTGTGTGTGTGTGTGTGTGTATGTGTGTGTGAGAGTGTGTGCTTGCTAAGAAAACCCCATATGGGGTCTTGAAGAGTCAGACATTACTGAAAGACTCAGCAGCAACAAAGGGAAATAGAGGAGCTGATAACATTTCATGTTAGTTTTTTTACATTGCATCATGCATAGGATTAAATCATTTATAGGAAGTCTTTGTCCTATGGGATAGTTACTGGGTGTTCTACCAGAAATGGAAGATTTCTGTTCTACATTGTGTTCATTTTATTTATGCATTAGATAATTGATAAAAAAAAGAGGAAAGTCAGATTAGGAAAGGTTTATCTCCTTTCAGTCCCCCTTCTCCTTCCTATTTTGAATGTTTCCAACTGTTTTTTTTAAATCTAAACAGCACATTACCTTTCCCTCTACAGTACAGTAGGTGAGCTGCAGTTTTTATGATGAGCTTTAGTAATGGATATCAGTGTTAAAAAGTGATGCTGATTCATGGGAGCAGCTTCTTGGACCTTCACGCATTTATACCTGGTATACGTCTGTGGACAAACAATTCCTTTCCTATCCATCCCTTTTCTTTTTCTTTCTTTCTTTTTTTGTGATTAGTGGTGGGAAGAGCCAGACTTGGATGAAAGATGCATAGCCTCTATTTCTTAAGCCTTCAGTTTGAACCGATGATTCAGAAACTTCCCCTCCCCACGTAGCTTCAAAAATGGAAGACTGTGCAGGACCAAAAGAAGCCCAGAGCAAGGATTCTCATTCTATTTTGTGTGATTTCTTGAGCTCAAAAATCGTATTTTTTTTTCTCTCCCAGAGATCAGTGATTGCATTGGTAGAATTATTTATTCATTTGATGACAGATCATCATTATCATGACTGACACCTGTGAATTTTAGAACACTTTATATAGGGTCTCCCAAAAGTCTTAGTGCAGTTTTCAGCTGCTAAAGCTTAAAATTGCACTAAGACTTTTTGGCATACCCTATATAAAGTGCTTTACACTTATACTCTCATCAGTCTCAGTAGACAGACTATGTGAGTTAATGTGACTTTAAAAAAAAAATTGATGGAGGCCCAGCTTTTGCTGCTATCTCCCTCCCAACTTATTCAGGATAGTCCTCAGATGACAATCTGTTCCTGTGTTTAACATTTATCCTCTAACTCTTTTCAGATTTCAGCCCTTCCAGAGCTTCAAAAACCTAGGGTGTACAGCTCTAATGATGTATGTTGAAGTCCTTCTATACCTTCTCATCTCCTATGTCTTTCCATAAATCCTCTAAAGAGAGTCCTCTCATGACGCAGCAGAGGAGTGTGTACTCTCTCTCTCTTTCCTCCCTTCTTTTCTCTCTCCTTCCTTCATCTTTCTTCCTCCTCCTCCTCCTCCTTCTTCTTTTCTCTCTCCCCTTACACATTTATCTCATTCTTGCTATGCAGCTACCCCATCTCCTCTTCCAGTCTTACCTGCCAGTAATGCCTGTTATACCTGTTAACTCTGACAACATGCTAACAACCTCTTTACAACCACCATGAGTCTTTTCCATAGCCCTTTGACTTATTGGGAATTTTGATTGTTTGTAGCTGATGATTAACAACCATATAGCATTACTAGGAGATTGTCAGTGTTAGAATTAGATTTTTGCAGAAGCAGGCCATTTATGATTTTTCAAAGCCATGAATTATTTTCTAAATGTATTCCAGTCCTATATCCACCCGCCTTGATTTTAATATCAGTTTACTGTCAATTTTAACACTGGCACAACATTACACGTTGATGAATTAATTTGATTGGGTAATACATATTTTTCATCCACTTTTCTTGTTGTGTGGATAGATCAGTCCCATTCCAGTTGCTGTGTTTTTCTTAGACTTTGGACTGTTCCTGAGGTTAGTTTAGTTAATACAATGTCATTTATAAGAAGGAACATTTGGGGAAACTTTGTCATTGATAGAAAATCCTTTTGTTAGTACCCTACTCTCGACACCTTCCATAACACTGGTAAACCCTTTATTTAAGTAAAGGTTGGACCTTAGCTTAAAAAAAAAATCAATGTCTTCCCCTAGGAATACCAGTCTGCTATTCCTTTGGGTTACGAATTGTCCCTTCCCCACCCCTTGCTACCGTCCCCCACAATGACACCAAAAATCTGGCTGCTAATATGGCATAGTATTTCTTTCTTTCCTGAAAGATATCTTGAGGAAAGCCTGATGACTCTATGTCACTTTCTACAGATAAACCACACAGACCTCCTGAGGGTGTTCTATTTATGGATTCCTCTGGAGACTTTGCCTTTCTCCGTTCCACATCCTGCTGGTAGGAGTATATGAATGGGTTACCTCATGTTGTGCTTCAGCTACATTACAGTCTTCACCACAAGCTATGTGGTATTCCTATGTGTAAGCAATTCCTGCATGTTGGAGGTAATGGGGCATGTCCTCACTAGACCCAGCTTCAGTCGTCTGAAGAACGCAGAAGAGGGGGTCACATTGCCATTACTCTATTGTCTCTTCCATGGTGGTCCTTCCAGTGGTCTAGGCAAGTGTAAGGGCATAGACACTCAAGAAATGTTTCTGTCCATTGTTGGGGTGGGCTCTTTGCTCCAGGCTCTCAGGTACCCTCTTTTGGAGTATGCTAGACTTGGATTTAGGAAGTTCAAATCCATCCTCAGACATTTACTAGTTGCTTGATCCTGCTTGAGTCACTTAACCTCTGCCTCAGTGTTCTGAACTGTACAGTGGGGATAAATAGTTGTACCTACCTCCTCGGGGGTTGTTGTGAGGATAGAATGAGAATGCATTTAGCACTGTGCCGGGTACGTGGTAAAGTGCTTAGTAAATGCTTGTTTTCTTCCTTTATTTCTTTCATGTTCTAGTTCACATTTAATATTCCACATTTTTAGGAATGATTAGGAAAAGTAAAAATCATTTACTTTCTTCAAAAGTGTGACTTTTGTAAAGTTGCTTACTATTTTACACAAAATGTGATTGGGATCATAAATTTAGGGCTTATTTTAGAGGTGATCTAGTCCAACCCCCACTTTTTATGAACAGGTATTCCAGTGAGTAGAAATCAGGAAGACCTGAGTTCAAATCCTCCCTCAGAAGCAGACCAGCTGTGTGACCCTGGGCAAGTTACTTTTCTTAGTTTCATTTTCCTCATTTGTCAAATGGGAATAATAATAGCCTCTAACTTACTGTGAGTAGCCAATGAGATTGTACTTGTAAGTTTCATATAAAACCTTCAGAATGCTGTTTAAGTGCTTATTCTTTTTAGTCTAGGAAACTTGAGGCTCTGTGGTTAAGTGACTTGCCCAAGGTCACACGGGTAGTAAGAGGTAGAAGACAAGTCCTCTAAGTCCCAATCCTGGGCCATTCTCTGTGCTGTTATGCTCTCATTTACAGAAAAATGTAATTTGTCAGGGTAGTGTTCTTCTGGGGGACTATTCATTTTGGATAGAAAATTGCAAATATAGCAAGCTTAGAATTTTCCTGGAGAGGGGTGTTGTGGGCTGTCTTTTCCTCACCTGAACTCCTATTACAATTATTCTCCTTACTGCTCATTTGTTATTTATTTACTGCAATTTATTTGTTCCTCTTAGACTGTGTGGGAGGTGCTTGACCTCTATAAAGTGATGACACTGAAACAGTTCAGCCTTCGTATATACATCATTGCATTTGATCCTTATAACTATCTTGTTTGGTAGGTGCTGTTATTATTCCCATTTTACAGATGAGAAAACTGAGGCTGGGAATTTAAGTGACTTTCCCAGAGTCATCCAGCAAGTAAGTGCCTGAGTCAAGAAGTTAACCTTGTATATTTCTTGTTTTTCTGATTGGATTTTTCCATTCCTTGGAGAGTAGAGATTGTGTCTCTACTGTTTCTCATCTCCTTTCCCCACCCCCTGTGATTCATAAACTGCTACCCTGTAGCAGTCATTTACTAACTGCTGAGTGATTTGCTGTCATAAGAAAATGAATTTGGAGCTCCTAGATTGTAGAAAGGTGTATTTTTTAGATAACAAAAGGATACCAGGAAAGTGGCTCTTATTTCAATTAAGTATTATTACAGACATTCATTTGATTTTCTTTTAAGCTATCTACCACAGTAGAGAATACCCTGGTGCTTGGTTAGTCAGCATTGATGAGTTACTATGTGGTCTTCTGTGCCCTGTAGAATGTAAGCTCTTTGAGGGTAGGGACTGCCTTTTATTGGATTCTCAGCACTTATTCTTAGCACCTAGTCAGCACTTAAACACTTATTGATTGATTGATTGACCAATCACCAAGGACCACTTTGAACAAAATCAAATACTTTCAGTCACACTTGCCTGGAGCAAGAGCTGCCTTCCCTGTAATCTGTCAGCATAGTCTAGAGTGATTTGTTGAAAATGATGGTTTGAAAAAAAAAAAAACCAGGAAACTGGTTGTTCTCATTTAAATTTCATTGAGCAATTACGGTTCAAAAACTTGTTGTATGGAAAGGAGAAATGGAATAATACAGAGTACTGGATTTGGGGTTGGAGGTTGTTATTCAGTCATTTCAGATTTTTTGTGACCCCATTTGGGGTTTTCTTGACAAAGATACTGGAGTGGTTTGCCATTTCCTTCTCCAGCTCATTGCAGGTAAGGAAACCAAGGCAAACAGGGTTAAGTGACTTGTCCAAAGTCACACAGCTAGTAAGTGTCTGAGGTCAGATTTGAACGCAGGTCTTCCTGACTCCAGGCCCAGAGTTCTATCCACTGTGCCACCTAGCTTCTCTGTGAGTTGGAGAGCCTGGGTTCAAATCCTAGCCCTTCTCTTTACTGGCTCTTGTGACCTTAGGCAAATCACTTACGCTTTCTGGATCTCAGTTCCCTCCTCTATGAAATAGGAAGAGATTGAATGAGGTGATCTTGAAGGTCTTTTTCTAGCTCTAAATTCTGGGATGATCTGGAGTGGTTTTGCACATCTGTATTGAGGCCTGAGAATCATCTGAGACCTCATGTGACCGATGCAAGTCCCTTCTCCTCTTTAGGACTCTTTGGTGCAGCGGATAGAGTCCTGGACCTGGAGTCAGGAAGACGAGCTCAAATGTGACCTGCGACACTTGCTAGCTGTGTCACCCTGGGCAAATCACTTAATTCTGTTGGTCTCAGTTTCCTCATCTGTAAATGACCTGGAGAAGGAAATGGAAAACCATTCCAATATCTCTGCCAAGAATACCCCAAATTGGGGTCATGAAGATTCAGTCACAACTGAAATGACTGAATAAACCCATCCCTTCACTCTGATACCAAAGCTATGATTTTTTTTTTTTGCTTTTTGAAGAACAGTTGGGGTTAAGTGACTTGCCCAAGGTCGCACGGCTAGTTTTTGTGTTAAGTGTCTGAGGCCTAATTTGAACTCAGGTCCTCCTGACTCTAGGGCCGGTGCTCTATTCACTGTGCCACCTAGCCGCCTCCGAAGCCATGATTTGTTAAAAGAAACTAGGGATGGAGAAGGGAAGGTACTAGAATTGTTGCTGCTTTTTTGCTCAGTCATTTTGAGCCTTGAGGAGGGAGGAGATTGATTGAGTTGGACATGATCTCTTGCGATTTAGGCTTGCAGGCCAACTTCAGGCTAACTGACAATAATACAAGAGCTTGGAAAAAGTAGAGAAATATTATAGAAGTAAAGGGGAGTTAATAAATAATGGACTGATTGGACCCTTTACTTCCTCACTGGACCTGTGATTTGTCTGGTGTAGGGAATGAGGAAAACGCTCTATGAATGCAGATCAACATCTTTTCTTAAGTTATCATCTTAGAGAGTTAGTGCACTGAGGTTAGGTGATTTGCCAAGGGTCACAGATATGTCTCAGGAGCAGGACTTGAACCTAATTCTTTTTTTTCTTTTTGGAAGGGGGAAGGCAGGGCAAGTGGGATTAAGTGACTTGCCCAAGGTCACATGGCTGGCAAGTGTTAAGCGTCTGAGACTGGTGTTGAACTCAGGTCCTCCTGACTCGGGCCGTGTTCT
The DNA here is from genome assembly GCF_028583685.1 of Petaurus breviceps papuanus. Lineage (NCBI taxonomy): Eukaryota > Metazoa > Chordata > Mammalia > Diprotodontia > Petauridae > Petaurus > Petaurus breviceps. The sequence goes on from NW_027187460.1 coordinate 37,635,358, forward strand.
ATTCACTGAGCCACCTAGCCGCCCCTTGAACCCAATTCTTAGGGTCTTAACCGAGTTCCCTGGAGCATTAAGAGGTCAGAGGTGGGGTGCCTTCAGCCTCAAACCACATGTGGCCTCAAGGCCTAACGTTCCCCACTTCCTGGTAAGCAGTTTGTCCAGTCATGCAGCCAAGCTTGGATCTTGAACCTACATCTTCTCTGCTCAGGGAGCTCTCTCTCTCCACTGTGTCATGCGTATACCCTTCAAGAAAATGAAAAGTTATTTTAAAAAAATAGTTTCAAAAATTGAATTTAGAAGTAGATTAAAAAAATTAAATTTACTGCTTTGCATGTGTATGCCTATCCCTTGGGCGTCCGTCTCTGGTGAACTAGGACACCGCTGTAGGAAGAGGGAAATGGGATAGGTGTCTGTGCAAGGCTGTGGTTTGTGGTCGGCTAATGAGGCCAGCTGCTTTCTTGAACTGTATAGTGATTTGCTGAAAATGATGGTTTGAAAAAAAAAATCAGCTTCCCTCCATTAATGAGAAGGAAGGGTCTAGAGGTCAAACATTGTGCCTTTCTACTTCCCATTTGTGATTTTTATAAGCCAGAAAGCCACTTCATTAAGTAGCATTTTAGGCTCAGCAGTACTTAACTTTTTTCCCCCCTTCATTGTGCTTTCCCAACATTTTTGAAACCCAGCCACCACTGCAAACCGTGGAATCCCTAACGTGGCCTTAGTGCAAGTGTTATTTTCTTGCTTTATACTTTAGTGGTTTAGTTTTATTTTATTTTTTAAAAGGAAAACATTAAGCTTGTCCCAATCACTGTTCTCTGTAGTCAGCCCAAACTAAAGGAACAGTTAAACCTCTTCACCCTCAGTCATAATTCGTGTGGATCCTCAGGGCCTGAGACGGAAAAGAGTTCATCAGCATTTTCACAGAAAGACCTAATTTTTAATGATTTTAAACTGGATATGCCTTTTGACAGCATTTTTTGCAACTTCAGGTTGAACTAATCAAACGATTTAACTTTTGGTAAAAAGAAATCAGCAAAGAAAACATTTGGATGTATACAACCCGTTATGACCCTTCATGCTTTAGACTAGGCAAAGGATGTCTGATCCTGAGCAGCGTGAAACCATATTTCTCAAATGAACATTTTTGTCACTTCCCACTAAAATTCAGTGGTTTCCCCTGCACCAAACCAGTCACCCTTTCTTTTCTTTTTTCCTCTTCATTTGGGTGTTTGGCTAGAAGTTCAAAGAGTCTGATTTGTTATCTTTCTCAAGGTCTCCCCTGTCAGTACAGTGATTTCATCATACAGGGAGTTCTTTGACCCCTAAGTCCCTCCTCCGTCCCAGCTCACACACGGGAGGCAGTGTGGTACTTTGAAAAGAATGTTGGGTATGGTTCTACTTTTTAGGGAATTAGGAAACCTTTATGTTGTTGTTTTTTAACTCTTTCCGTTGTGTCTGACTCTTTGTGATCCCATTTGGGGTTTTCTTGGCAAATATACCAGAGCAGTTTGCCATTTCTTTCTCCAACTCATTTCATAAATGAGAGTAAACCAAGGCCAATAGAGTTAAGTGACTTGCCCAGGAGATCTTACCTGACCTGAGGCCCAGCTCTGCAGAAGACCTTAACTTAAATGCTGTTACTGCTGCTCTGTCATCTAATAAGGCAAGTTGCTTAGCTTTTCTGGGCCTCTGTTTCTTTACCTATAAAATGACAGGAGGTTGGATTAGATAAGACTCTGAGGTCCCTTCTGACTGTTTCTGTGAAAAGATATGTTCAAGGTCAGGATGCCAGGAATGAGTTCTAGCTCTGTGACTGCACATTCAGGTGAGGGTAAAGGAGGCAAGAGGGCAAGCTAGGTGATGCAGTGAATAAAGCACTGGGCCTGGAATCAGGCAGACTCATCTTCCCAAATTCAAATCTGGCCCCAGACACTTGCTAGCTTTGTGGCCCTGGGCAAGTCACTTAACCCTGTTGGCCTCAGTTTCCTCATCTATAAAATGAACTGGAGAAGGAAATGGCAAACTACTCTGGTATATTTACCAAGAAAACCCTGACTGACCAACAAAAAGGAGGTAAGGACCCTGTTGTGGCTGCTGAGGATGTGGGAAGACTGCCAGGAAGGCCAGTAGTCTTCCTTGGGGTGGTGGATATTTTAGTGCTATTGTGAGGGCCTCCAGAGAAGGAAAGATAGAGGTATTCTGTTATGGGATTCCTGTCCCAGGCTTTGTTTGGCTTTGTGGCCTACATTGGGATGGTGAGGTGTGGATTCTACTGTTTGTTTGTATGGGCTGGTCATTTGCAAATTGAGTGTCTGAAAAATAGGGAACTGGTTGTACTCATTTAACTTTCATTGAACTATTATGGTCCAAAAATCTGGCACCAATATGGTAAACCTCTGGGAGCAGAGAGCCTCCAGGCTGCCCAAGGGAGGGCTGAACCAACCCAGGTCAGAAAAAAAACACAAAAAAACAAAAAACCCAAAGATTAAAAAGCCATATTGATCAGAATTGGAATCAGCCTCTGCATGGATTCTGTAAATTTCCCGTGTAGGTGAGATAGAGAGACTTGGGTCCCAGAACAAACAGACAAATGAATGAATGAAGGGATGGATGAAAAAAAAATGAAATCCTGTGATCTTTGTTGTAATGTTACTGATGACATTTCATGTTTAAATGGTACTTTGTGGTTACGCTGAAACGTCTGTGTTTTACAGCCAGTACCTGAGTCTGCATCATTTCATTGGAGCTTATGAAGATGTGATGAAGCCCTCGCTCCACATCATTACCAGCAAAAGACTTGGGTCACATTGTTCACGTACCAAAGTGATTTTTATCTACCATTTCTGCTGACGGGAAGCCAAGTACTTCTAAAAATCACATTTAGGTAGCAGTTTACATTTACAAGATTCCTTCTTCATAACAGTTCTGTAAAGTAGGTTATACACAAATTTCCTCAGTTTTATAAATAAGAAAATAAAGGCCCAGATAGGCAAGTAAAAGAGGTTGAACACTTCTTACCCTCATGGTGCCCAGGATAGTGTTGGGCTGGTAGCTGAATGAATAAATCTAGTTCCATTCTCAAATTGGGAAATGTGTGGTTTTTATGAATGACAAAACTGTTGAAGGACCATAATGCACAGGCAGAGTTTTAGATAGACATTTCTGTTGACCATAAGACATGCTGAGAGAGGCAGTGTTACTTAGTGGAAAGAACCCTGGATTTGGAATCACGAGTACGTTCTCTCCCTCCCTCCCTTCTTCTTTTCCTCCCTCTCTGTCTCTTTCTCTTTTTCTGTCTCTGTCTCTATCTCTCTGTCTCTCTCACAGTTAAGCTTTCTGAGCCTCAGTTACCTCATCTATAAATTAAGGGATTTGGACTTGATGGTTTCTAAGATTCCTTTCAACTCTGAGTCTATGAGATGACTATTAGGAGGGTAAGGACTCCTGGTGGCAGTCTGAAGCTCCGTATGAGATCATAAGGGCGTCATACATTTTGTTTGCTTGACTTTCTGAGGTTGTGTTTGTCCTTCATCTTCAAAGAGGACTGTGGCATCAGGGAAATGATGACATGACTTGCAGTTGACTTTGATTTGAGTGAGGGAGGGCTGTGCAAGGTCACCAGCCTCACTTTCGGAGGTGAGGTCACTGTTAACCTCCTTTGGCCTCAGTTTCCTCATCTGTAAAATAAGGGGATTGGATTAGATGCCTTCTGTCTCTAAATTTGTGATCTTATTATCCTTTGAATAAATAGTTGTTTTAAAATTTAAAAAAAATTTCTAAGAATTGGGAAAAGATAGTTGAGAGGGAAATGTATGGAATTTATAGAACTCTCACTTAAGCTTTTAAAACCTCAGTTTATCTTTACTTAACAAAAAAGTGGAAAATTTCTGAAGAAATCATGTAAACACCTTTTGTTTCATTTTTAAGAGATGCCTGGATGTAGGATTTCTATTAAGTAGGGGAAATGTTTGCAAAATTTGGATTATTCAATAAAGTTTTCTCCTTGTGGAAAAAGCACGTCTGTGTTTGAGGGCATGGTCATTAAAAACTTGGTCATAAAATGACTGCTGGTACTACTTTGGTTTAGGGTTAAAGAACCAGTGAGGGTTTTTTCTAGATGTTGATTTTCTGTCAGGTTTCTATGAGAGTTTTAGCCTTCCCATCTTCATGTGACTTCAGGAGGCATTTTGTTTTTGGAATACATTTTTATCTTTCTCTAAATGGGCTGTGTTAGCTTCAAGTAGCAGACATAAGATCATGCATGCAGTTTGATGCTAGCTTAGGAATTTAAGATTTGAAAAAGCAGCTGTATTATTTCCTTAAGCTGATTTAGGCACTGCAGTGTGTTGGGTATAAATTCTGGCATAAACACTGCATTTCTGCATAGACTATTTTCCTAGTGTCCTATTATAATATAATACTCAATATACACATACTCCACGTGTTCCTAATGTATAGATGGCAAACTTATTATTTTGAATGTTGGCCTCTTAGGTGTAAATCACACATTCTTCAGCTATGCTATGGGGATGATTTATCACTGCTTTTCAGATCAGAACTAATATTCATACAATGCTTCAAGCTTTCCAAAGCATATTTCATATATTATCTTATTTAATCCTCACAACAATCCTTAGAAGTAATAATAATAGCTAATAGCTAGCATTTTAAAGCACTTTAAGGTTTGCAATGCACTTTATAAACATTCTCATTGGATCCTCAGCATAACCCTGGGAGGTAGGTGCTGCTAATTATCCTTATTTTACAAATGAGAAAGTGGACACTGAAGGAGTTTAAGTAACTTGCCCAGCTTCATACAGCTAGTAAATGTCTGAGACAGGATTCTAACTCAGGTCCTCCTGATTCTGGGCCCTGAGTAGGTAGGTGTTTTCTCCATTTTACACATGAGTAAACTGAGGCTGAGAGATTTTAAGAGACTTTCCTGGGTTCATCCAGTTAGTAGGTGTCTGAGGAGGGATTGGAACCCAGATCATATAAATTTTTGCTTGGAATCATAGGATTCACCAAAGATTGGTAAATGAAAAAAATATTCATTAAGTTCTTAGAAAGTATCAAGTAGCGTGTTAGGCCCTGGAGATTTAAAGGCTAATATAGAATCTGTTCCTGTCCTTAAGAAGCTTGCATAGTAATTGGGCAAGACAGGAGAGCAGTGGAAAAGAAAGAATATTTGGTTTGGAAAGTTATTAGGATGATAACTGACTTTTCAAACCAAAAAGTCAGGCCTGGAGTCAGGAAGACTCTTCTTCCTAAGTTCAAATCTGGCCTCAGACTCTTACTAGCTGTGTGATCCTGGGCAAGTTACTTAACCTTGCTGGTCTCAGTTTCCTCATCTGTATAAAAAAAAAAAAGCTGGAGAAGGGAATGGCAAACTACTCCAATATCTTTGCTAAGGAAACCCTAAGTGGGATCATGAAGAGTTGGACATAATTGGAACAACTGAACAACAACAAAGAAAGAAAGGGAGAAAGGAAGGAAGGAGGAAAGAAAAAGAAAGAAAGATGGAAAACCCAGTAGAGAGGAGAAAAAGGGAACTAGCATTTTAAGTATCTACTATGTGCTAGGCACTGTGCTAAGGACTTTGCAAATATTTTCTCATTTGATCACTGGGGAGTAGGTTGACACACCCTTTCCTGTAGGAATGGTACTATGGGGAAAAGGTCATTTAGTCCAACCCCTTCATTTTATATATGAGGAAACTCAAGCTTTTGATTGTTAATTGACTTGTTGTGATAGTAATGGCAATTAAAGATTCCCCTGTATTGGCTTGGTTTTCAAATTGATTGTGTTAAAACCCAGAGCTTGTTAATCCCACCTGTGGGATGGACTTGTTGATGTGAAAAGAAAGTCCTGAACTGGGAGGAGCTGGTGACGTGAATTTGGAGAGACAAGAGAGAGGTGGAAGATCTTTTTTGGAAGCAGCACTTCGTGGAGAGAGAGAGGCTAAGAGAATTGCTGGTGGCTGCTTTGAATTGCCCTGGACTTTTGAGACCTGCCCCCTGAGCTGCCAAGGACTGAGGAGACATGGCTGTTTTGCTGGTACTTTGTCTGTCTGTTTTGATGTTATTTTGCCAGATTTGTCCACTGGTGAAAGACTGTCCTGTTGAAGAAGTCCTGGAACCTGGCATTTGGTTAAGAAGCCCTGAGACTGTCCTGCAGAGAGTGAATACTGTCCACTGGTGAGGGACAGTGCTGTTGTTGCAGGGGTCTGGAGACTGTCCTGCAGACAGAGTGAATACTGTCCACTGGTGAAGGACAGTGCTGTTGTTGCAGGGGTCTGGGAGCCTTTCTGTTGGTTCAGAAGCCCTGAAGAAGGATTTTCTTGTTGTATGTTTACAGAAATCCTGGGAGAGGGCTTTGCTAATGTGCTCAGGGGTTCTAGGACTGTTCTACAGACAGAGGATAAATTCATGAAGGGATTGGCAATGTATCTTATGGCCTTGCTAAGCCTTGTCTCCCCAGGAACTAAGATTGCTGAGAACTTGCCTCGAGTCAAGATGAAGAAAAGACCTCCATTTGGGTATTAAGTGCTGTGTTTAAACTTGATGTAACTCTGGGGTAGATTCAATTGTGATCCAGGGGTGGGGAACTTTTGACCTTATGTTTGGAAACTAATCTCCATTTGAGAAGAGGGGCTTTGTGGTGGACTTAATTAAGGTATAGCCTAGGGGTGGAGAAGTATTTAGAACAGAGACTTTGTAATTGATTGAATGATTGGAAGGTCCTGGGGTGGGGTAGTACTTGGAGATTATTTAATCACACTTAGTAAATGCTGTATTTTGAATGATGTCATGTTTTGATCTTCTCTGTTCTGGGTTTGTTACTGAATAAAATGGAGAGCACCTATGCTGGTATTTTGAACCTGGGAAGTTGCCTTTCTTTTGGCATTACATTACACTTGTGTAACATAACACAAATGAAATTTGAACTCTGGGCCTGTGACTCCAAAGTTGAATGCATTCCCATTGGACCCTACCACCCGAGAGTAAGGAAAAGGAGGCCCAGTCTGTGATGGAGTTGGGCCTCTTACTTCAGGCCTTCTTACTCCCAGTTCAGTATCCTTCCCACCAAACCAAATTGGATTTTTCATCTCCCTCCCTCCCTCCCCCCC
>NW_027187460.1:37642583-37698910 GCF_028583685.1 Petaurus breviceps papuanus
TCCTTCCTTCCTTCCTTCCTTCCTTCCTTCCTTCCTTCCTTCCTTCCATCCTTCCTTCCATCCTTCCTTCCTTCCTGCTATAGACCACTACCAGAGAGTTTGTGAGTAACTGCCAGGGTGGTGCTGGTGACAAATGATTCCTTTTCTTGCCCAATCAGCGGCCATGGTAAAGCATTGTCCAATGTCCCCTTCATTGGGTCTACTCCCCACAGTTGCCCAGAGAGGTAGTCTTTGACTGGAGTAAATAGTAGGTGGGAAATAGTCATGTGGTATCACACGCCATAATATTAAAAGTCACTCAGTTTGTGAGTGGGGAATGAGGTCGTGTCGCATTAATATCTTCATGATCTAAGGGTGCTTTTGCTTTTCTATCATTGTCAAGTCGGCTGGTCTTTCTGTTTCTATAAATGTAGCTTCAAATAAACAGCTGACATTCCAGTTCTCTGAGAGATGTTATCTGCTTTATCACTCACTCCTCAGGAAAGGGAGAAGATCTACTTTGTAGAGGTTCCAGAGAAACATGGCCTTAAGATAGCTGGAAGGAAGTGTTTGAAACCACACATGTGCTTGTGATTTTGGTAACCAAGGAAACATGCCCGTGACATGCGGCTTCTCATTAAAAAAAACAAAAAACAAAACCACCCCCCCCCTTCCCCAACAAACAAACAAAAAGAACCAAGATAGGGAAGAATGAAAGAGGAGAAGAAAAAAAAGAAAAAAGTTATTGTGTTTGGATGGAATGCTTTATAGAGGACTTGGGCACTTTGCTGTATTGGTAGTGAAGAAGGCCTTCCAGAGAAAGTATAATGTAAACTGTTAGACCAGTATCTAGTTGAGTTGATGAGTGATTGCCTCTTAAAATACACTAGGAAGAAGAGATAGGTAGTCTACGGTTGAAATGTTCTGCACTGTTTCTTTTTCTGCATTCTTGTTCCATTTTTGATATTTATACCTCCCAGTTGATGTGAAGCTGCTTGCCAGCCTTTCATAACCTAACTTGTGGTTAGAAAAATTTACATTTGTATTTCGATTGTATTCACCTGGCCTGGCTTAGCTGATGTCGAGGTTCAGATCATTCCATTGTTTGTGAGAAGACTTGCCTCATGCCTCTAGTTGTTAGTGTTTTTTCTGTCTCCAAATTATCTCATTTTTTACTTTACTCAGATTATGTTGTCTCTCTTCCCAAGCCCTGACGACGAAAGTGAGCTCTTTCTAGCAGCTAGCCAGGAGCTTTGCTTTTAGTAGGCATTTAATAAATGCTTGTTGAATTGAATTAAATTAAATTGAGTCATACAAATTAACATAGGCCTTGGGCCTAAAACAAACTAGTCTGATCCTAAAAGAAATCAGACTAATTATTCAGTCTAATACAATAATAAAGCTGAGCTATATTTTACAGTGTTCTCTCTCCTGTTCATTTTCATTGTCTTTTGACAATCAGCCAGTCACCTAAAGACATCTGTAAGAATCCTTTTCCCCATCTCTCTTCATTCTGGTGCTTTCCCTTTGAGATTATTTCTAATTTACCTGTATATCCCTTGTTTGCACATAGTTATTTGCATGTTGTCTCTGCTGTTAGGTTGTGAGCTCATTGAGATCAGGGGCTGGGGTTTTGTTGTTGTTTGTTTTTTGCCTTTCTGTCTGTAGCACCGAGCATGGCACATAGTAGGTGCTTGATGTAATGCTTGTTGACTTGTTTGCATCAAAAGTTGCCAGATTCCTATCAGAATTGAGCCCTAGGTCACCTTCTTCTGAGTGTAATGCTACTCTGTGACTCTGTGACCCTAAGCAAGTCTTTAACATTCACAGGCCTTAGCTTTCTGGTTTCCAAAATAAAGGGGGTTGGACTAGATGGCCTCTGAGATCCCTTTTATTTTTAAATCTGTGATTCTGTGAATTAATAAGAAATACTACAACAAGTCTGTAGATACAACTGGGCATTTATTTGGTGTCAGATAATATGGGGGTGTTGTAAACCCACTGTGCCATATCAAAGGGTCAAAACAACCAATTACAGGTGGTGCTGGCCTCTATGGGAAGATGAAATTTTGTGAACTAGCCAAAATTTTTAATGACTTTTTTTGTTACTGTCTGAAAAGATATCTTATACCTTTTCTTCATCTATTACTCAAAGTTGTACAATAGCGAGGCAAATCTGAAAAGGGTAGTTATTAAAAAAAAATCGGAACCCCCGTTTATTGTCACAACTTCACTGCAGAGAATACATGCACAACTAAGAATTAGAGAAATAGACCTGTGACAGGGCAGAGTATATATGTAAATCAAAAGCACCAGATTAAAGCATAGTAATGAAACTTAAGGGGAAGAGGGGCATTAGGAAAGAATAATATTTCAAATGGATATGGGGACATTAGACTGAGCTCCTTGAGAACAGGGACTGTCTTTGTGCCCTTCTTAGTACCCCCAGGGCTTGTCACTTAGTAGGTTCTTATTTTAAAAATGCTTGTTGACTGACAGACTTGCCTTGAAATCAAAGGTCCGATCCCTTATTTATGTAGCACCTTATCGTGGGTTTTTAAAAAAGCTTTCCTAAAATAACAATGAGGCAGGTGGTGCAAATATTATTGTCTTCATTCTTACAGATGGGGGAGCTGAAGCACTGGCAAATTAAGTCACTTGCCTATTAGATAAATTTTTTTGTTGATTTAAATTGACCTGTTCACAGCTGCTGAGGTAGAAAGAGTCGAAACAGTGATTCAGACCTAGGTCTCTTGACTCCAGATTGCCACTGTAAGGTAGAACCCTAGGGCAGGGGTGAGGAACCTGTGGCTCTCTTGGTCTTCAGGTGTGGCCCTTTGACTGAATCCAAGCTTCACAGTACAAATCCCCTTAATAAAAAAATTTGTTCTGTAAAACTTGGATTTAGTCAAAAGGCTGAACCCAGGGACCAAGAAGGCCCCAGGTGGCCTCAAGGCCTCAGGTTTCCTACCTCTGTCCTGGGGTGGGGGGGTGGGAGAAGGGGAAGCAGAAAAGCTAGCCAAAAAAGGGAAATCGAGCTGGGATGCAACTTTGCTTATCATCCCCTTAACATTTATTATATCTTTCGTTTTTATATCACCTTAATTTCCCAATATAGTCTTCTCCCTCTCCTGCCCAGAGCACCATCTCTCAAAACAAAGAATAAAAAAAAAGGGATAGAGGGGGATCATCCTGTCAGTCAGGTCAACAACATGTGCTATATGCCTCCTCCATAGTGGAAAGGAGAGGAAAGTACCTTTTCCTAATTCTTCTTCAGGGCCAAGGTTGATCATTATGTTTTTTTTTTCTCCTTTTTGGAGGGGGGAAGGCAGGGCAATTGGGGTTAAGTGACTTGCCCAAGGTCATTTAAGTTTAAATACTTAATAGTAAGTATTAAGTGTCTGAGGTGGATTTGAACTCCGGTCCTCCTGATTTCAGGGCCGGTGCTCTGTTCACTGCAACATCTAGCTGTGCCAAGGTTGATTATTATAATTACAGTTTTCAGCTTTGGTTTTGGTCATTTCCATTCTTTCCATTTACACACTTGTCATTGTTTATATTGTTTCTTGGTTTGCTTATTTCAGTTGGCATCAGTTCACGTAAGTCTTCCCATCCCAGCCTTTTATCCTTCACATTTGTTGCTTTATGACCCATTAATATTTCATTATATTCATGTACTACAACTTGTTGAGCTATTCCCAAATTGATGTGCATAAGCTTTGCTTCCGTTTTTTTTGCTACTATACAAAAAGCACTACTGTATATTTATTTGTCCATATGGGACCTTCATTTATCTTTGACCTCCTTTGGCTCTGTGTCTTTTGCTTACTTTTCTACATGTATTACTAACTGGAAAAAGTAGTCGTTTGCTGACGGGAATTTTTTTCTTTCTTCTTTCCCTCTACAGCTGCTCTGTTCCTTTGTTCCATGCTTATGAAAACATAAAAGAAAAGTATAATGCCTTATAGATCACAAATATATAGAACACAGAGTGTTTATTAGTAACCTTTTCTGGCAAGAGATACTTTTCAAGAATAGATGCCAGCTGCTTTTCAAATAGCAAACATTTAAAATATGCAGTTAATTTTCCATGTATGATCGTTTATTTGATGCTTTCATCAACCCTGTGAGATTGGTGCATTTTATAGATGAAGAAACTAAGGCTAAGAGAGACAAAATGATTTGCCCAACGTCATATACTACTGAGTCCAAGGTAGGGATTTCACTCATCTTCCTCTTTCCAATTCTAGCCCTCTATTCACTACTACGCCTAATTGAGAGTGCCTTTAGATAGCTTGTGTGGGTGATGGTACTGATAGTGGACAGGTTAATGTAAGTGAATGGAATTTGATTAGCAAAGAACAGAACATGGGGAGATGCCAAGTATAGAAATAGTCTCTTGAGGATTTATGAGAAGCTGTCCTGATTTTCCCAGCTCATCTCCCAGTAATGGAATAGTGCTTAACAGTTTGCAAAATGTGCTTGTGTGTGGCGGGAGAAAGAGTTAACTAAATAGAAAGATTCATAGAAACTGATTTTAGACCTTATGTGTTTATGGAATGCTAAATAATGAATGACTTACTGAAATCTTGAAAGTTGATGATGAGAAGCACCAAGGGATGGGATCTTGAACTGAGACTTAAGTAGATTCGAATCTCGCCCAGAAACGTGTTGACTACTCCAGTTTTGGAGCAAAGTGCTGATTGAATTGAGCGAAGTGAATGTTAAGATCTAAGTGTGTAGGCAAACTGGAACTTTAAAAAAAAACACATTTTCTAGAAACTGAAGTGAATATGCAGAGAACCTTCCAATTTCTCTCTTTAACTATAAATTTTGGATCTAAGCTAGGGAATTCTTGAAAGGGAGAATACTTGCACCTGGTTAGTTTAATTATTCTAGATATGGTATGAATACTTTTCTTTTCCATGAATGCTGTCATATACTTGTCAGTCACCTATTATTTTTCCTTCTTTTCTCCCCTCTAAGTACCCTTTTTGAGGTGGCACTTTTATGATCAGGTTTTTAGTGCCAGGTGTCTAGAAACTGACCTACTCTATGCAATTTTATTTGCATGAACTGCTGCTGCCTGAGGCTGTCTTCAGCTTCTTCTTTGTGGTTTTTCCCATCCTTTTCATTCTCCTCCTCTTTTCTTCCTTCTCTTCCTTCTCCTTTTTCTTTCTTTTCTTCCTCTTTTTCTTCTAACTCCTTTTCCTCTCTCCCCTTATCCTTTCTTCCCCCCCTTTTCTTCTTCTTCTCTAGGAAGGCACTGTGATATAGCAGAAAGAGCCCTAGCTCTGGAGTCAGAAGATCTGTGTTCAAATGCCATCTCTAATGCTTAAGTAACTGTGTGACTTTAGGCAAATCACTAAAACTCCCTGGACTTCATTTTATTCATCTGTAAATTGGGAGGGTTGGTTGTACGAGGTGGCCCTGAGGGTCCCTTTCAGCTCCAAGTCTATGATTCTATTAATTGATTTTATTTATTTTTTCTTTTTTTGGAGGGGGAAGGCAGGGCAGTTGGGGTTAAGTGACTTGCCCAAGGTTACACAGCTAGTAAGTGTTATATATGAGACTGGATTTGAACTCAGGTCCTCTTGACTCCAGGGCTCATTCTCTATTCACTACACTACCTAGCCGCCCCTATTAATTGAATTTAGATGCACAAAATAGTATGGATTTATCAAATCATTGAAAGAAAAGTTTTTACTATATCAGAACAGTCTGATTCTCTTTAAATCCGCTCAGTTAAAAAACAAATTTAGAGCATCCACCCCATGTTACTGGACATTACATTAAGTTTATTGAAGTCGACTCAGTCATGAGAAAGATGAAGAGTCACACATAGACTTTATTCCTCAAGGGTGCTTTCACTCTATGTGAAGTCACAGGACAGACAGACATAGTGCATATTTAATATCACGCACAGCAGCAAATAAACCACTCACTAAATTATGGCTGGAGAGAGAGACAGAGAGAGAGAGAGACAGAGACAGAGACAGACAGATAGACAGGCAGACACACACAGACACTTCTGTGTTCTGGAGTTGCCTGGAACCCAGGAATCAGGCAAGGAAGACTTTCTGGAGAGGCTAAATTTGGAGAAAGATGAAGGACAAGATGTGGATGAGAGAAGAAGAGATGATTTTTTTTTTTTTGTAAATAAATAGTTTTAGAGATACTGAGGAGTGGGTTTGTACCATGAAATCATTTTCTTGTTTAAAACAGAGTATATCTGTCAGGATGTGTTAGGAAATAGGGTTTAGTCCTAGAAGACATCCAAGGCTACTCCAGATTTAGGAGTTTTGGGCAGTCTTCCCAATCTCTTTCTGCTCTGGTTAACTTGATGTTACCATCGTTCAAGGGCAAAGGGGATAAGGAGGAATGAGAGATATTTCTTCTTTCAAATTCTCTAGTCTTAAACTTGAAAGGGTGCCACCAACCTTGCAGATTGGTGAAAACAACAAATGAGATAAGCCACATAAAGTTCATGGCAAATCTTAAGTGTTTGCTATTTGAAAGGAAACTGGCACCCATTCTTGGAAATTTGAAATATGGGGATCTTTGTTCAAATTTTAGCTTTGTTATGAAGAAACTGTGTGACCGTGGGCAGATCATTGCTGTCAGTCTGAAAAAGGCAGGGATTAGACTAAAGTCCCTTACAGTTCCAAATCAATAATATTGTCACCCCTTAATTATAGCAGGTTTAGGTAATGATAATCCTAGATAACAGAGTACTTTCATATTTGTAAAATGCTTTAAATATATTAAATTACTTGATCCTCAAAGAAATCTTGTAATATAGGCACTATTTATAATCCTTACTTTAAATATGAGAGAGAGAGAGAGACAGAGACAGAGAGAGGGAGAGAGAGACACACACAGAGGGAGGGAGGAGTGTGTGACTTGACTAGGGTCGCACATAGCTTTTATTATCTTAAGTAGGATTTGAATCCAGATTTTCCTCACTCCCACACTGTTCACTATAGTACTTAGCTGTACAACAAAGCTTAACACGGAGTGGCATGATGGGATGGTGGGATGGGTATGTTACCTTGGTGTGGTTGACCTGTCTAGGCCATTATATAGTCCCTTTCCCAAACTTCTTGCTGTGTTCTCAGCTTCTTCTTCTTTGGCTCTAATCGCTGTTGGTCCTCGTGGTCCACCTTGCCCCCTCTGCAGTCCCAAACTAAGCCGCATCTTCCTTCTCTCCATGCCTGCCTTACTTGCTCTCAGGCTCTTGTCATTGGGGGCCTTCTCAGCCCATTGTTGGTGGAGGAACTCATAACTGCTTGATTTCTTACTTCCTTTTCCGGTCTCAAGCCACAGTTTCCTAAAGTTTTCATAATTCTGCTCCTGGTGAAAGGCCCATCTGCCTTGCATGGATTTGCAACTTGTGTCTATATGTTAAAAGACACTGTATTTTCTATCTGGGAAGTTCCCACTGGCCCGTCATTGATTTGCTTTATATTTATATTTGGACCTTGGAAATAATATCAAGCAGCCTTTTTGCTTTACAGATTTACAACAAATAAGCAACATGCCCAGCAGTGAATTAGTGGTGGTGTGTTGGAACGGGCTCCTGACTCCTGGTTCAGGGCTCTCCATTACAAAGAGCTTATAAAGGTGACTCTTTATGTTCCTAGAATGCAGGACTCAGATCTTATTTCTTCACTTTTTTTTTTTTTTAGACAAGATGACTAGATTGGTGGGTTATAAAGATGCTCTAGGTCTGGGATAACTAGTTTTCAGTAAATCACTTGACCAAAAAGGCTCTTATAATACTGATGGAGACAAGACTCTAGACTAGATGACAGTGTAAGCTGGTTAGTCATTTGGTCAACTGGCATTTACTAAACTCCTACTATGTGCCAGACCCTCTGCTAAGCACTCAGGATACAACGAAATGCAAAAAAAAAAAAAAAAATGATCCCTGCTTTCAAGGAGCTCACAGTCTAATGAGGGAGACAACATGTGAGCCACTATATACAAACCAGAATTGGAAATCATTTCAGAGAAAATGCAGTGTGAGTTTGGAGGACTGGGAAAGGCTTCATGCAGAAGGTGAGACTTGAAGGAAGCTGGGGATCTAGGTAATGTTACTGAGGAGAGAGCATTCCATGAATAAAGGACAGCCAGGGAAAATGCTGGGTTTGGGGAGCTAGAGTACCATGTCTGAGGACCAACCAGGAGACCAGTATCACTGGATTGCAGAATATATGGAGGGGAGGGAGGTCTAAGAAGACTGATAGTATAGGAAGACATCTTGGCGGATACAGAATTGTTTGAATGGCCAGACCCAGATGATTATAACTCATGCTTCTGTGGCACTTTTTTTTTCTTTTTGGAGGGGGGAAGGCAGGGCAGTTGGGGTTAAGTGACTTGCCCAAGGTAACATGGCTAGTAAGTTTTAAGTGTCTGAGGCTGGATTTGAACTCAGGTCCTTCTGACTCTAGGGCTGGTGCTCTATTCACTGCGCCACCTAGCCACCCCTCTATGGCACTTTTAAAGTGATTACTATGAGTAGTAGTAGAGTGCGGTTATGGATTAATGTTATCCTGGCGAGGGGTTTCTAATGGAGTACTCTGGGGGACTCCTTGAGCCTCTATAAAAGCTAGGGTGGTGACAGGAGTGAAGACTTTTCTGTCCTATAAAGAACTGAAGGAACTGGTCTATAACTATGGCTCTGTCTTCTCTTTCCAGTCCCTTCTTCCACTCTTTGACTCCTGCCCACCCTAGTGAAATTGTTCTCTCCCAAAGATAGCAATGGTAAGTCCATCTGAGGCAGTGGAAGAGTCAGGAGGGTACAGGGTTTAGATCCTAACTCTAGTACTTACTAACTGTGTGATTATGGATGAACCGCTCAGCTTCTGAGAACCTCATTTTTTTCAACTACAAAGTGAAGGGATTGGACTAGATCACCTCTAAGGTTTCTTTGAGCTTTAAACATTTTGTTTACACATGGTTGTTTGTATTTTGTCCCCTCTATTAGACTGCTTTCTAATCCTCTGAGAGTAGGGACTACCTTTTGCCTTTGTATCCATTGCTTAGCACAGTGGCTGGCACACAGGAATCAATTATTAAATGTTTATTGACCGATTACCATCATCTCACAGGTATCCCTATCTTATTACAGGTGTGCTTTGCTTTAGTACTTATTCTCACCTCTGGGACCTTCAGGCTTTCCGGTGTAACCATGCCTCTTTCTTCTCTGATGTCTTGGGCACTTAATAAAGCCTCCCTTGGTCTTTTCTAATTTATGGTTGAGAGAATTGGATCCAGATGGCTAGGTAGAAAGTTTTAGTTTTAGTTTGTTTTGAAGTTTCTTGAAAGCATAATCCTTCGTGGGGGTTGCAGTTCCTTTTTGTTAAAAGGACTTTTTCATTTTAAAAGTCTGATCTGGTGCTGAGAATGATTACCCTGATAACCTGGATTTCTCAGCCTGAATGCTAGTGAAGTAATTAAGACTGGATTTGAGAGGAAAGGACCTGACCTTTACAATGTCTGTGGCCTTGGACAAGTTACTTAACCCTTATGGATCTCAGTTTTTCCTTTTTTGTAAAATTAAAGAATTGGACTACTTTTTTTTTTTAATGAGAACAGATGACAGTTATGTAGTTTGTTTTAAAGGTTTATAAAGTACTTTAAATGTATTACCATATTTGATTCCTAAAACAACCTTATGCTCTCAGGGGTGGGGAACTTGTGGCTCTCTAGTCCTCAAGTGCAGCCCTTTGACTGAATCCAAACTTCATAGTACTCCATATAATAAAAGGATTTGTTCTGTAAAACGCTGCCTCAGTCAAAAGACCATACTCAAGGACCTAGAATGCCACAGGCTCCCCATCCCTGCCTGGGTATCCCCTGATTTTTAAAGGTGAGATCACTCAATTTCCAGAAGCTAAATAATGATCACATGGCTAGTTTCTGTCAGATGAAGTTCAATCCCAGGTTTCTCCTGACTTAAGTGTTGAGCACATCTTTTGTGCTTCTCAGTTAAAGGAGTAGTTTCAATCTTCTGCAAATGAGTTCTCCAAAGGATATGAAAGAGAATAATCACATGGGGTCCATATTTAGTCATATATTTTCCAGTCATTGAATACTAACAGTAGAACTATTAGCTATCCACCTATATCTATATATCTATACACATACATAACATACATACACATATACGTACAAACTCACATATTTCTGTATTATCCCCCATAGACACTATTCTGGGATAGTCCATGGAATAGCAACTTTCTACCTGTCATGGCTGTTATGGCAGTGAGATATGGAATACAATAGTCACTGAAGTATTGGAAAATAACTATCACACAGAGGGTAAAGAAGAGGGACATGATAGGTGTGACCATGCTGCAGCATGAGGAACTTCAAAGATGAAGTAAAAGATGCTGTCAAGAATGATCGAATGGGAAGGAGAGAGAGCCTGGGCAGGTGACTGGAGCAGGGGATGACAGGTGGATAGTAGGAACATTCCACTGGTATGATAGCAACATCAAGAAAAAGCAAGGGAGGCCTCCAGTTTATGGCAGAGTTACCAAAAGCTGGACAAGAGTTGAAGGGGATGGGCAGGCATGGATGGACTGTGATTTGTATCACTGGAAGAGACTTCCAGAAGTGATAGAATTTCCAAAGTGATGAAATCAGATGTTTTTGAGTATTGTGTATATATCTATGTATATATGTATGTATGGGGGTGGGATGGGGTTGTGAAGTTCTTTAATGTTCTCCGGCCCCAAAACATTGGGACATTGGACAGGGTGATCCCTAAAGTTTCATTTAACTCTATATCCTATAATCATGTGGCTTTAATTCAACCAATATGTTATTTAACCCAACATATAATTTACTAAGCCCCTCTTTTGTGCAAGGTGTCATGCTATAGTCTGAGGGTAAAGTGACAAAAAATGGAACCCCTCTGTTTCTCTTGAGAGCTTACATTACCATTCTGATGTTCTAAAATTCGTACAGCATCTTAGAGTTACAAAGCATGTTTTGTCCATTATTTTGTGCCTTCCACATCCCGTTATGGCACTAACTAAGCACTTAATGTTTATTGAATTGAATTAAATTTAATCCTCATAGTAACTGGTAGGTAGGTATGGGTAGTACAAGTCTCATTATCATTTATAGATGAGCAGGAAAGGTACAGACTTTGGGAGATAGAATGTCCTGGCTTGATATGGTTCATGGGGCCCTGAAGAGTCAGACATGCCTGAAGAACTGAACAGCATGAAAAGTAGAGAAAAGGAATGGAGAGCTGGCCTCAGAGTCAGGAAGACATAGTTGAAATCCTGTCTTTGACATCTATGGCCCTGGGTAAGTCACTTAACAAATGGACAGTGGGCATCAGAGGCAGGATTTCAACCTTAGTCTCCCTGACACTGAGGCCAGGTCTCTGTCTTCACTCTATAAAGACAGTGAAGATAGGGTGCTGTTTGCATTGGTGGAGACAATTTCCTCACTAGGAGTTCTTTATATGGTTGAAAATCATGGGATTCCAACCTCCTTCCCTTTCCTACCCACAAATGAAGAAAATGAATCTTAAAGACAGAATAACCTGACAGAGGTTTGAAATCAATACTAGGAAATAAGTTTCCTGATTCCAAATCTGGTGCTCTTTCCAGGACCCCAGGCTGCCTGTGGATTTGCAAACTGAACTTATCTGAATGTGAAAGCTGATGGATTGTCCAAGATGTTGAAACTCCTGAATCCATGCTGGCCATACTGCAAATAAACCTGGCCTTCTAAACACAACTCACAGAAGCCTCTTTCCTGTAACTCTTTCTCATCTTTGTAGGTAAAGAAAAGGGCAGAATTGTTAAGTAGTTAGCCTCAACTAACAACTGTATTCATGATAAAGATTCTTCAATCTAGCATCAGGACCTGTCCTTGCTTTACCACTTATAAGCAGGTGACATTATTGCAATCATTGAACCTTTGTGAATCTCAGTTGTTCCCTTGGCAAACTGAGAATTATGGTACTTACAGGGTTGTTCTGAACATCAAATGAAATAATGTTATGTAAGGCAGTGGAGAGACAGTGTGGTATAATAAGGATATGGAGCTGAAACATCTGGGTTCAAATTCTGGCTCTGCTCCTTACTACCTATGTGACCTTAGGAAGTCACTGCCTCAGTTTTCTCTGTAAAATGAGGGCATCAGAGTAGATGCTTTCTATGGTCCCTTTTCACACTAAATCTTTCATCTTTTGATGCAATTTCTAAACCTTAAAACACAATATAACTTTCATTTGTAATCAGATAGTTGGAAATAAAATGCAAATCCCCTGAATAGCTTAGTTTAAAAAAATGGTACTCACCACTCTTAAAAATTGACCTCAGAAATAGCTAAAGTGTATTCACAAAAAAGTGCAGGAGGCAACCTCAACCTATACCATTTCCTTTTTAGAAATCTGAAGTAGCTTATTATTTTAAAGCCATAATGTGGAGAGACAGGCTTGCTTAGGGCATTTTTTTTTTTAAACAAAAGTTTATGTAGAGT
This sequence comes from Petaurus breviceps papuanus, assembly GCF_028583685.1. NCBI lineage: Eukaryota > Metazoa > Chordata > Mammalia > Diprotodontia > Petauridae > Petaurus > Petaurus breviceps. Next base: position 37,655,073 of record NW_027187460.1, read on the forward strand.
GTAAACCAGTGGGGAAGTTGAAAGGAAACGACAACAAAAAAGAAGATATGGGGAAGAATCATTATTGATTTTTTTTTCTTTAATCATGACATAATGTTCCAGGGAATTTATTTAAATAAAAGTAAGTCTTTCATCTTGGGAGTTTGGTGAAATAAACAAACATGCTTAGGTTGCTGGCTGCTTCTTTGGCCATCTGATTCTTTTTTTGTTGGAAACTTATGGATCTCAGGGCACCACAGGAATGTTCTGCAGCTTAGAACTGATTCCTGTCCTTTTTGAGAATTCTATGGATTTGACTGGAAAATGGTCATTCTTTATCTTTATAGCCCTCTGCTCTTAACTGCACTGAAGTCTTTGGGTAGCAGTGCTGAAAAGAGGGTGTCCCTTTCCTTTCCTCTCCTCCCCTCCTGTCTCTTTTCATCTTCTCCCCTTCTCTCTCTTTCTTTCTCCCCTCCCCTCCTCTCCTCTTATTTATTTTCTTTTTTTCCTTTCTTTTCCTCTATTTCTAATCCATTTTAATCTTTTCTTCTCTCCTCCACTCCCCTCTTTTCTAATCTCCTATATAACCTCTTCTCCTCTCCTCTCCTCTTTAAACTTTCCTCTTCTTTTTTCTTTTCTTTCTTTAACCTCCCAAAGCTTTGCACCCCTTTTCTTTGTTGGAATTTGTTTTGCAATATTGCTGCCTGTAAACCCTTCTGCGTCAAAGACTGATGTGCCCATATGATTTATGGCCGTGATTGTCAGTAACTTTTGAAGCCCATCCAATTTTAGCAGTCAGGCTCTCCTTCTTGTCACATAGCACATTTGATGAATTTTCATGATCAGTTGACATGCTTCATAATTGTCAAGACTTTGATTGAGATGGTATTTCCGAGAAATTGTGAAGGAAAAAAAAAATTGCCCTCCACCCCCACCTCACACCTGCCCACAAGAAACTGCTTTGTATGTCTTCCACTTTCTGAGCATTTTAACCGGACTGAGTGACTTCTTGCTTACCTTGTGCTTCTTTCTCCTCTCACTTTAAAACAGTCTTTAATTTGCATTTAGTAGATTGTTTTGTTTTGAGGCCTTTGACTTTTTCCCCTTGGTTTAATTCAAAGGTGTTAGAAGATACATTTTTCCATGTTGATGTTTAAGAGAAAGGATCTGCAACCTTCCTGCACTAATCTTAGATTACCTGTTGAATAAAAATTTGTGGGATATGTGGAAAGATATCAAGGTCAAATTCATAACTGAATAAGGAGTTAAGTCCCTAATGTGTACCAGGAACATAGGGACTTGGGGAAAAAAAAATCCTGCCCTCTGGAAGGTTGTATTTCTTTCTATTATCTTAATACTAGGTATGTATAGAACAGTGATTCTTAGTGTTTTTTGGTGTCATGGATCCCTTTGGCAATCTGGTGAAGCCTATGGATTCCTTCTCACAATAGTGTTTTTAAATGCATAAAATACAATACATAAGATTATAAAGGAAATCAGTTATTGAAATAGTATATATATATACTATATATACATATTATATATACTATATATGCTAATAATGTATATATATATATACTATAGAAATAGTATGTCACACATACACACTCTTTCTCTTTCTCTCTCTCACGGTCTTTGAAAGCCCTGTAAGTTAATAAAGGCCAAAATTTCTTTGGAAAAATCCTCTTTTCTGGGGTGGCCAGGTAGCACAGCATGTAAGAGCACCAGCTCCAGTGTCGGGATGACCTGGATCAAATCCGGGCTCAGATACTCAGCACCACACCCAGAAACAACTGGCTGTGTAACCTTGAGCAAGTTACTTAACCCCGATTGCTTAAGGAAAAAAAAAAAGAAAATCCTCTTTTCCCCTCTCTTCTGATACTGGTCTTTAGAGTTAAGTATGGCTGCCGGAAATGACATCAATGACATCATCATGGGCAACTTTGACCAGAAGAAGAGATGGGCATGTGATAGAATTAGAAGTGTGATCTTAGGCAATTTACTTTAGCTTTATCCAGCATCAGTTTCCTCATCTGGAATGAGAAGGTTAAACTGGGTGATCTTAATTTTTTTCCCCTAGTCCTTATTTTCCTTTTCATAATTTCATTTGACAGTTTCAGGGCCATCTGCAGCTGGCATTCAAACTAGAAAAGGAAACCATTTAATAGTCAGAGTTTTCAGTTCTAGTTAAGATTGAAGTGTCCCTATTCCTTTTGGATGATGTCATGAGTACCCATTTTTTTTGATTTGAGGTTTGGAGGAATTAAGTATAGGACATGCTATTTTCTTATATGACTCCAAATAGTGTTTGCAAGGCCACCTTGAAATTTTCATCAAATCTGCTTGTGCGTGATTTCCCTGTAAATTAGCTTTCATGTTGCCTTTTTTTTCTTTGTCATATACTCAAGGATATTATGGAAATAATTCCATGGGTTGGAAAGAAGAGAATTATTGGAGAAAAGAATTGAACCATTGAATTTTTTGGGAAATATCTTTTGAAAGTAAATTTAGGTGTAGTATGTATGGGACAGGTATTTCTTGTCTTTCTATAGAGATGGAAATTGGGAATTTTATAAATGAAGTATTTATGTATATTGATTTTCCAAGAAGTAAAAAAAAGAGAACTAATTGCAGGAAAAAGAAAGTTATAACTTTTTTGTTTTTACTCCATGCAGTACTTGTCTGTTTCCTGGAATTTTTGCTTTCATTTGTAACTCAACTCAAGCATCACCTTTCTATATGAAGCCTTTACTAATTTCCTCAGTTGCTAATACCCACATTCGTATTTATTTTGTGAACATTTCATAGTCATGTATGTACATATTGTCTTCCTTCTTAGAATGGCAGCATCTGGAGGGCAGCAAATGCTTTGCTTTTATTTGTTTCCCCTTAGCACAGTGCTTGGCCGTAGTAGGTTTATAAATGCTTGTTGAAGTTTGCTTTCCTAAATTCAGACTAGACCCCAAGATCCCTGGGCCTGGCTATCTGCCCCCATGAACCTTTAGATTTCCATTGCGTTGAGATTGAACTCTATTACATGTTTCATCTACCCCTATTAGAGTGGTAATGCCTTGGAACTAGGGGTTGTCACAATTTTTCTATTTGCTCCCCCTGCATTTAGCACAGTGCTTTATACCACAATCACATAACCATTCATTTATTTCCTGCTTTTGGGAAGAAGCATTCTGGATCTTAGAAGAGTCAGAGACTCCTGGTGTATTCCTTTCTAAATTCATAGTCTGTGGCTTTAAATATTAAGGGCATCATTTGTCCCAGAATCAGGTCAAGTTTAATCCTGTCTCTGACATAGGAGGAAAAAGGAAGCCTGCCCAGAGGTGATTTTGTGGGCAGTATTCTCTTGGTCAGCTAGGAGTGCTGCTCTTCCAATAGCACGACTTTAGTGTCCAAGAAGCTTTTCAATTCAGTGTGACAATAAAAAGTATTTTTTTATTTGGTGTTGCCAATTCTTAAGAGTCAGTCATAATTAAACACTGTTAAGAAAATTCTTGGCTGATAAAGAATATAAAGTTAACAATGCTTACTTTATACACACATGCCTTCTTATATGCACGTGGATTTCTCTCTTAAAAATAAGGATGATTTTCATCTGTTTTGAAAGTATTTTTAAAAAAATTTTGAAATAGACCTCCAGTATTATTTTCTAGGCAGGTATCTAAAAGATCGGAGTAGAACAGTGATAGTAAATAGAAACAGTTGAGATTTTCTTGGATATTTCATTTTTTGTTACAGACCTGTGATTTCATCTGTTTAGAGAACTCCCGGTATGAAAATTCCCTCCCCTAATGCAATTCAGCATCTTATTTATGACTTAGGATTTTTGAAAATTTAAACAGTTTACCCTTGGCCACAAAATTAGCATGTATCCGAGGCAGTGTTTAAACCCAGCACCTCCTTCCCTCACTCCATTATGCTGTCTTTCTTGTTACACCTAGAACATTTTAATTGTTTCTTCTATGAAAGAATTGCTTTCCAGGAATTAAAGTGACCTGGCTACAGAACCATTTATTTACTTTTTGACTGGGTTCATAATACCAAACAGAAGAGCCTCATTTAAATCCTCTAATCCCCTGTCCCTCTTTCCCTTGATTCATTAGACTTCGGAAGTTCTCAAATGTCAGAATAGTCCTCGGGTGCCAAGATTTATGCTATGAATGTGCATGTGTTGAAAATACTTAGCAGCTTACTTGACTCTTATTCCTTTTCCCTCCACTCTTTCCATCCTCACTTCCATCATAATTCACAGGGCATATCTTTTTTTGAAGTGTGTAGTGAAAAACCACTTGGTTTGCCACTTTTTTTTTTCCCCTTACCTTGCTTGTTTGTAGCATCAAAATTGTTGAACAGCGCGAAAGAACAATAAGCCATGATGTTGTTAGGTTTAAACTGTAGGATCCTAGATTCCTAGATTTGGAGCTGAAAATAACCCTTGAAAACATCTGGACCTGGAGTGTTTTACCTGGGTGTCCATTAGCAAATTTCAGGGGATCTATAATCTGAATGAAAAAAAAAATTACATCTTTATTTTCACCGGCCTCTAACTGAATTCTAGCATTTTCTTTCACTATGAATGTAGGGAACAAGCCAACAGTGGCATTGGCAGGACCTGTGACTTCGAACCAAGAGAAAACAAAGATATTACAGTTGTCGAAGCTATTTTGATTTTTTTAATGCTCAGCTTGTCACTTCTTCAAAATTACTGTTGTAATTAGACTTGCCATTGCTAGAGTGCATGCAATCATAACCTTCCTGACTGTGGTGGACTGTGTGAGGAGGCTGGCCACCCTTCTGGCCATTCTGAGCCTATTAGTTAGTTGAGCCACCAAATCACAAAGTTGCATGTTCTCATGTTGGTAACCCAGAAATCCTTGTTATTACTATTCTCTGTCTTCATTTGTTTGTTGATCAGTATGTGAAAGGAGTTGAATAATTTTTGTTGTTAAAGTATTACCAGACTGGGAAGCTCATACGAGGAATTCTTTTTTTTTTTTTTTTTCCTTTTTAGAAGGGGGAAGGCAGGGCAATTACAATTGGGGTTAAGTGACTTGCCCAAGGTCACATGACTAGTAAGTGTTAAGTGTCTCAGGTGGGATTTGAACTCAGGTTCTCCTGACTCCAGGGCTGGTGCTCTATTCACTGCCCCACCTAGCTGCCCCCATACAAGGAATTCTTAATTCTCCGTTAGGCTGTGTAACCTCTTGTAGCATGTGTAACTATAACTTGCCTGGATTTTAAATGTATTACTATTTAATACATTAATAAAGAAGCACATATATCACCATGTCATACATTTTAAAAGAAAAATTTTGATAATTATTTTATTATAATTGATTTTCTTTGTTATCCTGTGTGTAAGGTATTCATAGGTTTCAGCTCCTTTCCCCCCCAAAAAGCCCCAAAAGTTAAGAATTATGATCTTGACCAATCCTTTAATTTTACAGAATGAATAAGCAGATTTGGGAATGCCTAGCTGGCCCTTAAGGAAATAAGGTATCAATGTAAAAACTAGATAATTTCCTCAATATTGATAATATCTGTTAGTTTTCAAAAGTTATATATATCTTAGTTTTAGTCAAAATTATTCCTATTTCTTACCAGGGGCTTTTAAGGTTCTCACTGCTTCCCCCCCCCCCCTTCCCTTCCCATACATACAGGTAAATTGGTTTAGGGCCTTGGATGTTGAAAGCAGGGGCACACCTGATTTCTTTTTTGAAATTTCAAAGCACACCTGAAGGTGTGTTTTCTAGCTCTGAGGCCGTGTACAAAATGTTAATATTTATAAGCACACTCCCTTCTCCTGCATCCTCTGCCCCCTTCTCTTCCCCAACCCTCCTCTCAACAATCTTAAGTGAAGGGTAATTCATTTAATTCCAACCTGTCTGGATAAGTTAAGCCTATATGATGAAAATAAGTGTTGTACCAGGGCCTAAAGGGCAAAATCCTCTAGGCATCAAGTTCTATTCCACTAAGAGAGAAATGGTATTTTATATATAAAGATTCGTCATGGAATATGCCATATTTCTGGCTCTCAGCTTTCCAAATTCCCCTTCTTTTTTGTCATTCAGATTCTCTGAAATTCTGCCTTTGCCATGAAGCTTTCCAAGATGACAGAAAGGGGAGTGATTTTTTTCCCTTTCTACACCCCTCCCCCCTTCCTTTTCTCGTTCCAGACTGTTTCTTGCTCCTACACCCTGGCCCTATGTTCTCATCTGCTATTTTTACAGATTGTGATACCAGATACCTCTTGTGTGTTAACTGCTTTTTTTGTGTAATATGAATTGCGTTAAAGTTTATTTCTGTGACTGTACTCTAACAATAATCCCCAGGGGCTGATTTGCTTGGAAATTTTAATGAGGAAAGTAATTTATTTCATTTTCAATAATCCCCCTGGTTTTTAAATTTTAAATAGAAAAACTCTTATGTAGAACCCGAATCTCCACTTACTAAACTAGACTGAGGACATCTCAGATGCTAAAGGGGAGAGACTGGGAATGCTCTTTTCTGACCTTCTAAGTCCTTTTTTTTTTTTTAAGCAACTGGGGCTAAGTAACTTGCCAAGGTTACACAGCCAGTTATTTCTGGGTGTGGCGCTAAGTATCTGAGCCCGGATTCGATCCCCAGGTCATCCCGGTGCTCTTACTCGCTGAGCCACCTAGCTGCCCCAGACCTTCTAAGTCTTGGATTTTTTCTTTCCTTTAGTTTTTGATACTGTTCTCCTCTCTGGCTTTCTGTGACACACTTCTCTCCTGTTCTCCTACCTCTTGAATGCTCCTTTTCAGACTTTGTTCGATCTTAATGTCAGTACTATGATCCATAGGTGTTCCCTTAACCAAGTAGCAATCAACACTACTAGAGTCTATGCAGGATAAAGATATAAATATGGCAGTTTCAAGAAGGGTCTTGGATAAATTTGAGGATGTTCAATCGATGGTGGCTTTTCGAATGGGAGTGAGGGCTTTTTCAGCGTTGTCTCTAACCATTGAGGGTGTCATCAAAGAAGGAAACTTCTGTGCTATGCAGTCCTCACTCCAGTCCATCCTCCAGTCAGCTGCCAGTGATTTTTCCTAAAAGCACAAGATTGACCATATTGGCTTCTTACCCTGTAAGCAAGCTCCCAGTGGTTTTCTGTTACGCTCGGTATCAAGTCCTTCAAAGTTCTCCTTAACCTGGCTCTCTCCTGCCATTAGAGCCTTCTTTTACTCTACTCCCTTCCGCATGCTCCATGACACAGCTATACTATCTTCCTTGCTATGATTCATCATCAGCTATCATTTATTAAGCATCCACAGTCTGCTCTAATTCACATGTGACAATCTGTCTATCTCTGTGCCTTTTGTTATGACTGTCCCCAATGCCTGAAATGCATTTCTTCTGCACCTCCTCTTCTTCCCTTCCTTGACTTCCTTTGAGTCTCAGCTCAGATTTCTCTCAAGTCTTCCAAGGGAGGCCTTTCCCAGTTCCCCTAAGCTACTAGAATTCACCTTCCATCTACTCTCTCTTATAAGTACCTATTTATTAGCTTGTCTTCTCTATGAGCATAAGTGCTCCATTAAGGCAAGGGCTGTTTGCTCCTTCTTTTGTGTCTCCAATGCGTAGCCCAGTGCCCCAAGCTTAATACTTTTTGATTGCTTGGAAGTACCTTTTTATAATGTCAGTTCTTTTATCACACACACACACACAGACACACACACACACACACACTGTCTCTGTCTGTCTCCCCCTTCCTTTCTCTCTTCTCTCTCCCTCCCCCTTCTCCCCAATAGCTGTCTATAACTGTCTGCCTATGTATATTCTTTCTCCCGAATATCTTGCTATCCATCTGTCTGTCTCTACCTACATTCTCTATTTTTCTCTTTCCCCCAATATCTATCTGTATCTAGTGTACATTCTCTCCTTAATTTCTCTTCCTTCCTTCCTTCCTTCCTTCCTTCCTTCCTTCCTTCCTTCCTTCCTCCCTCCCTCCCTCTCTCCCTCCCTCTCTCTTTCTTTCTTCATCCTTTTCATCTGTCTGTCTCTACCTACATTCTTTATCCTCTCTCTCTTTCCCCCTAATATCTAATCTATATCTAGCTGTCTATATACGCTCTCTCTCCCTAATTATCTGTCTATCTATCTTTCAGTGGAAATTGAAAATGCCCTGTAGTTTTCTTGATATATATCAGAGGCCTCTCAGTGATTATTTGTTGTTGTTGAGTGGGTTCAGTCGTGTCTCAGTCCCATTTAGGGTTTTCTTAGCAATGATACTGGAATGGTTTGTCATTTCCTTCTCCAACTTATTTTACAGATGAGGAAACTCCAGCAAACAGGGTTAAGTGACTTGCCCAGGGTCACACAGGTAGTAAATATCTGAGGTCAGATTTGAACTCAGGTCTTCCTGACTCCAGGCTTTGTGTTCTCTCTACTTTACCACCCAGCTGCCTATCAAGGACAACACCAGATATATAGTGAGCTAGGTGGATGACTGACCTGCAAAAAAGTAATGGTTTATACTTTTTTACTTTATAGTGTGAATAGTTTGTCTTCTAGTCTTTTGCCAAGAAATTTTATTTAGAGTTAGTGACCATTAGTAAACAAATTTCCCCTCCCCTTTATTTTTTAAAGTTAGTCTGTTCAATAAAGACTTTATGAGTAACATATACTTTATGGTATAAAACATATAGTAATTTATCATTGAAGTTAAATGTTCTAAGCCACAGACATGTGTTTTAATCTTATTTGCCAGTAAGTCCCCAGTATTAATTTTTCAGTTATAGTCTTGAAATAACTTCAAATTCTTGAATCTTCCCTTAATACCAAAGGGCATAATATAAGTATAGAAATTAGATCAGTGATGTCACTGGTGTATGGAACTCCTGGTGAGGGAAATTCCTCTATCGATGCAGAATCCTTTTCTGTAAGTTGTAATTTTAGACTAAGCCAATGGATGTTCCATTTATATCTCCATCCTTGGAGCATGAGGTGTCTGAGGAGAATTCCCTGCTTCTGGTATCATAATTATTTGTTGGAGGTTATGCCCCTTTGTGAATATTTTTTTTCTTGTTATTTATCTTGTAATTTTATCTAATTCATAAATGTCACCTTCCTTGAAAAAATACGCAAAAGACTAAGCATAAACAAAACATGAACTTACAGTCTTAGGGAGCTGTCTAAGTACTGGACCTTGTCCAAGGTCATACAGCTAGGATGCTTTAGAGGCGAGCCTGGAACCCAGGTGACTTCAAGGTTGGTTTTCCATCCTCTTGTGCCATCCCACCCCTCTCCAAGAGGCATGTGCTATGTTTGAAACAAAGAATACTGTTTCCAAGCAAGATTAGGGATGTGTGTATGTATGTAATGCTGCGTAGCTGAATGTTTGACAAAGCCTCATATTTGCCCCTTTGATCAGATAATGGATTCAGACATTGTTTTATGAAGGGTTATAATAGAGTTTGATAGTGAGATTTACGTGATGCAATTAAAAGAATTCCTGCACTATTTGCTATCTTTAAAAATACCTTTGCCTTATAGTAGAGATATACATCAATAAATAAATCTAGAATTGAAGTATAGCCAAGAAATTAAATGGAGAGAGAGGCAGGGAGGGAGGGAGAGAGAAGGAGAGGGAGACAGGGCCAGAACAAGAACAAGAATATGCAATACATGAATAGTAAGTCATCTCTGTCTTCATGGAAGTTAGGATGGAATGTAGACAGACTCTGGTAATTTGGTGAGCTCACAGCCATCTGTGGTAATGGGAGCAGGGACAATGTGGATTTAAACCAATTCCTTGATAATCTAAAATGTATTTTGCCAGGCTCCTTCCCCACCAAACCCTTTTATATTTGTCACAGAGGAAGGAACCAATCTAGTCCAATCTATACCTTCGTGTATTTTCTGACAAACCTTTTCTGGGAGACCCCTCATGAGGGGAAGTGCGCTGCTTCTCAAGGAAGTCTGTTTTCAGTTTCGGCCTGCTCTGCTTGTTAGGAAGTTTCTCTTTTCTTCAAGCCTAAATTGGCCTCATTTTAACCTCAGTTATTATTCCTAGTCTTGCACCCTGCAATCAAACAGAACAGGTCAAATTACTCTTTTGTGTGATACCCTTTCAACTATTGAAATGACTGTCCTCTCCACCTCACCGCCCTTTGAGCCTTCTCTTCTTCAAGGTAAACATCCTCATTTCCTTCAAAGAAGCATCCTTTGTCATGTTCTCTGGCCGATCACCATCCTGGCATTCAATGGTTCCCCCCCCCCCCCCCATTCAAAGTATGATACCCAGAACTGAATATTGTACTCTAGGTGTAGTCTGATTAGAGCAGAGTATGGAACACCTATGGACTTCTTAGTGTCTTGTACCCTGTACCCTCTACTGCCCACATTGCTGCAGCAGCCTAATATTCCATTAATTTTTTTTAGACTCCTTTGCTGGTCTCTTGAGTCAACATGACCTTGCAGGCAGAGCATTAAGACCTCAAGGTCAGGGCAGTAAGGTGGCACAGTGAATAGAGCACCGGCCCTGGAGTCAGGAGGACCTGAGTTCAAATCTGGTCTCAGACACTTAACACTTAACTTTGGGCAAGTTACTTAAACCCAATTGCCCTGCCGTCCAGCTCCAAAAAGCAACCCCCCTCCCCCAACCCTCAAGGTCATTTTCAGATGAACTGCTATCTACCCCTACCTACCTCATCCTGAGCTTGGGAAGTTGAAATTTTATACTCTAGTATAAAATTTGAAATTTAATAGGAATAAATGCACTTTTATTAGATTTGGTCCAGCATTCTAGGCAGCTGATTCCCACCCCCCACCCCTGATTCTTTTATCTAGTATATTAATTTTATCTCCCAGCTTTGTGTCATCTGGAAGTGTGAATCATTAATAAAAATGTTAAACAGTACAGGACCAAGGGTTATGATTACTAATAAGTTAAAACAACAACAGCAACCTTTCCTTTGTTGCTTTCTGAGATTCCCTAAAATGGTTCAAAGTCTGGCACCTAGGTTGAGAAGGAAGGAGACACAAGATGTAAATCACTCACAGACTATATATATTTCAATCTTTGACCAAGCTTTAATAAAATAAAAATGTTAGCATTTATATAGTGCTTTAAAGTTTGCAAAGCACTTTATAAACATTTCATTTATTCTTGCAACAACCCTGTGGGGTAAGTAGGTTCTATTATTATCATACCCATTTTATAGATGAGGAGTGGTTAAGTGACTTGTACAGGGTCACACAGCTAGTAAGTTTCAGGGGCCGGATCTCAGCTAAGGTCTTTCGGACCCCAGGTCCTGTGCTCTATCCATTTTGCCATATAGCTACCACCATTTATTTGGTGCTTTTCAAGCTACCCTCTTCAGCCCCCTAGAAGCACTTCCACAAGGCCTACACATAATAAACTCTTAATACATTATTTTGACTTGTTGACCTTAGAAGTTGTGGAAGACCAAGACTGTAAGCAGAGGTTTCTCTAATGTTATAATATTATGTTAGGGTATTAAATCAGGACTCAGAGAAGCATTGGATGTTTGGGGCCTTCAAAATAATTATCCATTCCCTTATTTTACATTTAAAGTAATTAAGACTTTTTGAAGATATTAAAATTTATTTATCCAATTTATTTATTCAAGCTACATTGTTAAAGAGGGAGGGAAAACTGGCCCTGGAACCTACTTCTAATGCCTGGATCAGTTCTCTTTCCATTATACCTTGTGGCTGATTTTGGGATTACAGGTTTGTAAGGAGAAGTTTGTAGGATCATAGATTTAGAGGACAGCTAGGTGGCGCTATAGTGCATAGAATGCTTGACCTGGAGTCAAATCCTGAGTTCAAATCCAGCCTCAGCCACTTAATAGCTCTGTGATCCTGGGCAAGTCACTTAATCTCTTGGTCCTTTAGGCAATGGTCTAAGAAGATAATTTGCAGAGAAAATGATAACCTTCCGTTAGAAGAAGTTCGTCATTAGGAACTCCGGCTACAAATGAGAGAGACAGACAGAGAGAGAAAGAGAGAACAAGAATACACAATACATTGCCTGTCCATTGTATATACAAAGCACAGTGCCCAAGGTCCTTGGGCTAATAAGTGTCAAAGCTAGAATTTGAACCCAGGTCTTTTGACTTCAAAGTCCAGTGTTCTTTCCTTTATATTGAGAGTTCCCTGTGATGGAACCATAGAACAGTTATAGAGTGTTGCTAGAAAGATCTCATTATAATTGAATTGGAAAGGGTGTTTTTTAAAAAATACTTTCTCTCCCTGAAAACAAATAAACCAAAAAAACCCTCAAGGATTTCTTGGATGAAGCAGCTATTTGGAGTGTTAAGGCTTCTCTCTCTTTCTAGGCCAAAAATTATACACACATACATATACATACATGTATATACATGGCATATATGTATGTGTGTATCCCTTATCTCATTCTTCTTTCTGTATCACTAAACCTTGTTTCCGCTTGCTGATTGGAAAGAGAAAGAATATCAATTAAGAAAAGAAAAGATTTCTTAAATGAAAGAAATTCAGGTGTTAGAAACCATTTCTGTTGAGCCATTTTATGCATATTTCTTTAAGAAATTTCTCTGCTGCGGGTGCTTCTGGTACCCAGCACATTGATCACTTTTTACAGCCTTTGCCATGATAGGTGCAGTAGTGCTTTTTTTATTGAACCATAGATTGCAGCTCTATAAAACACGCCCATTCGGAGGAGTAATGAAGGCCGTTTTTAATTGCACCCAAGAAGCGGGGCACTATTACTAAATTATACCTGTATCTCCTTGGGCAGGAAGACAGGAGAGCGAAGAAGTGTGATGTGTATTCTATTTTCCATTTGAGGTTGTAAGATATATATGTATTTTTTTCTCTCTTGAAAGCTAAAATGAAATCAGAGTGTACAGTCTTACTCTGACACACTAGCTGTGTGACCCCAGACAAAGCACTTAACATCTCTGTGCCTGTTTCCTTATCTGTATAATGAGGGAGTTGGACTAGATGACCTCCACAGTCCTTTCCAGTTCTAATGCTATGACCTTAGATACTTGAATCTAAATTTTAATCTCTTAGATTCATATCACGGGAGTCAGGATTTCCCAATACCTAATTAAATAGAATGACCCAGGAAATAAAGAGTTTAATAACCAGACGTTATTCCCTTTCAGGTTCACCCTTAGATGTGTAGGTATGAGTGCTTCCTCCCAGAGAGTTATTATAGCCCTTCCTTGATTTATGGGGTAGGTTCATGGGCTGCTGTTGCTTCCACAGAAAACCAGCAACACACATGTAATCTCCTGGTGTCTTAGCCAGGTTTGTTTTCCCACTCTATTCCACAATTCAATTCAAACATTAATTATTTAATCTGCTAGAGATTGGATACAAAGACAAAACCAAGGTTGTTCCTGCCCTCAAGGAACATAGAGTCTGTTGCAGGAAATACCATATGCACAAATAAAAAAAATGCAAAGTGCATATACATATATTTACATATGTATCTTTTACACCCCAATAAATATAAAGTAAATTTGGGGCCAGGGATAACCTGGGTGCTCATTACTGAGGGGAAAGGCCTCTGAAAAGAGGTAACACTGGAGGTGATCCTTGTGAGGGGCAACCATTCTAAGTATGAGGGACAGCCTGTACAAAGGATGGAAGTGAGAGATGGGATGTCAAGTAAATTAGGTCAGGTTGGCTGCAACATAGAATGCTTGAAGGAGAGTAAAGTAAGGTCTTCACGGAAAGATATGCAGGCTACAGATAGCAAACACACACACACACAGGCACGTACTCAAACACACAAATCCCGTGGTTGGGTTTAAATTCAGAACTGTTCCAGCTTCCACTAGGATCTGTCAGAGCTTGTACTCTATTCTTTTGGCCCATTGAGAATTCATCATTTTTACTTAAGGATAAAACATGGAAGTAAGATTTTATTAGAGGGGTGTGTGTATGGATATATTTGTGTATGTGTCTGTGGGCATATTGTCTTTCTGACATTTTCATGATCATTGTTGACAGGCAGTTGAAGTGTAGAAATTGACCCCAGCAGCAGCAGTAGCAACAACAACAACAAAATAACCCTCTGCTATTAACTAAACTAATTTCCTTTGTGACATTTCAGTGAAGTAATCTGATAAATGGTAACACTACCAGCCAATGGTGGAAAATCTGGAGAGGGCACTCCTTGTTTGACTGTTAACAATCTTCGACTTTCTTTTTCTTTTTCTTTCCTCCCCCCTTTGGCAGATCAGAGCTAAATCCAGATGCCTTAAATGTCAGGTGGTTTAAACATGTGTGTACATGATAGTGTATGAGGCTATGTAGAGCCATATAAGTTGAAAACAGTTTCCTAGCCCTCAATTAAGTTCCTCATGGTCCTGAATTATGTTGCTTTAAATTAAGATCTTGCAGATTGGAGTCCCTTTGATAATTTGAAAAGCCATATTGGGCTATAATGAGGAATGTAATCTTCCAATTATGATGTATTTTATCTGATAGCAGTTTTGTTCCCTGAATTGCTGTCCCGTTTTTGTGCATGGTTGATAGTTGGCTTCAGAATCTGTGGTTAGAGAATGTCTGGATGCCTTCTGAGTGTGTCTGCCAAAGAGGTGAGGGGAGATATGAATGAAGAAATGGAGCCAGAACTCTTGAGTCTTAGCCCTGGCTCTTCCGCTCACTTCCTCTGGGACCTGCAGCAGATTTGGTCACCTGGATTTAAGAGGCATAAAATAACCTTTTTCATATAAAGGAGGTTTGCAAAAGATAAAAGCTTTCAAAATTGGAATCTATTGTTTAAATGCTAACTAGGGTTCTATTATTAACCTAGGCCAGCCAGCACATGCTCCTTATAATCAGTGTACAAAGATGGGATATTGGAATGCAACAAACATTTATAAGCATTCATTATATGCAAGGCACTGTGAAGAGGAGAAAGAGTTCATTTAGTCATGACTTAGTGGTTCCACATTTAGTCTAACCCGATCATATACAGCATAAACAATCAAATATAGCATAAACAATGTTTGTCCCTCCCTAGCATCCCCAATCTAAACCACCTTTCAGGACCCAGCTCAGATATCTCATCTAGAAAGTCTTGCAATATGTTCTCCATCTGAAATAGGAGAAATTCCTTTTCAGAAATGAGCCTGGAACTATTTGTATCTTATGTTATAAAATTATTATTATATGATTCCATATTTCCATGTGTCATATTCTTCTTCCTCAGTTATAAGCTATAGGAGACGAGGTAATGTCTTAATTCTCTGCTTTACCCATTGTTTTCAGTGTTTGGTTGGGTTTTTTTTTTATCTGACTCTTAGTGACCCCATTTGGGGTTTTCTTGCCTGGATGCTGGAATGGTTTGACATTTCCTTCTCCAGCTCACTTTACAGATGAGGAAACTGGGACAAACAGGGTTAAGTGACTTCCCCAGGGTTATATAGCTAGTAAGTTGCTGAGGCTGGATTTGAAGCTTAGGAAGATGAGTTGTCCTAACTCCAGGCCTGGCACTCTATCCATTGCACCACCTAGCTATCCATATCCATTGTAGTTACTTAATAAATGACCATTAAATGAAATTAATTAATCTAATGGATCAATCAACAAGCATTTATTAAGTGCTTATGATTATTAAGCATTTACTTATCAAGCATCGTGCTAAATATTGAAGATACTAAGAAAAAAACAAAACCAAAAAACCCAGTTCTTTCTTTTATGAAGTTTATATTCTCATGGTTGAGGTAGCCTTTCTCAACGAGTCCATGCTTTATAAATACAGAGGAGATGGAAGGTAACTCTAGGAGAATGGACATGTAAGTAGGAGGTGAGATTGTGGTTGGAGTGGATGGCAGCTGAAGTTTCTTCCAATTCTCATATTATATATTTCTGGCCTCCAGTGATAACATAGGAAGCTGTTGACTTTGGGAGAGCATTTAATCCCCCCCACTCCCAAAGTAATATTATACCTTTAAATCGGAGACAGAGGATGCTAAATTGTACTTTTTAAGAGTAACCTGGGAAGGTGAAGACCATTTTCCAGATTTTGCTAATTCAGGATTTGTGCTTGATCCAAATGGTTCTTGTAGAAACAAATTCCTGGAGAAACTTCTATTTTGTAAGGAGGCAATGCTTTTTAATCTCCTCTAGTGAATAGATATATAGCCTTTCCACTAATGTCCATATAGTTCTGAAATTTGGAATTATCTGCCCTATTTGGGACCCTAATCCTCTGCTTATTTTTCCAAAGTTTTGTACCATGAGAGAACTTGGTTATTTTCTGTGTGTGGTAGATTATGGTGAGGAGAAAGATAGTATAGTATTACCAGTGGAATTCACTTAGGAAAAAGTTTCTATTCCTAATTTTTTTCCATACTGATATTTCATTATTCCTCCTTCATCTTCTCCACGTTTAGGGTTAGCATTTCATTGTTGAACTTTCTGTTTGGTATATTCTAATGGATCTTTGATATCATGGTGTCGGAAAGCCCCTTTAACCAGTGGAGATAATAACCTAGCCATGCCTTGCCTGTCTTGTATCTCTCTCCTCTGTGTCTTGCCACAAGTTTATCTGGTGGGGCCCATGTAGTGTGCTGGAGGCCTTCCTTGATTTATACTCTCATCTTGGTGGAACATTTGACTGCCCACCTGTTGTATCTTGCCCTAATCACATCATGATCTTCCTATCATAGAATACCTCTTTTGCTCCTGTTGTATGGAGTTCCTTAGTGTTTATGTGCTGTAATCTGCTCATGTCATTGACCTCTCTGTGTGATAACCATTTTTAATTCTTTGGAGATAATTATCTTCCATGTCTTGCTGCCATATGTGTTTGTACATAGTTATTTGCGTATTATCTCTCTCATTAATTTGTGAGATCCTTGAAAGTGAGGACTGTCTTTTATCTTTCTTTGTATAGTAGGGGCTTGATAAATGTTTGTCGACTGACTGATATTGGTATTAGAAAATCAGGCCTGATTGGCATAATCCAGAGCTAAAAATAACCTTGATATCTGAATCTGAAAAGACAGTTTCAAACCTAGTTTAGTTGCATTTTAAAATATTTATCTTATTTTTTGAAACCTTTTTTTTAAACATCACATTTCCAAATGTATCCCTCCCTGAAAATGCAATTCCAACTAAACCACAATCACTTTTTTTGATGGTAAAAAAGCAACATTCCACATCCATGGGCCACTATCTCTTCAACAAAGGGCTGGAGGTGCAGTTTCTTAAAAGCTCTTCTCTGGGGCCAAGCTTAATCATTCTAATTGTGCTGTATTTAGTTTCTTCTCTCCCTGTCTCTGTCTCTCTGTCTCTCTTTCTCTCTGTTTATTCTTTGTTTACCTTGTCACACCTTTCTTTAGAGAAATGTTATCCCTTTAGCTCATTGTTTTGAACTTTGGGTGTCAGGGTCATAGTTCCCACTAAATGACTAAATGACTTTCTCTTTCTGTACAGAAATGCTATATCCCTCTAAAAAGAAAAAGAGGGCCTCCACCCAGGTTCCTCAGAAAGCTTATGTTTGGGGCATTGTCAAAAGACATCCGGTACAGCTTCCCAATTGTTGGACCATAATTGAGCAGATGCAGTGGCCAGTGATAGCGGGGCCCTTAAGCAGCTTACTGATCCAGCAGTTTAAAGAATGTTTACTGGACGCTTGTGCATTACTTCTGGTTGCCTGTCTTAATTCATTTTAGATTAATCTGTCTTGTAGTTCGAAGGAAAATGAATTGAGTCACTAACTTCAAGACTTATGTAAAATCTGTACAGTGCTAAATAATTGAATGGGGTTTTATGTACGGTCCTGAAATTGGAATGTCAATTTGACGCAAATTCTCCAAAACAGTGTTAGATGAGCTGATCCTTTCCTCCTATAAAAGCTTTGAAACTTATGTTCCTGTATTACTCTAGAGTTCAACAAGCCCATTCACCTCCCTTGAAGAATATTCTGGGTGTAATATTTTCCTGAAAATATTAACTATGGAGGTGGCCCAGTGCATAGGTGGTAATATGGTGTAACTTAAGAATGGGGGAGGGGAAGTGCCAACTTCAGAATGAGAGGCCTAGGTTCTTATTACCTGCGTGACACTGGGTGAGCTATTTAATACAGGGTCATGTGGTCCAATCCTGGGGCTTTGAGTTTCTGTTTGATAGTGGGGAGAGAGGAGTTGGTTGGTGTTTCTTTTTCCTTTTTTTCTCTTCATCACAGCCAGGTAGAAGACCCAAATAAATAAATGTTTTTGGCATTGTGCCTAACTGAGGAAAAGAAATTTCAGTAGATCAATTAGTTAACATTTATTAAATGGCTACTGTGTCCCAGGAACTGTGCTAACGTTCTGGGGACAGAAAAAGAGGCAAAAGACAGTCCTTGCCCTCAGTGAGCTTACAAGTCGAATGGAGGAGACAACATTCAGTTGTGTCTGATTCTTCACGACCCCATTTAGGGTTTTCTTGGCAAAGAAAGACAAACATACATACAAAGGAGACCATGTACATATAAACACATGCAGAACAAACTATATCAGTATATGTATGAAACAATTAACAAAAGGAAGACCCTGGAATTAAGAAGGGTTGGGGACGACTTCCTATAGGTGAGATTTTAATTGGGACTTAAAGTTGGATCAGAGGAGGCATGGGGACAACCAGAGAAAACTGATGGAAGGCAGACATTCTCCTGATTTTCCTTTCTATGTTGTACTGGAATCCTGAAGTCAGTGTTGTTTAGTGACAGAGGTCCTGAGTTTTAATTCTAGCCCACCTGTTAAAGAGCAGGAAGTTCTTTTGCATAGATCACTTAATGTTTTTAGATTTCGGTTTCCCTATCTGTATAACAGGGATAAAATGACTTATACTCCATGCCTCATGAACTTCTTGTTAGTAAAGTACTTTGTAAACCTTAAATCCCTATGTACATGCTCATTAACTCATCTATCAGATAAAGAAGATGGAATTGATCCTTAGTGGATGAATACGGGGATGAGATGGGAAAAATATTAAAAGACTTCATTAATTTGACTGATGGGCAGTCTGATTACCTGTTGATCTTTTTATCATCCAGATAAACTCTTCTCTCTTTTTTTTTATATGGTATATGTCATATGCCTCTTTCTACTTCCTTATAGTGTGTCTAGAATGAGGGTAGGGCTGCCAGCCAGACCCTAAGAGTTAAAGGAAATGGAAGACAGCAGAAAAGGCTGCTATATCCCATTGTCTTGTTTGCTGCTTCCCTAAAACATCCTTCCCATGTCCCACCCACTTGGTCTAATCACTCTCCCTTTTTCACCCTCTCCTGCCCTTAGTACAGGAAAAGCTAGCCTTCTAATCTAGGATTTAGCCTTCTATCTAAAGGGAACATCTAGGTCAACCTGGACTTGTCCTAGAAACCCCTCCCTATAACAGGGTAGTAACAACTACACAATATGCCTTACTAGTTTATTATAATGATCAAATGAATATTATAAACCTTAAATTATATAAATGTGAGATTTCTTCTCTTTCTCTCTTTTTTCTCTTTCTTTCTCTTTTCTTTCTCTCTTTTTCTTCCTTTCCTTTCCTTTCCTTTCCTTTCCTTTCCTTTCCTTTCCTTTCCTTTCCTTTCCTTTCCTTCCTTTTTTCCTTCCTTCCTTCCTTCCTTCCTTCCATCCTTCCTTCCTTTCCTTCCCTCCCTCCCTCCCACTGGCTTTAGCATCAGAACAGCTAAGTTCACATATTACCTCTGACCCTTATTTCTTCTGTTACTCTGGGCTACTTAGTTCACATTTTTCTGGATCTCATTTTTCTCATCTATAAAAAGAGAGATGCTAGACTAGATGGACACTGAGGTCTCTTCCAGCTTCATAGCTGCAATCTTATCAAGCCTATAATTATTATTTTATCACCTGTGTCATATGCATGGTAGGTATCTTGTTTTTGGAATAGGTTAAGGAATGAAGTGACTTTGCCAGAGTCACACAGTTAATTAAGCATTCTTCTTGAGAGTAGGGATTTAGTCAAACCCAGGTATTCCTGGTCACTATGCCCAACTGCCTAGACCAGTTAGTAACTTTTTCTGTCCTCCATTTTCTATCTTAAAATGAGGAAATTGGGCGGCTAGGTGGCACAGTGAATAGAGCACCAGCCCTGGAGTCAGGAGGACCTGAGTTCAAATCTGGCCTCAGACAGTTAACACACCAAAAAAACTAGCCGTGTGACCTTGGGCAAGTCACTTAACCCCAAATGCCCTACCTTCTCCCCTCCAAAAAAAAAAGGAGGAAATTGAATGGGGTGATTTTTAGGATCCTTCCCAGCACTAATGATTATATGATCCTAGGCAAATAATTAATAATAAATATTATTATCATAGCCATCTTCTTTTGTTTGTTTGTTTGGTGGAATTCAGACAGAAACAGTTCCAAGGAAAACAACTTCTTACTATTCCTTCATGTTTAATGTTTGGCCATCTATTGTACAGGTGGATAATATAATTGTTTTCCATAACTGAATGAGAATTTTGGGATGGAAGCTCTTTTATATAGTAGACTCACTGAAAGCATATTCAGGACCATTAAGTTGCAAACAGGATGATAGAGGTGAGAGATGTCACTTTCTGTTCCCATATGGTTTTGATTTCTGCAGCAAGGTTTTCATTTTATGAAGTTTGAATGATAAAAGCATTTAGGTATGAAGACATCTATTAAAAATATTGAGTTAAATTTTGGGGGGGAAATGATCTTTTTAGGTGATTGTGGGTAATAGTTTTGTCTCATGTTTTTCCAGTTACATCGCAGTTTCTATATTGAATTTTCCAGTATATTTTGGAGCTTATATTTTTAATTTGGGGAATTTGTCATTTGTTTGTGAAGGATTGTGAACTTTGGATGTGTAATTATGGCCACCTAACTGTATCTTTATAAGTATTCAGTAGTACTAGATATTTGTAACTTGAAGTAGTAGGACACTCAGTTTCTACTGTTTCCTTGCCAACTCTACATTAATGAATAAGAGTCTAGGTTCCTTGAGAATGATTTTTGTGGATAGTTTTTGGTAGCTCTGACCTGATTTTGTATTGCTACCACAAACTTCTCCATTTCTAGAAATAAATTTGCATGTCTCAGCCATTGGATCTACACAGATGTTTCTGTAGACATACTGATGGTTTAGTTTATTTGGATATTTCCCAAGCATTTATTAAATGCCTTCTCTATGCCAAGTGCTGGGGATATAAACAAAGGCTAAATAAAGAGAGCCTCTTCTGTCAGAGAGCCCACAGTCCAATGCTGTGATACCTTGGACAAGTTAGTTAATCTTTCATTGCTTCAGGTACTAGGTATTCTAAGACTTTAAATTTCAGGGCTGGTGTATGCCTGTACTGGTAGAGGGAGTTTTCTCTTGAGGAGTTCCCTCCATCAGTTCAATCACAAGTCTGGACTGATAACAATATAATTGGCTGATATGGTAATATAAATGATGATGACGATGATGATGATTCCATTCTTCATGACACTGGACCACATCAACTTTTTCTCGCCTCACACATCCCTCCCATGTATGTTTCTTCTTTCTTCCCTCCTTTGGCCCCTTGGTATAAAAGCACTACTGGTGTCCATTTACAGAATAGACTTGGGTTACACTATAGAAAAGCCTTCAATTACCAGGCTGTCTGATTAGAGTGTTACTGTAAACCTTGGCACTGGGAGACCATGTCACGGAAGTAACCTGGAGGAAAGGGAGAAACTCAGTTCTGAGGTAGGTAGTATGAAACAAGATAAGATGTGAGCTGAGAAAATCCTTAAAAAATTTATGAGGCTACATGTAGGCAGTGATAACGCAGGGAGGCTACTTTCCAGATAGTGGGAATTGATGATTGCCATTCAACTAATGGGAAGTATGTGGCTACCTACACACCAGTTTACAATGAAAATACATCCTGGAAGTCCTCATATGCTAATGTTGTAGTAACTGCTAAAAAGCTACTGCTTTTAAACAGGTGATTTGGGTTATCCTTGGAGGTTGTCAGAATACTTTCAAGTAAAATTTATGGTGCTTCACTCAACTTTGTAACACATGGAGTTGGACTCCTTCCCAGTTTCTGGTCAAGATAGTGTGTGTGTGTGGGGGAGGAAGAGACCACATGGGACATCTAGAGTAACCCCCATCTCTAAGCAGGAATCCCAGGTACAATACAACACCCTTAATCCTTGCCACCCATTGAAAGATATCTAGTGAGGGGGAACCCAGTATTTTCTCTCCTGAGAGGCATCTGATTAATGTTTTGGAGAGCGCTAATTAGTAAGACTTGGCAGTTAGGCTGTGCAGTGGAGAGAGCACTGGGTCTGAAGTCAGGAAGATCTGTGTTCAAATGTGGCCTCAGACACTGTACCTGTGTGACTCTGAGCAAGTCACTTAACCTTATTTGCCTTGATTTCCTCATCTGTAAAATGAGCTGGAGAAAGAAATGACAAGCCACTCCAGTATCCCCAAGAAAATGCCAAATGGGGTCACAGAGAGTCAGACATGACTTGAAACAACTGAGTGACAACAGCTGCAGCAACAACAACAAATGATCAGGGCATTTTCCCTTATGCTAAACCTAGATCTGCCTCTCTATAACTACCCCCTCCATTGTTCCTAGTTCTGCTTCTAATGGCATCTAGTAGACAAAGCACTGAACCTGGAATCAGGAAGAGCTGAGTTCAGATCCAGCCTCAGAAGCTTACTAGCTGTGTGATCCTGAACAAGTCACTTAAACTCTGCCTCACTTTCCTTATCTGTAAAAGGGGGCTAATTCCAGGGTTGTTGTAAGGGGGAAAAATAGAATTGTAAAACGCTTTACAAGCCTTGAAGTGCTATATGCCTGCTACTGCTGTCATTATTCAAGAGGAAAAGGAAGGGTATAAACATCTCTAAGTACCTGCTACCTGCCAGTTACTGTGCTAAGCACTTTAAAAATGTTGTCTCATTTAAACCTTACAACAACCTGGGGAGCTAGGTACTATTTTTATTCTCATTTTACAACTGAGGAAATCAGAATCAGGGGTTACTTGACTTGCCAGGAGTCACACAGTTATGTGTCTGAGGTTGCCTTTCAACTCGGGTCTTCCTTGTCTGCAGGCCCAGCGATCTAACCACCTAGCTGCCCATTGTTGTTTTTGTTACTCTTTTTGTGTCCAAGCAGACTCCCTCTCTACGTGTCAGCCCTTCAAATACTTGAAGCTCAGTATCCCTGAGGTTTTCTCTTCTCTAGATTAAACATCTCTAGTTCTTTCAGCTGCTCCTTGGATGACCTGGTGGTCTGTAGTCCTCTCACTGTCCTGGCTGTTGTCCTCTGGGTAGACTGGCATTTGGGAAAGGGAAGGGGAGGAGAAATTTGGAGAATCAAAACCCCCCCTCTGAACTTTTAACTCCAAAACATTTATCTTCTGCTAGGAAATGAAGAAAACTGAAGGTCAAAGCTTAGTGTGACTTGTGGCCCTTCGTGCAGCCTCTGTTCACATTGACCTTTGCTCTTGGATTTGGACTGGATTATCTTCCTCTTTACTCACCCTGGGCCTCTTTCCACACCCCCCCCCCCCCATGGGAACAGACACACTCTTACTGTCTGTTTCTCTTTCTCCCTTAAATTCTATCACACTGCCATAGCTAGAAATTCCAGGCTCCTAGAGATTCTGGGCTCCTAAGCAAAAATTTGCTAATTAGTTAAATAAAGTGCTAGCAATTCAGGAATTATTTGAGTGCAGTTTGCCATTATGGCAAGGGAAAAAGGAGGCAGCTGGCAAAGGGTGAGGTGGGGGTGGGGAGGAGGTCTACTCTTTAATTTTACCTTGATCTATTTCACATCTGAATTCTCCTATTTTGGAGAACCAGATGACTAACCCTCCAGAAGTTAAAGGGGGGACTGTATATGCATATGATCCACATGAAAGTGCTTGATGTGGAGAAAGTAGCTAAAATGGAAATGTATTTTTTTTTTTTTAGGAATTCTCAATAACTGATAGTACACTCTAATTTTTATCCTTTATTGAATTAATGAATCCTTTGAAGATCTCATTCCAGTCAGGTGGTTCTTAGTTCTTTTATAGCCAGAATGGATTAGTAAATAGGGCCCTGGAATTGGTAAGACTTCAGTTCAAATCCTGCCTCAGATGCTTCCTAGTCAAGAGACCCTGGGCAAATCACTTAACCTTTTTGTGCTTGTTTCCTCATATATAAAGTGCGGAGTTTGGGTCCTCAGTGGGTCCTTCTAGCTCTAAACCTATGATCCAAGGATCCTTTTGCCTCTGTTTCTCCAAGCCTTCTGTTGCCTCTGTGGATGGGAGCCTAATTCCATTGCCTTTGATCCCCTTTATTCTCTTGAACATTTCATTTACCAAAGAATGCAGTTCCCTCTAATCTAGGAAACAATCTCCTGTGGGTAAAGAGCCAAAGCAAATAAACTTTCTTGCTTTGCAAAGTTGGCACTGGATGCCCTCACCAATGAACAAGAAATAACAGTGGACTCGAATAGGAGCATAGAACAATGAACCTCGATGCAACTGCAAAAAAAAAAAAAAATGTACTTCACCAGACTAATTTAGAGAGCTCAGTAAAGAATTAATGTTGGAAATATAAATTGGACAGCATAACTGTCTAACAATCAGGGTATCAAATTATTTTCCCCCTGAAATTGGTACAGCAAAGAAGGTCTTACAGAGAATTCATAAATAAAATTATGTTGAGCAAAAATTATCTTTCTAGTAGGGCAAAGGAGCTGATTTATTTTCGTCTGTTTGAGTCTGTCAGACTAATTCCCACTGACAGGGTAAGGGGCATCAAGGACCTATGTTAGTGCTTTGCTTCTCTGGATCTTCCTGGGAAGAGTAGGATTTGGGTGGCCTGTGAAGTTAATTAGAGTGAAGATGAAGAATGCTTCAAAGAAGAGACAGGAAAGGTGGAGGAACCCCATTGTTAATGTTGTTCAGAATTCATTTGAAGCTGGTAAACAAAATTTATAGAAGACTTAGTGCATGCAGAGCACGAGCTTATTAGAAACTGTGTAAAGGGTGAGGGAAAAGGTGGGAGCCATAGGGAAATTGATTTGATAGAGCAAACCCTTGACCTTCCCAGAACCTACTGTGTAGTTCAAGAGCTGGCTTGTACAATCCTGAAATAGCAGTATTATTTAAACTGGATTCATACAGGGTTGTAAGGTAGGAGTGATTAGATCAGAGAATGTTTTCTGAAAGAGGGAAGTTTGGAGCTGTGTCAGCTGGGGAAAGACCTCAAGAACAGTATGCTTTGATAACAACACATCACAGGTAATGAGGTTGAGGTGGCCATATTTTCTTGAAACAACTCTCTGCCTTTTTGCCTATTGATTGATGAGAGATGCTTGGTAAATGCAGAAATTTTCTTGCTCTATAAGTCAAGGAGAAGGAGAGACAGAATTAATTCCCATTATGGGTGTTCAAGAGAATCCCTTCTCTTTTATCATAATTGTTGTCATTGTTGCCATGTGGTAGAAAGGGACCCCAAATGAGTCAGATGACATGAATTCTAGCCATGGTTGTGTAGGACAGATATGGGGGTTAGCAATGTTAGGAGGAAGCCAGAGGGAGGAAAACGAAGATGGAGAGGAATGGCAGATGTCCAAATAAGTTCATTCCTAGGGTTGAGCTTCTCTCTCTATCACTGTGTAATCACTTGTTAACACAATGGAATGCTTAGCAATCTTGGTCCTTGTGTCTAGAATTCAGTGTTCAGAGCACTCTATCCTCCCCACCCCCAGACTTCCCCTAAATCTAGTAAAATGTCACAAACCCAGGAAATTCCTTTGGCTAGACTCTCTTACAAACTACTCCCAACGTGGCCAAAATGATTTTTTCCCCCTAAATTCCTTAAACAACACCCACATAGACTCAGTCTTTAAATGTCCTGTTAATTATTAACAGTAATATTGTTTTATAGTTAGGTGAAAGTCTGTAGTTCAGTTTCGAATAGAAGAGGAAGCAGTCTTCTATCACGGTGGAAGAAATTCCTAGGAAATATAATATGGTCTGCCTTGTACAATCAGTGACTCCTAGCCCAGTTTCATATGTAATTAGGGGCTTAATAATACTTTTGAGTGGTAAGATAGAACAATGGAATGTTCGAGATGGAGAGAACTATGAGCTGCTTATAGAGAGTCTACGTAATTTGCAAAGTCTTCATTCTGTGCCACAGGCTTTTTAAAGCAGCATCTATGTAAGGTTGGGTGAGAGACAGAATTGGAATAAAACACAGGCCTTGCACTCATGCACCTGCCCATCTAGAAGAGTGATGGACCATATAAGCAAAGAACAAAACGTAATAATACTAATTATAATGCTTAAATATTTGCATAATTATTTACTGATATGATATCATTTGATCCTCTTAATTCTTCAAGGTGGGTGCAATCGACATCTCCTTTTTTCAGATAAAGAAATTAACTCTGAGAAAAGTGAAATGACTTGCCCATTGTCATACCACTAGTAAATGTCTAAGGTGGAATTTGAACTCAGGTCTTCCTGATTCTAAGTCTAGCTTTCTCTCCAGTATACCACATTGCTTCCTCACAACTAATTAGTAGCAGAGCTAGAGAGGATTTTCTGACCAGCTATATATTTCTAACTAACACTCAATATTTCTGAGCACCATTTCTATAGAAAGATGGAATAGCACAACTGAGTAAGTCATTAATTCAGATTGTCTATATTCTGATATCCCTTAACATTAAGTATCCCTGTGCTATCAAAAGGTATCTTATGACCAATGAGGACAATCCATTGTATGCAGACTCCAGAAACTGGAAGATACCTTAGAGATAATCTTAAAAAAACAAAAACAAAACAAAAAAGCCTGGACTAGGCTTTTCATGGGAAAGCATCTAGATATACTACAGGCTTAAGACCCTACACTTGGTTTGGAATTTAAATTTACTTTTTTGTTTTGTTTTTTTGGAGGCAGGAAGGCAAGGCAATTGGGGTTAAGTGACTTGCCCAAGGTCACACAGCTAGTGTCAAGTGTCTGAGGCCTGCCTCCAGGGCCGATACTCTATTCACTGTGTCACCTAGCTGCCCCCTCACATTTACTGTGGAGGTTATCAGAGGACTTCAAATAATCCAAGATTTATATATAGTCTCTATGTCATCCAGTCCAATCGTTGACTTCTCCCAGAGGAAGAATGGTCAGGGACTACTCCAAAAACACCATTCCAGGCTATTCCTACATTAATTAGAGGGATATAGTTATGTAAGATCATGCTTTCATTAAAAAAATGTAAATGTGACTTATGGGGACTGGGGATGGGAACAAGTGAGTAATGGAAGAAGGAGGGGAGGAAAAAAAGTCATAAGTATCAACAAAAGAAATTCCCAGACACTTGGAGTATGTTCAGTAGTAAGAGACCTCATGTATACACTATTCAGAAACAAAAACAGTAACAACAAAAAGATGGCTTTTTAAAAACAGTAAAAAGAAAAAAAAAACACAATTTGAATTATTCTTTGGGTCCTGAAGCTCAGTTCTGATGTTTGTTGTGGTTATGAAAGGCTGTTCCTCCCAGATAAGGGATTGGAGTAGTCCAGACTAAAAGGAATGTAGATTGAAAACTAGCCACTTTGGACATTCCTCTCCTTGTTGCCTGGTTTGAAATAGCATAGAGCACCAAGTCCCCATAGTCCAACACAAATTCATTAACTTGCTTCAGCATATTCCTTTTGTAGTGATGAAGAAGCCATTTTAAGATAGACATATAAAGAAATTAAATTTTTTCCCCATTTTGATTCTTATTATTTTTTTAATACTATAGTTACTACTTGGTAATGACCCCACCCCCTCCCCCAGTCTCACCCTGATAGGACCTTTCTTTGTAACAAATAAATATAGCTCAGCATCATAAATCACACTATCCATATATAAAGAAGAGAGGAGAAAATGTGCCTCTCTCCCTTCCTTCTTTTCAGGGGTGGAAGACTATGGTTGTGGAAATCCTGTATATCCTGTCAGACCATGGCAATATGTTGGTTAGTTTTGCTAAAGTACTTTCTTTTTTTCTTCTTTGCAAAGGGAAGGCTGGGGGTGGGGGTAAGGGTAGGGGGGGTGGGAAGCTGGGTTATAAATAGACATTAAAGTGATATAGGGAAAAAAAAGCTCAATAAAAATTAAAAAAGAAAAAAGAAAATAAATGCCTTGTTCCACAATAGTTCTCCTCACCACCGCCGTTTGGCATCTACAGTGCCAAACTTTGGGCAGTTTTGAGGATAAAATGAGATTAATGTGTATAACATACTTAGAAAAATTTAAAGCAATATAAAATTATCACTTGCTGCCAATGTTATCATGGAAAAGAAATAGGGACTGGACCTGTCATTTTTATTGGTATAAGGAGCTCCTCCCTGAGGAAACTGCCTCTTACCAATGCAGGTGGGCACATCTTCTGCAGTTTAAAGTCTTAGAGTTACCCAGAGAACTGAGGTGGTTAAGTAGCTTCCCAGGGTCACGTGTCAGAAATGGCATTTGAAGCCAGGTTTTCCTTGCCCAAAGGCCAGCTTTCTATCCACTATGCCATATCAACCTCTCATGAGAGTTTTTATTAGGAAAGGTTAAATGCTATTAGCAGTATATTTGTAGTACAAATGACTTGGAAATTTAAATCTATATTTTCAGCCCTAAAGGAAAGCCTCCTATTATTTTAAAATGAGTCAATGAAGGGCAAATTACAAATTTCAGAGCTAGGAAAGGATGATTGCTATTGATTTATTGCTAGGTTTTAGGATTCCCTTTAAAAATGTAGGTTGCCACTATTCCAGAGGACCTATGATAATGAATGCCACCCACCCCCTGACAGAGTGATGATGGGACTGCAGGTCCAGAACGAGATGTGCATTTGCAGACATGGCCAGCTGTTGTGCTCAGCTATAATTATTCTTTAAAAGGGAGGGTTCAGAACATTTGGGAGAAGGGGGAGAGAGAGAGAGAGAGAGAGAGAGTGTGTGTGTGTGTGTGTGTGTGTGTGTGTGTGTGTGTAAACAGTTCTAGTAGACTAAGCTAGTAGCCTAGAAAAAAGAAAGAGTGATATCATTGAAACATTTTTAAAAATGCCTCGTAGAGAAGGAAGCCCTGACAAAGAAACAGACATTCAGGATAACCTTGAAGCAAATATTATTTATTTATTATACGCTTTAAAATGTTAACTGGCTATCATGTGTGTATATATACATGTATGTATATATAACATATATACATACACATGTGTGTGTATCAATCAGTATCATTGAATTGATGAACATTTATTAAGCAATTGCTGTGTACCAGCTGGGAGTACAAAAATCAGCCATAGAAAGTCCTTGTCCACAAGGAGCTTACAATCTGAGGGGGGAGAGAACATGTAAACAGAGATATACAAAGCAAGCTGTATACAGGAGATGTAGGAAGTAATCAACAGCAGGAAAGCACTACAATTATGAGGAGATGAGGAAGGCTTCCCGTAAAAGAAAGTATTTTAGTTGGTGCTTAAAGGAAGCTGTATGTATCTGTCTATCACTTTTGTGTGCTAAGACTTTTGGGATACCCCACATATACACGTACACACATACATGTATACATACATACACACATACGTTTACCCCCCTGCTTTAAATAATAATTTATTTTTTCAGATTACATGTAAGGATAATTTTTACCATTCATTTTTTCATATAAAATTTTAAGTTCTAGATTTTCTCTTTTCTTTCCTCATCCCTAAGATGATAAACAAATCTAAGATGATAAAAAAATATGATGTTGTATATATGCAGTCATGTAAAACATATTTTCATATTACTCATATTGTGAAAACAGAAAGAATAAAACCAAAAAAGACTACACAAAAAAGTGAAAATATGCTTTGATCTGCAATCAGATTGCATCAGTTCTTTTTCTGGATGTGGATAGCATTTTTCCTTGTGTGGATTGTCTAGGATCATTGTATTGCTGAGAAAAGTGAAATCTATCATAGTTGATCATCACATAGTTTTGCGGTTACTGTGTACGATATTCTCATGGTTTGCTCACTTCACTCAGCATCAGTTTATGTAAGTCTTTTCCTGGTTTTTCTGAGCCTGTACCTCATTTCTTACAGCACAACTATTTTCCATTACATTCATATACACAACTTGTTCAGCCATTCCCCTATTGGTGGAAACCCTCTTGATTTCCAACTTTTGCCACCACAAAAAGACCTGCTCTAAATATTTCTATACATGTGGGTACTTCTCCCTTTTTATGATCTCTTTGGGATGTAGACCTAGTAGTGGTATTGCTCGATTAAAAGGTAATACACAGTTGGATTGTCCTTTGAGCGTAGTTCTAAATTGTTCTCCAGAATGGTTGGATCAGTTCACAACTCTACCAAGTGTGTTTGTCCCAGTTTTCCCAGATCCACTCCAACATTTGTCATTTTCCTTTTCTGTCATAATTAGCCGCTCTGATAGGTATGAGGTATTATCTCAGAGTTGTTTTAATTTGCATTTCTCTAATCCATAATGATTTGGAGCATTTTTTTCCATATATCTACAGATAGCTTAGATTTCTTCTGAAAGCTGCCTATTCATATCCTTTGACCATTTATCAGTTCGCGACCCGTATATGTTTTAATATAGCTTGCTTCTCCGTTGCTTACAAAGAATACTTCTGGACAGGTTCTTTACATGTCTCTTATTCTACTTACTTCTGAAATGGTTTGCTTCCTAAACTTGCTTAAGAATCTAGCTTGTAGTCTTTTGCTTTTCAGCCGTATCAGCTAACTTTTAGAAAGAACCCTTCCCTACCCTCTAGGTTTCAACCAAACTGGCCTACTTAAATTGGTTAGGTTGCACAGTGGTTAGGACGCTGGCACTGGAGTCAGCCAAACCTGAGTGCAAATTATGACCTCAGACACTGACTAGCTTTGTGACTCTGGGCAAGACACTTGACCTTTCTGTAGCAGCAAGCACCCCCGCATCCCCAGGGTGTCTGCCAACACAGGTTCTTGGATCTGCTTTGATAAAGGAAAGCAACTCAAAATGGGTTAACAAGCTTATTTTAATCAGTCAAATACATATTGTTTACCTCGTTCAGGGGAAAAAGGTCAGCACCCCGAACTTCAGAATATACAAGCAG
Source organism: Petaurus breviceps papuanus (assembly GCF_028583685.1). Taxonomy (NCBI): domain Eukaryota; kingdom Metazoa; phylum Chordata; class Mammalia; order Diprotodontia; family Petauridae; genus Petaurus; species Petaurus breviceps. The sequence continues at coordinate 37,686,147 of NW_027187460.1, forward strand.
AATTATCAAGACAGAAACAGATCAAGTAGACAGATTTCAAACTGTCCAACCATTACATCCATACCCAATCAACATCTGGGTTTCAAAGCCGTGGGACTCTGGACAACGGCTTCCCAGAATCCAGATCAAATCACAGAACCCTTCTCAAAGTGAGCCCCAAAACAAAGCTACCCATCAAGGCTTATGTAGCCTTCTCCTGGCTCAGAGAATGTAACAACCTTATTGACTCACTGGCCAATCAAGAAGTATCTACTGAAAAACAAGCCTCCACCCCAGGCTCCAGGTGCACTTTAGCCTAGGGGCAGGGAAGATCTTTAAATTTCCATTCCCACTACACTTTCTTAAATGCTGCCTCAGTTTCCAAAGCTATTAAATGGAGCTTATAATAACTCTTACTTCACCTAGGGTTATGAGTATCAAACGAGATACTGTTTGTAAAGCCCTTTGCATAGTGGCTGGCATACAGTAGGCACTTAATCAGTGCCTGTTCCTTTCTCCTCTCTCGCTGCTCCTCCTTTTGGCATTCATCTCCTGCCTCTGACCTTCTACACAGTCTGTTTCCTGTGCCCTGAACATCTGTCCTCTACAGCTTAGAGTTCTTTCTCGTTAGCTCAGGTGCCCCTACATACAAGAAACCTTTCCTGATACCCCTACTTGTTAGTATTCTCTCCCTTTTCAACCTATCTTCTATCTCATTACATGTTGTATCCCCCAGGTGATGTAAGTTTCTTAAGGAACTTAAAAAAATCTTTGTATCTCTAGCATCTGGCATATAGTATAGTGGCTTAATCAATCAACAATATTTATTAAATGTCTGCTCTGTACCAGACACTCTGCTAGGTAATGAGAATGCAAACACCAAAGTGAGACAGTCCCCAAGGAAGTTGGGAAGGGGGGCGGTGTGCAATGCAGCATGTTCACAGATAACTAAATAGGAGATGTAGGCAAAATAAATACAAATGCTTGTTGAATTGAATTGTCCTCTGTCAAGTCCATCTGTTTCTGTGTGGCCGTCTGGTACAAGAAAATGTGTTCTGCCACAAATGGTGATGCTCATGAACGTACTCAAATAGCGTAATCCAAAGGACAGCAGAGGCTTCTTTCCTTTGAATTGTTTCCTTTGAGTGGTCCAGGTTTCAATTTCAGTAGCCCCTCTGACATACTGAGCACAGGGTAAGCCTTATTAAATGTCAGGAAGCTCAGATAAATCCAGAATGGGATAGGTTCTCTGGTAACGCCAGGAGTTAGGGAGGGAAAGGGTATAGGAGAAAGGGAGCGATGCAGAAATGGAGACCCTTAGCAGTTTCAGTTGTTAATAGATGGTGAAACGCAGTCTTGGCCAATGGTTCATTGTCTAATAGATTACATCTTTTAGTGAAATCCGAGCACCCCAAACATATTTCCCTGTAGCATGAACCTTTCCAAGAAGAATATTTGTTGGTATAATAGGGCTGTGATCTTGCCCAGTGTTGTATTCTTTCCACCTTTGCAGATTGTAATCTATCCACGCCTTCTTGTCCCTGGTCCATATCCTCCCAATAAATCCTTCCCAGGGAGTATCCCCATTGTGTTGGGTGACTTTTTTCTGCGTCTTGATGTCATGTAGAGATAAGTAGAGCAATATTTATTATATTCTGTGTAGTTGTTTATAGATGGAACTTATGCTTTCACTGGTGTAGGGAACCCCAGGAAACAAAATCACCTTTAAAAATTCACATGGACACTTGTTCTGCGATTCATAGCTGTAGAGTTAGAGGATTTAGAGCCAAAAGAAGCTTTAAAGTCTCAGGGCTTCTTAGATTGTTTCCTTTTGAGACCCCTTTTTGCATTTCAGCAGCATTTGGTTGGTGTTGTGTGGCATGAAAGTGTGTGCAGTGCAAAGCATGCATGCTTTGGTTCAGAACCCAAGGCTGAAGTGAAGTTATTCCATGCACCACGGGCAAGCTTGGCCAGAAACACCTTGGATTCATTATATGTTGGATTTTTAATTAATTTGTGGTTGTTGAGCATTCAGAAGCCTTTTACTGTTGCCATGGGGTTGAGACCCATAGTTTAAGAAGTGCTGGCTGGCTAGGGGTTAAAAATCCAGTGTTGATGAACTTTTTTTAAAGAACATTTTGGCAACTTTCATTGTAGTTTTTTTTTCATCCTCTGTATTTTATTTTATTCATTTTAAAACACTATTTTGAAAAGGATTTCGTAGATTTGGCATAGACTGCCAAAAGGTTGCCCCTTGGCACTGAGACTTCAGCTGACCTGCCCAGGGATCCCATAGACAGCATGTTTCAAGAGTTGGGACTTGAACCCATGTCTGTTGACTTCCTGACCTACTCTCTATTAAGTATACAGACCAAACTTTCTATATTATGTTTTATTATATCTTATTACATGTGTTTTATTTCAATATGGTACATTTGATCAGCTTTACAAAAGGATTATAGTTGTGGGCAGTGTATGATGAAGAATTTACACCATTTGGGATTCTGGGTGATTGAGTAATAAGTGTCCATTTAAAGTAACTTTTTCAAGTACCCTGTGAATCTCCCCTTTGTGCAGTTACTAAGGGAACAACATTGACCACTGTTGGCTTGCTTTTTGTTGCCTATTCCCTGATTCTCTATTTTTAAAGTTACCCTTTGAATGAGGGAAAGGCACAAGACAACTTCCCCATTGTAAAACCCGACCTTATGGGAAGAGATCCAGAAATATTCAGAGCTGTGGCTTGATTAAGCTCTGGCCCTCTAATAATTTCTCCTTAGTGTCAGGTGATTATTATAGTGGTTTAGATTTCAGAAGTCATGTGTTTGAACCTCAGTTCTGCTTCTTATTGATAGCTAACTAGTACTTATATATCCTGTTGAGGTTAGCAAAACCATTTATACATATAATCTATTACTTATATATTATCTGGATCTGTCTATTATATTTAAAAAAACACTGTGAAGTAGGTGATATTCTTATCCCCATTTAATAAGATGAAGAAAATGAACCTGAGAGAGATTTTAGGTGACTTACCAAGAGGCACCCAAGCTACTAGGTGCCTGTGGAAGGATTGGATTTCAGGTCTTTCTTACTCCAAGTCTTGAGCTATATCCACTATTCTTCCTAGCTCACTTTGTGACCCTAAGTTGTCTATCCTTTCTGTACTTCATTTTCCTCATCCTCAAGATAAGAAGATTGGACAAAGTAATATCCAATGGCCTTTCCTACCCTATATCCACTGATCTATTTACCTTGTTTTTGATTAAAAAAAATTCCTTCAAAGCAAATGAGACCACAAAAATATGCAAGAGTCCTTGTTGAATTTTTAAGTAATATGCATTGAGTTTCTGTTGGAAACCAGTAAACTAGATGGATTTAATACAATAGATATTTGGCACCTGGTAAACATTACCTGATCAGCTTCTCAATTGAAATGGCCAGGGCTCTAACTGGTATGTTGTCATAAAATAGACTCATGGAACAAACTTTAATTTTCTCCTATACTTGTATCTGTTAGAAAATACATATATGCAGTAGGATTAATCCTTTCAAAAGAAGTTGGTCCTTTTAATTTGACATTTCTTTATTGGTTTAACCAATTTATCAAAAGTTTTATTTACTTTTTTTTTTTTTGAATGCAAAAAATTACTGCCAGTCCCCACTTGGTGATACTGAAAGGTTCAATTCATCCCTTCCCTGTAATTGGGTTGTATTGTAACATTTTCCCTCTCTAGATACAGCTTAGTGTGGCAGATAGTGTGCCTCTTGGAGTTTGGGGGACCTGTGCTGAAATCCTGCCTCTGATATTTAGGAACTGTTTAGTAGCAAATCACTCAACCACTCACTTGGTTCTCTCATCCGGAAAATGAGCATCATCCCGTCTGTATTATCTATCTCTAGGGTGTGAGGCTCTCTTTAAAGACTTTACATGTACTATATAAACCTCAGTTATTTTATTTTTAACATGATAGTCTATGGGATGGAAGAGACTCAGTCAGGACTGAGTCTAATCTAGTCTAACCTCTTTATTTTACAGATGAGAAATTGAAACCCAGAGTTTGTTACTTATCCAAGTTCATATATTTAATAACTAGCAGACCTAGAATTTGAGCCCTGATCCTCTGATTCCAAATCTGGTAATATTTTTATCATACTATGATACTTCCATTGTATATGTGTGTATAGAAATATATACTTATACACACAAATATATATTAAATATATACTCACTTCTGCGAATGTACATATCTCATATATACTCACCATGTGTCATTTGCATATTGATGCTTATTGCTTGTATGACTTTGGGAAAGTTATTTATCCTTCTTGGGCCTCAGTTTCCTCGTCTGTAAAATGAGTGGGTTGACTTAGAATGACCTCTGACTTCCTTTGCAACTTGAGATCTATGTATCCCTTTGATCCTTTAGTTCACTTTGGACTGAGGAATCAACCTTGTGAATGAAAATTAATTTTCTTCTAGACTAACATCCCATGCTGGTGTGAAAGGGATAGGCTTACCTTTAAGCTATCTTTTACATGGAGCTATCTGTCCAGCGTGAAAGGAAGTTTCTGTTTCAAGCAGGTTAACACATTAGTGAGAGTTCATTGTTTATTATTTTGAGTCTGTGGACAAACCAGCCAGAATAATGCACGTCCCCCCCGTGGTGTTTATGGCTTGCTTGACTTGTTTATCTAGTGGACAAGTATTGGAGGAAGGCAGAGCTGTGATAGAAACTTCCGGTGTTTTTCCCCTTTATGCTATAGCCTCAGGGATCAGTTCCAGGGATTGAGTATTAAAATGATGATAGGTTCCGAAGCTTTCTCTTGAGTCTCTCATTTTGCCACACTGTCCACCCCAATTCTCTCCTGCTAATAAGAATGGAAAACTTGAGAATTTCCCCTCTCCAATTCCTGCTTTCCTTGAATTGCTAAAATGATGATCCTGAAGCCAATTTCTGATCATGTCACTCTCCTGTCCCCAAACTGGTAGCAGCTTCTTATTGTTTGAAGGTGAAAATGTAAATATTTTAGTATGGCTTATGTTTATCTTGTGATTTCCATTGTTTACAAAGCACTTTACTCACAAGGTAGGTGAGATATGAGATAAGTGTTAGATTTACTGTTATTCTCATAAAGATAATAATAATTGTAATAGTATACTAGTGGGTAGCTAGACAGTAAAGGGGATGGAGCATGGGACCTGGAGTCAGGAAAACCTGAGTTCACATTCTCAGCCACTCAAAATCATTTCACCTTTGTGATTCAAATTTGGTCTTATCTGATTCTTTCTACTACACTGAATTATAATCTGGCTCCCTCCCAGCTTTCTAGTTTTGCTTTTTTTTCTTGCCTTGACATTCCATCCAAGCTGTATTATGTCCACTAGTCTTGACATTCAATGTCTTCCCTCATCATTCACGTCTGGAATATACTCTCTCTTCTCTGCCTTGTAAAATCTTGATCTTTTTTCAAGGTTCAACTCAGGTCCTTTGTGGAGGCTTCCTGCTTGGGTTTCCTCTTTCCTCCCATGTTCCTAGAGCACTTTGAACATTATTCCTCACCATCACTCTCTACTTTTTCTATGCATACATACATACATGCATACATATGTTCTTTGTATTTAAGTGTATAGTCATACAAACATGTGTATCTATATAAAATATAGATATATTATCTTTTTAGTAGAAAGTCATCTTCCTGAGGGTAGGGGCTGCTATGTTTCATTTCTGTCCCTTAGTACAGTTCCTTGTACATTGGTCTGGACCTGTGATTTCACTATTGTAGGAGGCACACCTGCCGTGGAATACTGACATCTGTCTTAGAGAGTTGTATGACCCACTGAGAGGTTGTGATTTGCTCAGCGTCACCTGGCTCATAGTTGTCAGAGATAAGATTTGAATCCTCTTCTTCCTGACTTTGATGTTGGCTTTCTAGCTTCTGAAACTGGCTACCTTTCACCTTTTGCTTAGGAGGCATTTAATAATTTGTTGAATGAACTTTTCAAAGCTTTTCTGAAATTACTCTCTTTATGTAGGTCATTTTATGTAACTTCCCATTTTCTGGCAAAAGAAATACCTTAGGTGCTTCCCCAATCAATCAGATGATTCAAGGTTGGGCTTTTCCACATAGTAATAGATGCTAAAACTCCACTGGGCATGCTGAAGAAGAGAGGCCTACAGCCCTTTTTTGGAACCCCGCCGATTGCGGACCAATCATTCTTTCTGATAGTGGCGTTAGTTCCATGTGGTGCCCATCCAGATACTGTCACACAGGGCAGTTCTTTATCCTTGAAAACCTAAATCCCAAAGCCCAAGGGAACATCGGGGATGAATCATGAATCAGTTGTCTCTCACTGGGGGCCTGCATTTCGATTCATAGCTTCCCTCATTTGGTACAGGATCTCCTAAACATAAGCTAAGAGAGGAACAAAAGACACTCCTGTTACAAATAATTGCAAAAGAAAACAAATATTGATTGGGACCCCCACTAAGGAGTTGAGCATGAGTGGGTTAGGCTCAGATGTTTAAATGGTGTTTTGGGATGGGAACTGAGAAACCTGTTAATTGTTTTTGCCAAAACAAAAGCTCCCATTTATTTTCTGGGGAGTTTAAAATAAAAAATTCCAAATAAGGGTGAGATGTTAAGGAGTGATGGGGGAGGGGTAATAAGTGATAAGATGAAAGTGATGGGACAGCCAAAGCTTGGGAAGATGTGTGATTTTTGAGGGGGGGTTTTTTCTTGTTTTTATTATATATGTGGAATTTTAAAAAATCCAGCTTCTCCCTCTCCCATTCTGCATTACATTTTATGGATCCTTGTTTATTTCCCAACCAAGCACAAAATCCATTTAATTGAAAATGAAAACGGAAACAGCTGATGTTCCATGGTGTTCAGATTCTGAATTCAGACCTGTCAGCTGAGTATTCTTATTACACTGGTGGAAAAATGCTAGCTTTATCTCATTGCATCTGACTGTTGACTCAAGTTAGGAATTTCTCAGTCACTGCCACATGTACAAGGTACTGTCAAATGAGCATTTTCTGTAACAAATTTAGGCTTGCTTGGCTCCATATCTTGAGATTTGCTGAAATTGTTTGTTGCTCTAGGGATTTGCCTGGATTGAGCTGGTCATTATGATCTAATATGGGATTTCTAAACTCCTATTTATAGTTTTATTTTAAAAAGGGATTTAAGAAAAAAGTAGTGTTAGATGTTTTGGGATTTGCTTCCTTTTCTAGAATATGCTTCTAGAAATTAGGCATCTTGAGGACAAGGACACAACCTTAGAAAGTTTTCCAACTTTACCAGAATGTTTGGCTCTAAATTCAATAATGTCTTAAATCTCTATTGATGACAGTGGGACTAAGATAGAATTTAGACTACAAGGTGACACTCCAGGATACGTTCTAGTTCTGTTTGTTTTTTATAAACTTAATGATCAACACAGAATTTCCAGATACAAACAACTGGGAAGAGCATCACATAAGGCACTGTGAACTTCTGCTACTTATATTTAAAAAAAGATAAAAGACATTTCTATTTCTGTCTTTATACACGTCTATTTAAATTTAACAAGGTGGAAACAAAATTATTGTTTGTGGCTCATTATTTTGTCTTCTGTGCATTTAAAAATGTTTTATTGATTTTTTTTCATGTCTTATTACACTCACTATCTTCCCACCCCAAGTAGAACCCCCTTTTAAAACAAATAAGTATAGTCAAGCAAAACAATCAGCACATTGACCAAGTCTGAAAATCTGATTCTGCACCTCCAAACCATCTCCTCTCTGCCAAGAGGTGGGAGGCATCTTTCATCATTAGTCTTCTGAAATCATGATTGGTCGATGCTTTGGTCAGCTCTGAGGTCTTGATGCTTTCCAGGTCTGAGTGTATGATACCATGGATCCCAGAAGATTGCATGTCTCACTGAAGAGTGAGGATTGATGAAATATGCCACTGGAAAGGTTTCCAGATGCTATTTAGTGTCTGGGAATTCAGAGGTTTTGTTGTTTTATTTTGTTTTTCTGCAACTTTTGATTTCATCCTGGTTCTTAAAACTCTCTCCTCTGATGCACACCTGTGCTTCCTCTGAAACTTACAGTCTCAGAGTGTTGTATAGGGCACCAAGAGGCTGTGACTTATTGATAGTCCCAGAAAACCAGCATTTGTTAGTGGTGGAATCCAAACCCATGTCTTCCTTTTTCCCAGATCGGATCTCTGTCCACTGTGTCACACTGCCTTCTACCCATAGGTTAACTGTGCCTAATTTAGCTCTGAATATTGCTATTTCAGCTTTTTCCCTAATTTACTTAAGCCATATACCCTTTTGCCAAAAAAGGAATATGATTTAACAACATATATTGATCCCTCCTTCAGCAGCCCTACAGACCTGACTATGCTGCTCACTCCGTCCTACTTTCTTTTGGCTTTATTTGCCTACATGCTTCAGCTACATTCTAAACTTGCTGCTTGTTTCCCCCACATGCTCAGCAGCACACTCAGCACATGATAATACACTTAGATGAATGACTAAATATGTGAATATTTTTTCCCCTCAAGAAGGAAGAAAAAAACCAGAGGCTGCTCTCAGGCCTTCCCTTTTGCTCTGCAGTGGTCCTTTATGTTTTTAATAGCTTCCTCAGATAGAGAAATATCAGTAGTCCTTCTTTTGTCTGTCATGATATAGAGATGTGTGTATGTGTCTGCCCATGGGTCCCCAGTTTTTTTCTGACTTTACCCACTGGCAGGAGAGGGATGACAGAACAGATTGTAGCTCCCTTATTCATTTAATCATGGTGACTAAAGAAATAAAAAGAAAAAAAAAAGATGTAGAGAAAAATGCCCCCCTCCCTCCAAGTCCCCATTTCTAATGGTTCAACAAGTTATCTGCAGAAAACATCTGTCTCCCAAGGAGTCAATGTAATTTAGTTGCTGAACTTGTTTATGTACCCCCCTGATAGAAAGGAAGAGTTTTTGCCACAGAACAGAAGTGAAATCAGCAAGATGCTGTCTGGGAACTGAAATATTGAGTTTTGTGATATGACAGTCAAAGGCGCAAAGCTGGTGTTTTTCTGCTTGACAGTGTCACTTTGTGGTAGCAAGAAAGAATTCTGCAAAGAAGAAAGTCATAGATACTAGGTCTACAGCTGTCTGTTCCCATGTCATCCAGACTTCTCCATTCTCATTGTTATTGCCATCATTCTACCCTGTACTGAGAACCATCTTAACTTCCTCTCCTTAGAGTGGTTATCTCTCCTGTGCTGATTATCTTGTCATAAGACAAAGGGGCTACAAAGGAGGTGTGGGTGAGGAGTGTCAACAGAGGCTCTGCAGGGAGCTGGAAACTAGGAAGGCCTGAGGAGGAAGCCGAGTGCTAATGTATGAGGTCTATAAACCTCTTCTTTGTTAAAAAGATTCATAGGTCTCCCTGGAGTAGAGTAATCAGGGTTAGGGGAAGGTTTGGGGCCAAGCCTTTGTATGGGTATATCAATCTGCTTCCAAAATTTTAGCTAGTCTAAAACAGGAGGTCCCGAGGAGGTTTACTTTAACAAATATTTGCTCTTCCTAATTATGTGCCCAGAAGCAGATCTCCTGAATGTTTAATGCAACCCTTAATATTTATAATAGTAGAAGGAGGAGTTTCTAATGTGCATGGTAGACTTCTGAGGTTGCAATCATGATACTTTTTAGATAAAACTTGCTTGCCTAAATGTCCAGAAGTTCTGTTCACCTGAGGTGCTGGTCCCATTGATGTGAGACAGAAGTTAAATCAGTCATGTTTTGATGGTGAAATATGATGGGCAAGGCTCCAATTTTGCCAAAAGTTTTGTACTGGGAATAGATTGTTCTGACTGGAGTGCGGATTGTGGGGAAGGTAAAGTGGGAGATGGGATTTCGCATCTGTCACCATTTACTAGAACCTTCTTTCCTAGCTTGATCTGAGTGATTGCCTTGTGTCCCTGACAGCTTATATTCTCATGACCTGTGAAATAGTAGGAAAAGAAAAGGCAATAAAATCTGAGGGCTTGGGTTCGAATCTTGTCTCCGATGTGGTCTGTGTGACCTGGGGCAAGTCAATCCATCTCTTGAAGCCCCAGTTTTCTCATCTCTAAAATGAGAGGGTTGGACGGATGGCAGCCGAGGTTCCTTCTAGCACTTCAAATCTGCGGGCGATTTTTTTTTTTGCTTTTATTTTTTGGTTTGTTTTTCAACAGTCTCTCAAGACAACCTCCCAAATATAGAGAGGAATGGTTTTTTTAGGTTTGAGAGACGAGTACTTTATCTCCTTCTGTACCGGATACATGAAACACCATTAGCTCTAATGGGGTCAACCTCAAGGGGATGATTCTATGTTCTTTATATCTGTGAATCTGGGGGCAGGATAGCTGGCCCCCATTTTTCTCAAGGCTGTACATAGAGTTGGGTTAACACGGCCAAAGAATCCATCACCAGTTGGCCAGCCTACTAGTGATGAACCTTTCTGATTTTAGCTAGTTTGGTCCTTGAAAAGCACATTACCCAGCTATACTGTTGTTAGGCCTATACCCAAAAAAGAGCAAAGAAAGAAGAGAAGGTTCTTTATGTACAAAAATATATATGGTAGCTCTTTTTGTGGTGGCACCCCCCCCCCCTCCTGGAAACCAACAGAAAAGCAATCAGTTGAGGAATAGATGAATGAATTGCAATATTTGAATTTGATGGAGTACAAATTGTGTTGTAAGACCTGAAGAAATAGATGATTTCACGAAAACATGGGAAAGCTTATGATAGAGATTGAAATGAGCAGAACCAGGAGAATAGTTTATACAGTTTTATATAAACTTTTAATCACAAAAACAACACTGTTAAAATAAATAATTTTGAAAGCCGTAAGGACAATAGTCCATACAAAGACCATTCATGATTCAAGAGGACTGAAGATGACACATCTTATTCATGACACAGAGGTGATGTATTTAGGGTACAGAATGATACCTATATGTGTATATATATATATATGTGTATAGCCTTTAAGGAAATTTGTTTTACTTGACTATGCAGATGGTGCAAGAAATTTCTTTTTTTTTTCCCCTAATGGGTAAAAGGGATGAGAGGGAGAGAAAACAGATTTGTTAATTTAAGAAACAGATGTAAAATATTGCATGTACTTTCAGATAAGGTCATTGTACTATTAGTTTTACTTAGCTGTTTTACTTCATTGTAAGAGACCTCTGACAGAATGGGAGTAATGTGTAAATGCCTATGATATCAAAGCAAAAACATCAGTAACACTACAAAAAAAAAACCCAAAAACTATACCCAACACCAACATGGTAACATTTAATTTTCTAAAAATCAAGAATTGCTAGAAATTGTCCTCTCCTAACAAAAACTTGGCCCCTTGAGGTCACTTCTTTGCCACAATGAAGCATTAGAGTGGGACTTTTTGAAGACGGAGCTCAGAGTTAATTAGATACTATTGAGCAATTTGGAACCATGGAAAGAATACTGGACTTGGGAGTTAGAGGACCTGACTTACAATACCTCTCTCCCTTTAATATGTCCCCTGGTCCACAGTGCTTCAAACTCTAGGTATTCATCACATTGAAATGTATCTGTTCTAGTCACTGGGGAAGATGTAAAGGAGTAATGCTCATTTTGTTGGTTGGGGAAGTATTTTTTTTTTTTTAAGGTTGATTGACTTCAGCATACACGCAAGCTTTATCTCTTTAAACTGGACTGATTCACGATGTCATCTGGGTGCTCAGAAGCTCAGCCTTTTCTTCCTGTCCAACTTTATTGTTAATATTCCGGTTTGATAGATGCTGAACTGGTGCCCAGTAGTCGGGTGGTCTGGGTTGTGTGGAATTTGGTTAGAATGAAGTCAGTTGTTCCTCATCTGTGGTCTTGAAACGAAATTGTTCTGCTTGTGTTTATTATTATTGTTCTCAAGATCAGTGGAAGATAACGTACTTAAAAAAACAACAACTTTGCACCAAGCTATTAAATTCCATATTCTTCTATTTGTGTGTGTGTGTGTGTGTGTTTGTGTTCTGATTTATGATTTAAAAATGGATGATGACGTCTAATGCACTCTCTGGGTGGCGGAACAGCTTTTCCACGCAGGGTATGTCATCTGTTGTTCTTGCTGGGCTTTGACATAAAAATGTAAAATATTAACACCTCACCCTAGCTTGCTACTTTTCATCCTGAATTTTCATATTAAAGGCTGACCTATGACTGTGGAGTTTGGGGGAGCTTAGTGTAAGATTTAGGGTTCTGTGGCCAGGCTATGTGGGCATGACACAGCATACCTCCAAGTTTACTACTTTAAAGTCGCGAGATTCAAGCAATCAAAAAGCATTTATTAAACATCTGATGTATCGCAGGAAGATAGGCTGGAGCCAGATTACAAAGAACTTTAAATGCCAACTTAATAACAAAAATAGCTGGCATATGTGTAGTATTTTAAGATTTGCAAAGCACTTTACCTGTATTGTGTCATTTTATCCTCTCATCAACAATGTGAGGTAAATGGTATCATTATTCTCATTTTACAGATAGAGAAACTGAGACTGAGAAGTTAAGTAACTTTTCCTGGGTCAAAGCTGAGTATCTCAGATAAGGGTCAAACTTAACCTCCTCTTCGCACCTTTTTCCCCCAATCCCCCCCCCCCCCCCCCAAACCCAACCCCCTTTCTCCCCTTTCTTACACCCAACCAAAAAAAAACAACCCCTACCAAAAACACAAGACAAAAAAAACAAAACCCCCCCCCCCCCCCCCCCCACCCCCCCCCCCACCC
>NW_027187460.1:37699010-37700507 GCF_028583685.1 Petaurus breviceps papuanus
TATATATATATATATATATATATATATATATATATATATAATAAAAACACTAATAATAGCTGGCATTGATGCAGCTTTCATTTGATTTTTAAAATTTGATCTTTACAGCTGCCCTGTGAGGAAAGTGCTAGTTATTATCTCCAATTTATAGGTGAGGAAATTGAGGCCAAGAGACTTTAAATGACTTACCCAGAGTCACCCCCTTAGTGTTGAAGGCAGGATTTGAACCCTTGATCTTTCTGACACCAAGACTGTTGTTCTATCCCTAGGCTATGATGCCCCTTCTCTGTAGATTGGCCCCCCTCCCCCTTTTCCTGTCTTTGATTTTGATAAGCAAAAACATGTCCCAGGGTGTCTTGGTGAACCCCAATGACAAAAACAACTTTTTTCAGGATTCTACTACTTTATTATTAGATTTTCCATGCCAACTAGGCTAGTATATCACATCGGAGGTGACCGTGGCCATTACTACTCCTGGGAGATCTGCCTGCTGAATTTAGAATCAGAGGGATTGGGTTTGACTCCGAATTGCCATTTTACTCCCTGTGGGGCCATGTACTACTTAAACTATGGGCCTCCTCCATCTGTTTCCTCATCTGTAAAATGAGGGGCTTTTACTGGATATTTAAGGTCTTTTCCATTTTAAAAATTGGGATTATAATTTTCTATAATGGTGTAGTTGAAAGTGACAAAACTGAGTCTGGTGTAGGGAAAAGAACTCTTGAGTTATACTCCCCAGCAGGAAAAATGGGGCTGGGGGAGAACCTTTGCTCCTTATCCCCCTCCCCAGACATGCCTTTCTACTCACAGCTCTGGTTGCCATGATCCTGATTTGGAAGTGGTTACAGCCTTTTACAGGTCTTCAGTTTGCTTCTTTTGTTGTGTTTCTGGGTGAAAGGTCATATTTAAAAAATATATATATACTGAGTTAGTTTTCCATTTATGTAAGGCAGAAAAGTCTAGGATTTGGCTCAGATTCTGCCACCTGGTAGCCAGTGAAATCAGTGTAGATAGAGCCCCCAAGTCGTTTAAAAAATTGCTTTGTTTCTGTGTACGTGCTGATGACTTTTCAGTCATTCAGTCATGACTGCTGTGGTCCAAGCAGTGGTAACAAGAAGAAAAATGCAAGTGAAGTTAGCAAAGGTTTATTAAATACTATGTTTCAGACACTGTGCTAATGGGGGGGGGGAAGGGGAGGAGTTAGGGAGCAGGAGAAAAGCAAAACACAGCCCCTGTCCTCAAAGAGTTTATTTTCTAACATGAGACACCGTAATCACTACCCTTGACCTAATATTCAGTTGGGGGGGAGGGGGAAATGTATGTGCAGATGAATAGATGCAAAGTATTCATAGGGTGGGGGAGGGCAGTAACAATACAGAGGATTACCTTTGAGTCTTTGGAAGTAACATCATTTGAAGTCACTCTTGAAAGAAGCTAGAGATTTTGAGAGAGAGACAGAGAGAGAGAGAGAGAGAGAGAGACAGAGAGAGAGAGAGA
>NW_027187460.1:37705507-37713884 GCF_028583685.1 Petaurus breviceps papuanus
AGAGAGAGAGAGAGACAGAGACAGAGAGAGATCATTCTAAGACACATTCCATAAAGAAGGGAACAGGGATAACTAGTGGTGTTCCATATAAACAGTTCATTAAGAACATATATCGAGAGCAGCCTTCCATATAGGAAAAATGAAGGCTAAAATTTGTAATGGAGAAATAAGCATTGTGCATTCATGTCCCATCTCTGTCATTTCATAGGTTGTCCTCCATGATTGCAATACATACACTCTCTCTTATCAGGTGGCATTAGTCAGTCAGTAAACATTTATTAAGTGCCTACCATGTGCTAGACAGTTTGCTAAGCATTAGGGATACAAAGAAAGGCTAAAGAAGACCCCTCTTTTCAAGGAGCTCACAGTCTAATGTGTGGCTCCCCTTTAGTCCAAAAACACCAACAAGTTTCTTCTTCTTCTTAGTGCTTCCAATCCAAAGCCCAAGAAAAGTTGCTCACCAAAATGTTGCTGCCAGCCCCAGCAGTTTTGTAGATAAAAATCACATCATTCCATCCAAAGTACTTGCTTGCTTTATGCCGTCATCTGTTCTAATTCCTGTGTGGTGTGAGCAGAAAGTAGCTGAGGAATCACTCAAAGTAGAAAATTGTTAATATATAAATGCTTCAGATCCTTAGATAAGCTTGCTATTTGGTAGAAAAAAAAATCTATAGACAGTTCCCCATTTAATCCAAGTCCTGAGACTATGAAAATCAATGCTTTTAATCTAACCTAGTTCAGCCTTCTCTCTCTCTCTCTCTCCCCCCCCCCCTCTCCTTTTTTGCCCTCTCACCACCAAGCTCTGTGGTCACATTAGAGGGCAAGTGCTGAATCTTGGTAGACAAAGGACATTTCAAAACCCCAGTGTCTTGTGCATTGGACATTGCAAAATACTGACATGTGTTTGTGGCAAGTTCAAGATTTCAGATTAGAGTTGTTCCCTGACCCTACACTAACAAAGAGTGTTAGATCTGTACCTGGATGACCTAGGATTCTGTCACATCTCTGCTTGCTTTCTGTCTTGAACAAGGGAATTAATTTCCTTTAGAAGTAGCAGAGTTGGGATGAGTGGTTGACTCTACCTTTAAGGTACCTTCTGACTCTGCTTTCTGTTACTACTTCTGTGTAGTGGGCAAGCAGTTTAAAGACTTTTCTCATTTGTCCACCCTCCTCAAACCTATTTAAAAATATTCCCTGGCCCAAATGCAGAAAATAAGCTGTTAACCAACATCTACCTTTCTGTGTAAATTGCATTTGGTCATGAAATTGGTTGTTGTTTTAAAGCTAGGCAATAACAAAAACTGAAAAGATATTATTGTGAATATGAATGTCTTTTAAAATGACAAATTGCTTGGCATAGGTTTTATTTTTATTCCAAAGGTGGTGATCTTTAAAAAGAAGAGGAAAGGCAGTGGGAAGATAGGGAAGGAGATGAAGAAAATAACCAAACCAGTCAACAATCCACTTGAGCCTTTGGAACTTTGAAACTTTCAGCTCAACTATTAAACTTCTCAATGATTTTCTTGAAGCCTACTTTTTATGGTGAATTTTTATGTGAATTCTTTTAAAAGTGGTAAAAGGGGAGACAATTGGGCAATAGAGAAGGAGCAGAGAAGAGAGTTCAGGCCAGTTATTTTCTTCAAAAAAATTTTTTTTTCCCCCTGGGGAAGCTGTGCTCATGGGTTTATTGAAATGGAAAACTCCCAGAGTGGAAAGTTCCTCCTTAGATATAAACTGGCAGCTGTCATTTAGACAGTTAAGTAGGTGCACCTTGGTGGCACAGTGAATAGAGCAGTGGGGTTGAAATCCAGAAGACTCATCTTCCTGAATTCAAAAGTGGCCTTCGCTGTGACACTGAGCAAGTCACAACCCGGTTTACCTCAGTTTCCTCATCTGCAGAATGAGCTGGAGAAGGAAATGGCAAGCCACACCAAAGTATCTTTGTCAGGAAAACCCCGAAGGGTTGTATACAACCACAACAGCAAGTTTGGGGCACTGAGGGACTAGGTGATTTTGTTGGGTTGTATGGACAAGCCACTATATGTTTGAGGTTAGACTTAGATGAACCCAGTTCTTCCTGACAACTAGATTTCTCTCTTCAGTCACACTGTCTTCATAGTACTGTAAGTATTTCTTTTAATCAAGGAAAGGCAGTGCTGTGAAGTTAAAAGGGTGCTGGATTCAAGGGAGTCAAAGGACCTGGGTTGCAGTTTTAGATTGTTTCCCCTCTCTGGGCCTCATTTTCTTCATTTGAGAAAGTTGGAGTTGGCCAATATAAAGCTGGAAGGTCCTGTTCAGCTTCTGATCTGTGTTACTGTGTTTTCCCCATTGTGCCATGCTTCCATTCTCCCTATTCCCACCTCTCCACCCTCAAGAAATCTACAGTGCAATGAGTACTTGAGAGTCAGGTTTCAAGCACGGGGGTATAGGATGTGGACAAGTGAATATGGGACAAGGTAGAATATGATATGAGGTGAAAGAAGAGGAAATTTGAGGAAGGAGAGATCACTTTCAGCTAGAGAGGAAAGAGCTTTCATGAAAAGGTGGGACCTAAACTGGGCCTAGGGCAGTGATGTCAGTGGATAGAGATGTGAAAGGAGTAAGTTCCAGGCTGACGGTTCTTGGGAATGCGCAGAGGTGGACCAAGCAGGAAGAAATTAGGAAACAGCCAAGAATTTTGGCATGAACCCAAAGTATATGAAAGTGAAAAATACAGTCAAACTGTAAAGATACAGCCTGGAGCCAGATAGCAAAGGGCCCTTAAATGCATGGAGAAATCCAATAGCCACTAAAGATTTTAGAACAGAGACATGGCATGGGGGCAGGCCTATGTATTAGAAAGATTATTAGGATATGTGGGAGAAGGATGAATTAGAGGGTAAAAGAATGAAAGGAGGGAAGCCAGCTGTTGCAATAGGCTCTGCAAAGTAGGCAGTGATAAAATATTTATTAAGCAATTTCTGTGTATCAGGCACTATGGTATGTACTGGAGATACCAATTCAAGCAAAATGACAGTACCTGCCCTCAAAGAACTTACATTTTAATGGGGGAAAACAAAATCTAAAGGGGAGCTAGAATGATGGGAGTAGGGAAGTGTGGGTAAACATGACATAGAACAGGCTAGGAAGTGGTATGGAGGCCTGGGCTTTAGCAAGATATAACCCAAAAGCAGACTTTTCAGAGCTGGGGACAGAAGTAATGAGTGCTTGACCTAACATGGTGGTGAGGGCAGTGGAGAAGAAGGGCAAATGGAAGAGGGATGTTGGCAACAACAGGGTCCCTACTCTCAGGGAGTTCATTCTAAAGGGAGAAGATAGCATCCAAACAATTAAGTACATTCAAGATATAGACAGTATAAATGGGAGGTAGTCTCAGAGCGAAGGCACTAGCAGTAAGGGGTATGTATAAATTGTGCAGCTAAGTGGTGCAGTGGATAGAGTGGTGAGCCTGCAGTTAAGAAGACTTATCTTTCTTAGTTCAAATCTGTCCTCAGATACTCACTAGCTGTGTGATCTTGGGCAAGTCACTTTACCCTGTTTGCCTCAGTTTCCTCACCTGTAAAATGAGCTGGAGAAGGAAATGGCAAAACCCCAAGTGAGGTCACAAAGAGTTGAACACAACTGAAAAAACAACCAAACAATAACAACAACAAAATTGAGATCCAGGGAGATTAAGTTTCTTGTGCAAGGTCACACAGGTACTTTGTGTCAAAGGGTAGGATTGGAACCGAGATCCTTTGTCTCCAGAGCCAGTGCTGTTTCCATGGTACCGCAGTTGAACATCTCTTCTGTCTAGTTTGAAGGTGTCTGTTTTCATGTAGAGTAACCTAGCTATCATGCTGTGATCAGGTTGCTAATGAGAGAACCAGGGGGATGCCTGAGCCAGCCATTGAAGGTAAATACTCCCAAACACTGGCAGAACAAAAAGGACTAATTAGAAGCTCAGAAACCTTTGAAGTCAGGGCCCGAAAATTACATTTTGCTTGACACCCTTGTTTAAGATGAGATATTTATAGGGCAAGAGAAGACAAAATGGTGGATTTTTTGGAAAAGTAAATCAGCAGGTATTTGAGTTTCTTGGATTGTTTTGAGTTCAGCCTAAAGACCTAAACTGTTGCGTGATTCTGAGATGGGTCTGTGTCAGTCCTGTGTGGCTATTTGATGTGTTCAAATGGGTTTCATGCTCAGGAAGCAGCATGGTGAGGTCGAGAGTGTTGGGTTTAGAGTCTGGAGGATCTAAGGTTCAAATCTTGCCGTGGCCACTGTTCAGCAAGGACACTGGCTACCTGTGTGACCTCAGGCAAGTCTTTTAATCTTTTGAAGACTCAATTTCCTCATCCATAAATTGAGCAAATTGGACAAGATGATCTCTGAGGTCCCTTCCAGCTGTATGTGTGCATAGGTGTGTGAGAGAGATTTGAGATATTTTTTACTTGGGGCAGGGGATAAAAACACCACCCCCTAAACTTTGAAGTAGTAAAATTTTGATATGTTATTGTTTATTTTCCATATAATTAAAAAAGAGAATTAAAATGAGAAATAGGAATATTTGAGTTTATTATTTATGTGGCATATTTAAAATAGTCGCTTTCTGGTGTTGTGTAGAATTTTGTCTTCTGATGGCCTCTGTAGCTCCCTTACACGCTAGTTGTCACTTAGCAACAGTTTTCCCAGTCATTCATTAGCCACATGAACTTCCTTTCCCTTTTGGGAGCCCTGTTTGAGATTGCCCTTCCCTCTTCATCTTTTAAATGCTTGGGAAGCACACCCATTCTCATGTTGATCCAGAATGTGAACTAGGATAGAAGGACTGAGTAGGAAGGAAGAAATCACTCTATTACCATTGACCCACAAGCTTCAAAGGATAATAATAATAATAAATATTTGGAAAGCATTTTAATTTGGTAAATTGCTTAATGTAATCACTCCTTATCTTTTCACTGACTGTCTTCCTCGCCTCAAATACTCTTCACCTTCTAGCTCCCCTCAAAACTCAATCAGTTAATCAAATAGTCCCCAAGCATTTACATTGTCTATGTGCCAGGCACTGTGCTATGTGTAGGTGATACAAAAAGACGGTTCCTGCCCTCTAGGAGCTTTCAATCTAAACATTGTAAAGTGCTGCCTTCTGTAGGAATCCTTTCCCGGAACCTCCACATCTAGTCCCTTTCCTCTGATATTACCTGCCATTTACATTGTCCATAACTTGCATATATCATTTTTTGCATTTTGTCTTTAGAATGTGAGCACCGTAAGGACACTGGTGATGGTTTTGCCTTTATTGGTGTCCGGAGTGCTTAGCATGGTACCAGACCCATAGTAAGCACCTAGTAAACAACTTTAGCTTGTTGATTAACTGACTGAGAGGTCCCCTCCAGCTCTAGATGTATGAATCTTTAGATTGAAACTAGTTCAGCCGAAGAAAAACTGTTAAAATCTTTTCAGATGTATGGAAAAGGAGGTGGCCCAGGCTTACAGTGAGAGTAAGAGATAAAAAAGGTGGTCCTCTCAAGATTTTAAAGGGGCCAGATTACATTCTCCAAGTCACTGAGCAATTCTCTATGGATGATTTGCTCAAAGACTTGAATTGGTTGTAATACATTGTCCTAGAATTCTAAGATCCAAGGCATGAAAGCATAACTGCCTGTTTGGTACAGAGTAGGTGCCTAATACATGCTTATTGGCTGACTGTGACTGATAGACTGAGAATTTCAAGTACTTTAGAGGTACACATTAACTTGAAAACAATTGCAATGTTACCGGCCAAGCACTCTCATTCATTCATTAAAGCAGGTCCCTGAGGAGTTATACCAGGGAACTTGTAGTTAGCTTAGTTCTAGTTGCTGTATGCACTTAAAAGACATAAAACTTCTCTTTTACAATTTTTTTCATTCAGACTGCCCTTCCCCTCCCCCTTTCTGCAATTACCAAGAAATAATAAGGTTGTGATGTGTTTGCACACTAAGAGGAGTGCGAGTTTGATTCATATCATAACATTACTCCCTTACCTTAGAATAGGAATCTCATGAAGACCAAAAGAATAATTCTGATGCATGCCTATTACAGAACTAGGCACGGAGTATATGTATAACAAATAGTTGTTGAAAAAGGAGGAAGGAATGACAAATAGAATCACAGAACAGAAATAACCAGAAGAGTCCATCATCTTTCATTTTCTAGAGAAGGAGGGGGTAGGGTGGGAGACAGAAGAAAGTGAATTGGTCAGGGTCAAATAGCCAGTAATCTAGATGGGTCTAGAAGCCATTCTTCTAATTCCTAGACTAGGGCTCTTTCCAGTATACCATGCTCCTTCTAAAGGCATAGAGGTGGTGCAGCAGCTAGAGCAGTGGGCCTTGAGTCAGGAAGACTTGAGTTCAAAGTCAACCTCAGATACTGACTGTGTATGTCTCAGTTTCCTTACCTGTAAAATGGGGATGATAACAACACCTCACAGGATTGTTATGGGGAGTCAATCAGTGAATCAGTAAACATTTATTAAGCGCCTTCTGTGTGCCAGGCATTGTGCAGATTGCCAGGGATATAAAAAGAGGCAATAGATAGGATCAGATGTCAATATTTGTAATGTGTTTAGCACAGTTCCTGGCATAGAGAAAGCATTTAATAAATGCTTGTTTCTCCCTTCCTAATAAATTCTTGTTGACTCCATCTGAATTTGCAAATCTCTGAGTGTGGCATAAAGGTTAATTTCTATTATTATTACAATTATTAACTATGGTTACAAGAATCACTCGATTAGCACCTTACTCACCACCTAGACACTTGGGCCACATTTCTTTTCACCTCTCCCCATCTTTGAGACCATAAGTAGCTAAGTATATCAAGGGACCTCGGGTCATGGTACCAGTGATGAAAAATATTCAAAAGCAAAGTCTGACCACCTTTCTCAGCCTCAGTTTTTTCTTCTGTAAAATGGCATAATAATAGTACCTACTTCACAGTATTGTTGTGAGAATCTAATGAGGTCGGTAAAACTCTAATTTTAGTTTTTTTTTTAACTGTGATTTCATCTGTGTAGAGATTTCTAGTGAGGAACTTCCTCTACCGATGCAGATTTGTACCTTCTCTTTGATAAGACTGGGCTTCTGTCAGCAAAACAAGGTTATAAGACAGCTCCAAAAGACTCATGATGGAAAGGGACATCCACATCCAGAGAAAGAACTACAGAGTCAGAATGCAGATGGAAGCAAACTACTTCCTCTGTCTCTTTTGTGCTTTGTTTTGTTTTGTTCCTTTTTCTTGTTGTTCACTCCATTGGTTCTAATTCTTCTTTTCAACTTGATTAATGTTTAATGTGAAGGTATTTGTAGGACCTTTATCGAATTGCATGCCGCCTTGTGGGAGGGGAGAGAATTTGGAACTCAAGGGATTGTGGAACTGAATTTTGTAAACTAAAAGTAAATACATACATATACATTTACATATATGTATATATACATATACATACATATGTGTGTGTGTGTGTGTGTGTGTGTATAAATAAAGATTTGTACCTTCTCTGGGATTTAGTCTTAGAGAGATTATCACTCTGTTTAGAGGCAAGACCTGAGCCCAGGTCCTCCTAACTTAGGAAACAGTTATCTCATCACTGAACTTTCATAGTACTCTTTTAATAATAATAATAATAATAACTTAATATTATTATTACTAATAGATAACAATGGCTCATATTTATGAAGCTTTTTAATATCCACAAAGAACTTGACATACATTTCATTTGATCCTCACAAGAATCTATTATTATAATTGTACAGATGCAGAAACTGAGGCTGACAAAGGTTAAGGGATTTGCCTAGGGTTCTGCAAGTCCATATCCTTTCCATTATTCTGTGGTGTCTTCACATTTAGACTGTACCTTATAATAACTTTTGAATATGGTTTATAAACTCTTATGGCCCACTCCACTAGACCTATGACATTCTCAACCAAAGTCCCCTGTCCTGGCTACCACTCATGTAATGTAATGCCAAAAGAAGGCAACTTCCCAGGTTCGAAATACCAGCATAGGTGCTCTCTATTTTATTCAGTAACAAACCCAGAACAGAGAAGATCAAAACATGACATCATTCAAAATACAGCATTTACTAAGTGTGATTAAATAATCTCCAAGTACTACCCCACCCCAGGACCTTCCAATCATTCAATCAATTACAAAGTCCCTGTTCTAAATACTACTCCACCCCTAGGCTATACCTTCTTTTGGTCCACCACAAAACCCCTCTTCTCAAATGGAGATTATTTTCCAAACATAGGTAAAGTACCTTCATTTGTCAATCACAGAGCACAATAAGGTCAAAAGTTCCCCACCCCTAGGATCACAATTGAATCTACCCCAGAGTTACATCAAGTTTAAACACAG
>NW_027187460.1:37713984-37745549 GCF_028583685.1 Petaurus breviceps papuanus
TCAACAAGCCCATCCCACAGGTGGGATTAACAAACTCTGGGTTTTAATACAATCAATTTGAAAACCAAGCCAATACAGGGGAATCTTTAATTGCCATTACTATCACAACTCCCCAATAGTTCTTGTCTCCCCCTACCAGCACATGAACTGTCTTTGCTTTTATATTTGCAATCCCAGGGTTTAGCACAGTGCTTGTCACGTAGTAATCACCTAATACATTTTTTTTTCATTTATTCCCACCCACTCAGTTATAAATTTCAACTCGAGCATAAGAATCCTCCAGCCTGCTTAGCCCTTCATATGTTCTTTTTTTTAAAAAAAATTTTTTTGTTTGCCTTTTTTTTGGAGGGAGGAAGGTAGGGCAGTTGGGGTTAAGTGACTTGCCCAAGGTCACATGGCTAGTTTTTGTGTTAAGTGTCTGAGGCCGGATTTGAATTCAGATCCTCCTGACTTCATTGGCATAGCAGACTAACTTCTGGGTGAGAAAACTTGCTCTATCCCTGCAGTTCTGCATTGTGCCAATTATGGGCCCCGAGAGTTGCCTAGGACAATGAGAGGTTAGGTGATTTGCTCAGGGTCACACAGCCAGTATTTTTCAGATGTGAACCCATGTTTCCTTGGCATTGAGGTCAGCTCTCTGTCCAGAAATAGCTGCCTCTCTGGAACTAATAGCACATGGTAAATATTTATTGAAGTAAATCGAATTAGTAGTGATTGAATGAATAACTTTTTCATTACGTTTTTTAAAAAGTCTTTAATTTCTCATTAAAAGAAGTATTAGCATATACACATATATAATTTGATAGGTATGCAGGGAAATTTTAAAATGGTTTTGGCTAAATGTCTCTAATCACTGAGCCACAAAACATCTTCTAGAAAAATTCTTTATATGGCCAGTCAAGCACATGACAATAGCCCTGTCTAAAGAAGAAATGTCTGCCTTTTGCATGAATGACAGCTGGTAATAGTAATAAGGGAAGCAGACAACTGGGCCCTCTGCCTTGTGCTGTCCTCAGCAGGGAGCCACACTCTCAGCATGAATGTATGTTTGTACTGGCTGTACAAAAGTCCCAGTTTGGCTTGCTTACATAGAGAGCAGTCCTAACTCCACCGATCATACAGTGTGTTGAGAAACCAGACTGAACTTTTCCATGAAAAACTTACAGTAGTGAGTGTAACAAAAACAAAAACATACCCCACCCAAACAAACGACCCTACTTAATTAAAGCACATGGGACAGGTTAAAATCTTAGATGTCTGAGAAATATGTAATTAATATAATTCTCTGGTTAATTTTTCAAGGAGGATTTATCTGTACTAGGCTATATGTCCATGGGTAAAGAGTCCCCACTGATGAAAGCCAGGAGAGGAAATAGGATAAGCTGTAGTTTGAAAGATTTATAAAGAAGTTTCCCCATGGCTTAGTGAATTATGAATGTAGCTTGTAGAGAGAGATGAAATGAAAATAAGTGAATGGATAAAAAAGCTTTTATTAAACACTTACTGTGTATGCCATAGGGAAGCTAGGGAGAGCAGTGAATATAATTAGGGACCTGGAGTCAGAAGGATCCATCTTCATGAGTTCAAATCTGGCCTCAAACACTTACCAGCTATGTGACTCTGGAAAAGTCACTAACTCTCTGCCTCAGTTTCCTCATTTGTTAAAAATGAGCTGGAGGAGGAAGTGGCAAACTACTCCAGTATCTCTGCCAAGAAAGGGGGTCACAAAGAATCAGACATGGCTGAAGCAACAAGACAAGAACAATTCCCATGGCTTAGTAGGGTATGGATATAGCTTGTAGAGAGAAGTGAAATGAAAATGAGTGAATGAATGAAAAAGCCTTCATTAAGCCCTTAGATGGGTCATACACTGTGATGAATGTCTCTAAGAATAGATGTTTAGAGTTAGGGCTGATTTGTGTCTGGTTTTGCTTAAAGGTTTGGGAGGTAGAGAAGTATGAAAGGTAAGGCTGAGGGGATACCTTAAATAAGATACCCCTAGGGTCTATGAACTGATGATGACAGGAAGAGTAGGTGTGAGATTATAAAAACCTTCGGAGCAGAGAACACGTTTACTTTTTGTTGTTGTGGCTTTTTTTTTTTTAGGGGGTTGGGAAATTTACCTTGGTGCTTATTGGTAACTTATTGTGCTTATCGTAACACTAGAGCTGGAATAAACCTCTGATTCCATCTAGTCCATTACCCTCATTTTACAGATAAGGAAATTAATATCTGGGTAGGTTAAGTGACTTGCCTAGGGTCACACATGTGGTAGGTTTCAGAGGTAAGATTTGAACCCAGTTTTTGTGACTCCAGAGCCAGTACTTATGTTTCTCTGCCATATTTTTCTCCCTAAAGGTTATCTAGAGCAAGGGTTCTTAACCTTTGTGCTTGTGTGTGAGTGACGTTCAAAGTCAGAATAATGTTTTTTAAAAATGCACAGAATTCGCTATATTTTTAGCTAGAGGATCATGGTATTTAGAACTGGAAGGGACCTTAGAATTCATGTAGTCCAACCCCCTTTTATGGTATAGATAAGGAAACTGGGGACCTAGAGAAGATATGGAGCCCTATCAGCATTATAACTTTTTAGGCTAACAGTTACTTAACTAATTTTAAGCATAAGGTTGTTTGATAAAATTTGCAAGGTTATTCTAGGTGATTTTTTTCTCCCCCCACCCCCAGTCCTGTTCTGATTCTTCTATCTTTTCCTGTTTCTCTGTTTCTGTCCCTCCCTCCCCCTTCCCCTCCCTCTTTCCCTCCTCCACCCTTTCTCCCCTTTGTGTTTATCATTATCTCTGTCCTAAACTGGTGTGAGTTCCTGAGACTGTTGACTTGATGGAGTCAGTGACAATATCTCATTGGTCTGGTGCAATTCTGTTAAAGGGCATCTTGGAATCAGTGGATGTTGATGTGAAGCTTTGACCCTTTCTGGATTAATAAAACGCTTCCAGCTATTTTAGACAGGAAACCAGCGTCCTTTGCACTGCAGGGGGTGCCTGCATTAAAACCAGGCTACTTTTGCTCAGTGTCTACAAACCTTACATGAAAGCCTCGATTCCCAATTCACCTTTGAAAACATCTGTGTTAACTCACAGAGCTTTGGGAGAGCTGGGAATGAATCGGGGAAGATGGGCAGAAATAAACTGAAATGTTGTGTGGCTTAAATGGTATTTTTCCCTCTACCTTTTGTTAGAGTGATCCAAATAAACAGGGCTTTATGTGTGTATTTCCCTAAAGCACTTTGGTTCTTTTACATAGCTTTGGGAAGATCAAAAGAGCTGGCTTATCTATTCAAAGGAAAAGATTAGGAGCCAGGCTACAAAACATTTTTTTTTTTTTTGGGCAAGAAAATACATATACCATAAACTGTTTTGCCTGGTCTAGCTTTTTGTTTTTTCTATTTAAAAGATTTAAAAAACAGCAACAACCCACGTTTAATCAGTATTATTGTCTGTTAATGAGAAACAAGCTCCTGTGAAAGACCTTAGGTGTTTTCTGTCTCTATTCTCCTTTTCTTTCCCAGTTCTTGTAATAATTTGGTCATCTTTTCTGCTTGAGTTCTAATACTATAAAACCTTAAGAACCCTGAAAATTGGCTTTCAAAAAATGCCAATTTGTGATGAGTAGTCAAAAAAGAAAATGGGCCCAAATGGAACCAAATGATTCTCTCCTCTCTTTTAACTCACTCTACTCAGGGATGTCGTTTGGGTTTGATGTGCCGCTCTGGCCAATCAGGTTTGCTTTTGTCATCCATTTAGAGACCTTTAGTTATAGAAGCAGGTTGGTGTGATGGGAAGAGCACTAAATAGATGTGGAATCAGAAGACCTGGCTGTGTATCCTAGCTCTCTCCCCTACCAGGAGTATGACCTTGGGCCATAGTTTTCATAGCATCAATGATAACTTCTTCGAGCCTCAGTTTCCTCATCTGTACAATGGGGATAGTAGTTATACTGGGTTGAGGTTAGTTAGTGTGTATTCAAGCACTTTGTAAGCTGAAGGTCTATGCAGAGGTTTATCATGATCATCATCATCACGGCATAATAAAATAAAGGACATTGGAAAACCATATGGTGGGCGTAAGGAGACTCTTGTTTACCAACCAAGAATTGTATGAGAGAAGAAGTAGAGAGTCTTTTATTAGGGAGTTGTAAGTTTGGGGCAAAGATGCAATAGATGGGGCAAAAGGAAGGGATGGCTGATGGACAGTTTATGTGCAGCCCTGATATCCATGCGGTTTCAGGAGATCTAGATGAATTCAAGTCAGCATGTATTTACTAAAAACCTGCTACATGTGCTCCGTCGTGCTAAGTTCTGAGAATATGAAGAGAAGTCCCTGGCCTGGGTGAGCTCACAGTATAGTGAGATAGACAACATGCAGATAACCAACAGAAGATGATCGCAGAAGGAAGGCGTCTGGAGTAAAGCAGTGTGGGAAAGGCTTCTTGCGGAAGACGAGACTTTTGCTGATACTTGTACGAAGCCAGGGAAGCCAGAGGGTGGAGAGGAGGAGAAGGCGCCCAGTATATTGGGTGGAACTTCCTGTTGAATCATGGAGAATGAGAGGACGTGGAAGGGTTGCAGTCTGCATCATTGGATCTGTCAAAGATATCAGAATACCTATTTTATAGTTTCTGAAATAACCAAAAAGAAAAAAAATAACTGAAACGGATGAATAGACCTTTAATGTTGTTCTAATATGTATTAGTATATTTACCTGTTCCTACTTATGTGGCTTTCCATAGCAAGAGGTTGACCTGCAACTGCAACCCAGTGGTAAAATGTATGAAACCCATCCCTGTAGACAAATGAATTTCTGTGTCGATCACCCTCTGGCCAGCCTTTGAATACATATTAGCCCCTAGTAGCCTTTGCCCAGAGGATTTATCTTCTCTGAGAAGACTGCCTTCTCCATCCATACTGACAGGCTCCATTGCTCACCTATCTAATTCCACATTATTGGTCCACATCTGTCTTAATGCTCTCATAATTTGTGACCTTCTGTCTTTTGTGTTGCCTTCCATCCAAAAATTTTACCAATTAAATCCATGAGTTTAAGGTAAGAGACTTTTTTCTATTACCTTAGTCATTCTTCTTTAAAAAAAAATGTGCATTAGAAGTATGTGTGCTGGTATCTGAATTATCTTTTAGGCAATAAACTCCATTAAGGTGGGGATGGTACCTTCTCTAAAATTCTTCCCCATGGTGCATAACATTGGGCTTTTGTACAGTGGGAAATGGAATTTATGCAAGTTTTCATTCATTCAGCAGGCATTTATTTAAGCATCTGCCACAATGTAGTGGAAAGAACACTGAATTTGTAGTCAGACTTCGTGGGTTCAAATGTTGACTTTGCCCTCAAGGCTCTGTAGTCTTGGACAAATAAATCACTTAACCCTTTCTGGACCTCAGTTTCTTCTCCTGTAAAATGAGGGGGTGGGGAATGGGCTATGATGACCTTCAAGCTCTCTTCCAGCTCTCAATCAATGATTCCACAAAAACTACTGGGCTAAATACTTCCTTATCTGATGTATTTAAGGATCCTTATTAAGCATCACTTTTCTTATAACACCACCTACCATCAGTAAGAAAGCACTGGGCTAGGAGCTTAGATACCAGGGTTCTAGTTCTGGCTCTCATTGATTAATCAGTTGTGTGGTCTTAGGGCAAATTGCCTTAACTTTTTTGGGCCTTAGTTACCTCATCATTAAAATTGAAATGATCTCTCTCTGTGCTGCCTTCAGTCTGTAAAATTCTCTTTCTTCTGGTAGGGACTGCCTCCCCATTCCATCTTTCCTGGGCTTACAAACCTAGTCGGGCTGCCTGGTTCCCTGGTACCTGGGTAAGGGGGTCTAGGATAGGAGCAGAAGGGTAGCTGAGCACTATTTTCGTCAATAAACACTTTTTAAGCACCTACTACATACCAGGCAGTGTGCTAAACACTGCTAAGCTTTAGGAGTTAATTGTGGAAATATTCCCAGTTGAGGGGGTGGCCATTGATGAAAGCATGCCTTATGTTAAATTTCATGATATTGTAGGGAATGTAATGGTGCAGCTTTAGTGTAGTCCCATATTTATTTCAGAGCACATTTAAGGCATTAAAATGCATGAAAATAAGGAAAATATGTTCCTGCAATGAATGTTCAAGGAGTTTTTTTTTGCGCTGAAGTCATTAACAGAAACTTTTCAATTAAAGTGTTTTACTAAACCAATTTTCTTAACACCTGCTTCATAGTTTTTCTAATTGGTAGTTGATGTGGCCACTGACAGTGCCCCCTTATAATTCTGCTTCTCTGGGGAACATGGGTGTTCACCCATAGCCACCTTAGTTAGATTGGGGGGAGGAAAGGATTATGATGGATCTTCAAGTGATCAAAATTTCATTGGTGATCAGTAATGGTTATTAATGTTCACACTGGCACTCTTAGACAGTATCATTAACAATGCAGTTACAGAAATCTATGCCTGTACTGCAAGGTACTGAAACGTACTCAGTTGAAGCAAGGTGTCTTCTATGTGAGAGGCAGATAAAGTGTCTTTAAGAAAAACTAAAACCCAAATCCCTGAAATTTGTGGATTTTTTTTTGGGGGGGGGAATGACTATTAATATTTAGAGAGTCCAATATGACCCCCATGTTACTACACATTCATTCTCCTTGTCTCTTTTGTTATTGTTTTTAGTTGGAGAAGGAATCCTCGTTTCACTGTTATCCCCTCCCTCCCTTTATGTGTTGCATGAACCTTTTCTGTCTGTTTTCTACCCTAGGTTCTGTCTCTGCTTCAATAGATTTCTTTATGAACAGACATTTGTATAAAAAGTACAAAATACGTTGTTAAAGCATCTGCCATGATGTAGTGGAAAAAACCCCACTGGATTTGTAGTCAGATTTCCTGGTTTCCAATGCTGACTTTGCCCTCACCTGTGTAGCCTTGGGCAAATAAATAAATCATTTAACCCTTTCTGGACCTCAGTTTCCTCTCCTGTAAAATGAGGGATTGGGAGGTGGGCTATAATGAGCTTCAATCTCTCTTTCAGCTCTGAATCAATGATTTCATAAAAAAAACTACTGGGCTAAATGCTTCCTTATATGATGTATTTAAGGATCCTTCATACGCGTCACTGTTCTTATAACACCATCTACCATCTATAAGAAAGCACTGGGCTAGGAGCTCATATACTAGAGTTCTAGTTCTGGCTCTCACTGATTAATCAGTTGGGTGGTCTGAGGCAAATTGCTTTAACAGCAGCAACAAAACAAAATGCTTAGTTCTTCAGTTAGATTTACTTCCAACATGTTTAAAATAAAGGTATACATGTGAAATAATGAAGCTGACGGTAAGATAGAGATCAGCTGTATGGTGTATAAGTAACATTCAGAGGAAGACTTTTCTTTTATACCAAATACTCCCTGGTCTAGAATATTTTTTCTTTTTTAAAATTCTGAACTTACCTATGAAATAAAAAGGATATTTCTACATACATAGTAGAATAGAAAAAGGATTGAAATGGCAGGTATCTTTATTATGGACAGCTTGTATTCAAGTACCTAATAAATTCAAGTTGTAACTTTCAAATCTGACTTGCTTGATTGTGCTTCTTTCTGGAATATTTTGTGTATGAAACTGGCTTTGTAGTTTCTCGTTTGTGAATCCTTCACTCATGATGTTCCATCTATTCAGTGGTGATTTGAAAGTCATAGCATCTCTTAGCTGGAAGGGACATGGAGCATCTTTTGTCATCTCATCCATCTCATTGTGATGTGGCATAGTATGAAGAACACCTGGAGATGAGGGATTTGTGTATCTCTGGGTGACCCTGGGCAGATCCTATCACCTTGCCCTCCATGTCCTCATCTCTAAAATGGGTATGGTAATAATTGTACTTACCCATTTCATAAGCATGGTAGAAGGAAGGAGGGAGGAAGAAAAAGAGAAGAAAGAAGAGAACGAGGAAGGGAAGGAAGGAAACAAATATTTATTATACACCTACTATTTGCTAGCTACTGTGCTAAGCACTTTACAAATATTATCTAATGTCATCTTCACAATAGCCCTGGAAAGTGCTATTTTCCCTATTTTAAGGTTAGGGAGATTGAGGCAAACTGAGGTTAAGTGACTTGCCTAGGGTCACAGGGTCACACAGATAGTAAATAAGAGTCAGGATGTGAACTCAGGTCTTCCTGACTCTAGGCCCATTACAACACTCTCTATCCACTGTGATATTATATAAAGAGCTTTGTAAATGACAAACCTCTATGACAGTGTAAATTGTTATTATTTCACAAATCCCTTTTTCTAATCTTTTAAGCATCTTTAGAGATGTAACCAATACTAGGAAACTTCAGAGTTTTCAAAGCAAAGAACCTGGAAATGTACATAATAATTTTGTAAGAATTGTTATTTAGAATAGTTTGTTTTATATAAATCTTTAGATTTTGCAAAGTATTATATAATTTAGTCATCACAGCTCATCAGTAGGAGTTGGGACCAGACCAAGGTTTTCATTATGGTGGGGCAACTCCTGGTGTGGAAACTCCTTCCGTTGATGCAGATCAGTAAATCACCTGTGACAGTCGTCTGGGGGAAATGAGAATTAAGTGATTTGTCCAGGGTTACAGAGCTATCATGTCAGAGGTAGGACTTTGATGTATGTCTTTCTGAAGCTTTCTGGCCCATCAATTCTGTGGGGTAAGTATTATCATTTATATATCATTCCTTATTGAAAAAAGGGATGAAGTAACTTGCCAAAGGCTACATAACAAGTCAGTCAGAGCCAGAACTTCACCTTGAATTAATGGAGACTTAATAGAGTAGTTCCATTAAAACCCAAAGGGAGAGATAGGTCAGGCCTTCTGATTCTGAGTTCAGTTCTTTTCCCACTTTTCTGAATTAGAATTATACTGGTTTCTACATTCCTTTCTTAACAGCTCTACGTGGCTTCTAGTCTGCTGTGAGTCTCAGATACCATCCAGTTACACCGATCATGAGTTAATCATTCACCAATCTTGGATTTTTGTCTTTTATTTTCCTTGTGTGTTATTATTATGAACCATGTTGAGGGGTACTTTATACTCAGTCAAAATATATATGATACATTGCAAAATGGAGAAATAATTGTATTCAGGTTGTTCAAAGTTCAGGAGTCCAAAAAGTGGGGCCCTCGCTTCTGGATTCAACTCACAAACCATACAAGAAATTCATTCTAATTACTTCATAGCCAACTTGTTTTTGATCACAAATAGTTTTATCTGTCTTCTTTATTCAACAAAATTTGGCTCCTGATAGCTTTGGTCAGTTCCAGAATCGAATCCAAAGGATAATGTTTGGTTACTAGCAAGGCTGTTGAGAAATTCTTTGGATCAATATAAGTTTCACTGAGGTGGGACTTCCTGAGGTCCTTAAAGTGGTTACTTTAAGGATACCTTTTTTGGTTTTACAAGTTTTATTTATATTTATAAGTTTTATTATGTTTGGGGGGGGAAATCATATATTGTAAAGAACAATACTTAAAATTTTTGATTATATTATATTACATTATGTGAACACTCAAACCCTTTATTTCTCTAAGAAATAGATGATTGATTATTAACAGAAAGGAGAAATGCATGCTTTAACTTTGGCATTATGGTACTAAGGTTGATAATTGCATTTGCCTGGTGGTGGCTTCACAGTGACATTAGTCTGTACACCTCTTTATATGATAACCAGTAAAGTGCCCAACCAAGCAATTTTGGGTCCTTGTCTCTTGTTGAATAGGACAGGCAAAAGCCTTATCTAATGTCAATATGGCTCTATGCCCTGCACTACCACTTATGAGTTGTGTGACCTTGGACTTTTATGCTGTTATCATCTTTGCATCTTGTGACATTTGGATAATTCTATATAGTTTTAATGATACTAGCCTTTTTTAATAGTTATTGATTTAAGTCGGTTCTCTGCTTCTCTACCCTGTCACTTAATACTTTAATACCAATTTCTGAGCAGTCCCTTCCAGTTCCTAATGCTTCCTTTGCCATAAATGACTCTCTTTGGTTTGCATATGTTTTCTATATAATTATGTGTGTACATTTTGCCTAACCCCCTAAACCTCTAATAAAACGGAATGTTTTTAAAGGCAGGGAGCTTTCATTTTTGCTTGTCTCTCTAGTACTTCTCATTGTCCCTGGTAAATAATAGATGCTTAATAAAGGCTTGATCTTAGGACTGACATCACATAAAGCAAGCATGTCGTCTTTGTTTTCATTCCCTGGATGTTCTTGTCATTCTTTTTTTTTTTTTTTTGACTCTGACATTCTGTTCGTGGGTGATGTACCTATGAAAAAATATTTATGCCTGTAAAAGAACCATGGCAATACCACAGTGGAGAAAAGACTGCTCATCTTCAGAGGCCTATTCTCTGCTCCAGTGGGCATGGCATTGTCATCATGCTGCATCTCTGGACATCCGCCTTAAGGGGAAGTCAGCACTTACGAGGTGATATATATATATATGAACTAAAAACAAAACAAAACGAAAAAAGGAGTTGGCCCTCATTCAGCTGTAGTGAGTGAGTGAGTGTGTGTGTGTGTGTGTGTGTGTGTGTGTGAGAGAGAGAGAGAGAGAGAGAGAGAGATCGACCCATAGCAAAATCAGATCTATAATTCAGTAGACATTTCATAGCATCTGAAAACATGTAAATATGGGAGTGAGCACTTAATCCTAGGCTAATGCTAGGTTGTTCCAAAAATTTTTAATGCAGAGGCAGCTAGGTGGTGTGGTGAATAGAGCTCCGGCTCTCAAGTCAGGAGGACCTGAGTTCAAATTTGGCTTCAGACATTTGACACATTTACTAGCTGTGTGACCTTGGGCAAGTCACTTAACCCCAATTGCCTTGCCTTCCCCCCTTCAAAAAAAAGTTTTAATGCAGTTTTAAGTGATAATAATTTAAAATTAAAATTAATAAAATTTAAAATATTAAATCCAATGATTAAATTAATAAAGAAGAGTTAGATTATAATACCTTAAAGTCATTAAAGCTTAAAACTTTTGGCACACCCTGTATTAGGGAAAGAGTGTATTCTAAGGAAAGACATTCCTTAATAAGTCCTGGATGTTTTATAGTATAACTCAATTCAGAATACATTATTATGTATGTACCAGGCATTGTGCTAAGTGCTGGATATAAAAAAAAACAAAAGTAAAATATTCCCTGCTCTTGAGGAGTTTTATGTTCTGTTGGACATAATGTGGTTATTAGAAAACTGCTTAAATATCCTAGTTGATTTAAAAAAAAACTTCTGAGATGACTCAGATGATAAATGGATCCTCACAGTACTTCTGTGAGATCAGTGCCAACATAATTCCCATTTTACAGATGAAACTAAGGCTGAAAGAGGAAGTAACTTGCCTTGGGTCACACAGGTAAGTAGGTGTCTGAATTAGCATTCGAGTGCAGGACTTCCTTACCCCAAATCCTCCACCTCCCTGCCTAGCTGCCTCACATCCCTCTCTACATAAGGGAAATGGACTTTATGTTAACACACTTGGTTGGCAATCTCACGAGGACAGAGTACTGGTCTGTATGGGTCCCTGAAAAGTAATGATTACCTCAAAAACATACTGAATTGCTATTGGATTTCATTGCACCACGAAGAATTCAGTGGTGATTG
This sequence comes from Petaurus breviceps papuanus, assembly GCF_028583685.1. Classification (NCBI taxonomy): domain Eukaryota; kingdom Metazoa; phylum Chordata; class Mammalia; order Diprotodontia; family Petauridae; genus Petaurus; species Petaurus breviceps. The sequence goes on from NW_027187460.1 coordinate 37,725,634, forward strand.
TCTGCCTAAGAGTTCCTGTTTTTCCAGCCAAAGAATGAACCCTAAATTTACTGTAAAATTAATGAAAAGGAAGTAGATATATAATCATAGAATCACAAAATGGTAGAGCGTCAAGGAACTATATAAAGCTCTTGCAGTCCAACCCTTCAACTTTGAGATACAGAAACTAAAATTGACATAGAAATTAAAAAATTACTTATTCATGGTGTGAAGCATTTACTAAGTTGTAGAGCCTGTTGAAAATATCCATCCTTCTGAGATGAGGCAGCTCTGTTATGATCAGTGGATAGAGTTCTGTAAATTCAAATCTGGCTTCAGATGTTTTGATAACTGTGTGACCTGGGCAAGGCACTTTACTTAACTGCTAAGTAACTCAGTTTCCTCAGCTGTAAAATAGTGATGATAATAATAGCATCTACCCTCCCCCCCAGGGTTGTAATGAGGATCAAATTAGATAATATTTGTAAAATACCCAGCACATAGTAGGTACTTAATTAATGCATGTTCCTTCTCTTCGGATCTCAATGCAAGATCAGAAAGATATATAGGAATTGGGGTGGGGGGAGAGAGGATGCAAAGTGATGGAGAGGGAAATGGAAAAATTAGTTAACACTTAAGTCTGAATCAGATGTCCTGATCAGGTCTTATTTTCCCTGAATCTAAGAGAAGCTCACTAAGGGGAAAAGTTCTAGGTATTACACTACATTTTCTACCAACAATTTTTTTGCTTGGAAAAAAAAGGCACTTATAGTATAATGAAGTTACTCCCCTGATGCCTCCTCACCTCTTCATGCTATCTGAGCAAGAGTGGTTTTATATTTCCTCCTTTAACAATTGACCTTTCTTGCATCTCCCTATTACTTACTAATTTTATTTGCTTTGAGCACCCTTGCTATTTATTTGCTCTTCAAGCAGAAAACACTGAATATTTCTCAACAACTTTTACTGCCCTGGAAAATAAATTGGCAGGCGTTCCAAAGCATTGCAGAGGGCACCCTGGCCTCGGCTACTCCTGTCTGGGAATCCAGGAGCCTATTTCACTGCTAAGCCCTATTTCATTTTTCTGTTTATGTTGTCACACATTATGAATTGTCCTCTCTGTGATCCTGAATGGGTTGGCATGGGCCTTGAGAATAAGGGAGTGGGGAGAGAAAGGGGAGAAGTCAGGGAAAGGAGGATTGTTTTTGAAAAGATTCAAACCCAGACAATTTTATAAGCATCTGTAATTTACCATGTTGGAATTAATTCATTGAAAAGCATTTTTGTTCTGTGGGTCTGGCAGAACATTCTTTTCAGGCTGTCCATCAGCAATATGAATTTGAATGTCTTTGGCATTTGATTGCAGTTAAATCATTAGTAATCATGAACAGTTTATAAACTTTGAATTTAATCTTCATTAATACATAAGACTCAGAGAAGAGTCTTTCCTGAATATAAATTGATGACTTCTATATGTTATCCTCAAAATTGTCTTCCCTTAACGGAGAAAACTGCTATAACATAGGATTCAGTTGATGAAAGGGATTTCAGAAATCATCTTATCCAACCCCATTCTTTTTGGAGGGCAAGGGGAGAGGATAGACCATGGTGGATCACACTTGTGATTTCATGACTGTGAGGAACTCTCAGTGGGGAAACTGTCAATAAAGACCTCCATTTCCTCTGCAACTTAATGTCTTAGAGGGTTATTTTGGGGCATGAGGGGTTAAATAAAGAGATGAGGAAACTGAGACTCAGAGAAGTGACATTATCTGTCCGAGGTCACACAGGTAGTAAATAGCATCAGGAGATCCTCTTTTCCAAATCCTTTGCTTGGTTTTTTAGGCCACATTGCTTTGTTATTAAACTACACTGTCTGGTTCATTATGGTTATGTGCTTAAGAATTTTTAGCAAGCAACCTACCACTATTACTGTTTAAGTTTTTACCTTCTGCTGAGCTGAAGATTTTGCCAAAGTTTCTGGAGTAACATTGCTTCAGGAACTTGCCTTAAGCAGTTGTTGTGCAATCCCTTCTCAAATAGGAAAATCAGTAACATCTGTTCATTCACAAAAAGGCACTGAAGAATGGTGAGAGATACAGCTGTGCGTGTGAAATGTCTGAGATAGAAAATGTAGTCCTCTTCCTTTGGAGGGTTCGGATGGTTATTGTTGGGGGTACTAGTTACTACCTGTCGCTGGTCAAATTCAGCAGCAATGAACGAACCAAGAGACAGAAGATACGGCAGCTCCCAACAGAATTAGTCAATAACAACCTCCAATTGATGCTCAACCAGTCTGTTTTACTCAAATGGGCTCAAGTAGGTCACCGTCATAGCCTCATCTCGTTTTAGAGTTGTATTGGACCTTCGAGATCCTCATTTTACAGATGAAGATGTGGAGGTTAAGTGACTTGCCAAAGGCTTTCTGGTAGTTAGTGCTGCAGGACTTCTGACTTTCAATCTCATCTTCTTTTCAATCTTGCTCCTGCTGGCTGCCTCCAGTTATTTAAATCAGATAATCAAGGAATTCTGGATCCAGCCAATGAAGGGTATATTTCCCAGTTGTAACATTAAAAAAAATATTGGTTTTCAGGTCCTTTGAGGCACTCCTAAATTATACTCTGATTTTAATGTGGGAAAAAAAAATGCAGTGATTCCCTCCCCCCCCCCCGGGTGGTTTAGGGTCTACTCAGTAGGTAGAAATCTTTTTGGTAAGCTTTTTCATTATTACTCCCCACCTCATTCTCCTCACTTCTTCTCCCTTTCCCTTTTCTTTTTCTCTCTCCTCTCTCTCCCTCATATATTAATACAGTTTACCTTGTTGAGAGTTGAGAGGAAGCATAATCGATGTGACATTTTCATACATTTTGCAGAATTTAAAGAGTTTTCCAATACTGTCCATAAATAGTTAGGTAGAGGGCCCGTACAGACCGAGACTCAAGTTAACTGCAGCACCTAAGGTAGAAAATGAAGGTCAAGGGAATTCATAAATAGTTTGTACTACAAAATGATTTGATGAACAGCAGCTCTCAAGCTTTTAGACTCTTCTTAATTTTTAGGGTTGCCTAAAATCAAGTGTCTGTGATCACTGTTTAATACTATGTAGACCTAGGAGGTATAAGAAACTGAACTGACTATATAATGATCAGCTTTACTGTCGAAGTTGCTTCACAAGTTAAATTCCACATATCTCCTCATCTTTTTGCTGTGTGCTTGGTGGTGGTGGTGGATAGTGACTTCAGGCATGTCTGACTCTTTATGACCCCGTTTGGGGTTTTCTTGATAAAGATGATGGGAATGGTTTGTCATTTATGAGGAAACTGAGGCAAACAGAGTTAAGTGACTTGGCCAAGGTCAACCAGTTAGTAAGGGTCTGAGGCCAGATTTGAACTCAGGAAAATGAGTTTTCCTACCTCCAGGCCTGGGGCTCTATCCACTGTCATGTGCTTATAGGTTCTCCAAAGTTCATTCCTTTTATGCCCTATCCCTTACCAAAAAATCCCAGTTATTAGTGAGTTTCCTGTTGTTTGGAATCCAGAGAAATGGAAAATGGTCCAGGGGTTCTTAACTCGATGTCAAGGGCTTCATGAATAGGTGGGGATGCTGTGAACTTTGATGGGGAAAAATACCATGTCTTTATTTTTACTGACCTCTAACTGAAATTTAATATTTTCTTGAATTATGAATATAGTCATCAACCATTTTGAGAAAGTATCCATAGACTTGACCAGACTTCTAGAAGGGTCCATGGCACACCAAAAAGCTGAAGAACTCCTGTCCTAGACGCAGTCCCTGCCCTTGAGGGGCTTACTAAGCACACGAAGAAGCCTGTTTTGTGTTGTCCTCTAATCGTGACCTTTTTATGTCTCCCCCTCCCTCCCCCCATAAGACTGGAATCTCAAAAGTGTCTTGACAGGGAAGGTAGTATGTCTGATTAAGTAGAAAGAGAACATAAGGGATTTTAATCTCAATTTGATCTTTTTTGTCCCCTTTGGACCTCATCTTCCTTACCTGTAAAGTGACCAAGTTGCACCAGATCATAGATTGATTGAGAGCTAGAAGCATCTTTGAAGTCATTGAATCTACTCCATTTTCATTTTATAGACTAGAAAACGAAGGTTGAAAGGGGTTAAATGATTTGCTTAGGGTCATACAACTAGTAGATGTCTGTGGGAGGATCTGAACCTAAGCTCAGAGTAGTGGTCCCGGCAGCTTCCTTGCTCTGAGTTCTATTTATGCAGCTTAAGTTGTTTTTGGGCTATTGTATTACTAGTTAATTAAGGTAAAGCTTCAAATCTTTTTTTCAAGCAAAATGCTTTCTAGCCACATTTCTCCATTTCTGTATTTGTGAGATTGATTTTTGTTTTGATATCATGAGCAGGACTTTATATTTTTTCCTGTTAAGTTTTCATCTCTTTGTATTTTAGGCATCAATCATTAATTATAGCTCATTTCTATAATGCTTTACAAAGTACATCACAGGATGTGAGGAAGGGAAGTAGCTTTTGTTATTTCTTTTCTAGCTAATTTTCCAACTGAGGCAAAACAGGGTTAAGTGACTTGGCCAGGGTCACCCAGCTAGGAAGTATCTGAGGCCAGATTTGAACTCAGGAAGACAAATCTTCTTGACTTCAGGCCCAGCACTCTATCCATTGTGCCACTACCTAGCTGGCCAACCAGGGCATATATAGACATGTGGTGTTTGTGTGTGTATGTGTATATTACAGAGAATAGGACTAGGTTTTCATATATATAATATGTATGTATGTGTGTGTTGTGTATATGTATGTATATATTCACATATATACATGTATGTATATAACAGATATATAAGAACCAGGTTCATATATGTTATATTTGTGTGTGTATCTCCTAGAGATGCTGTCTTAAATTGTGTAATCTGAGGTCTTTAAAATATCAAGAAGACTTTTTTTTTGGATATCCCAGTCATTTTGTAGAAATAACCCACCCCAAATCAACCCTAAATCAGTTCTTTCCTGTGAAAAAGAATAACACTGCAGCCAGACAAACAAAGCAGCTAACACTAATAATGCCTACAATAATTTGGTGTGTTTTAATAATTCTCCATCTCTCAGCTGAGAGGAAGGAGGTACTTTTTCCAACATTTTTACTGGTTGCATTTAATAAACTTGAAGTCATTATGTGTGTCTATTTCATTCTGTACCAGTTTATACACATCTTCCCAGTTTTTTGAATTCTTCATTATCAATCATTTTCTTTCACCACAAATTATTTTCTATTATATTCATATCCCACAAATTGTTCAGCCATTCCAGGATTGGTGGGTACCCCCTTAAGTTCCAGTTCAAAATGTCTCATGTTTTGAGTAATTCTTATCCTTGTGGCTTATGAGGAAGGGGCACCATGGTTCCTCTGCTCCAGACCAAGTAGAAAGGCCAGGGACTTGGAGAGAATTATGGCAGGAGTGATGAGCCTGTTTATTGACTGCCCTTCTCATTTTCTCAGGCATTTGGATTCATTTAGTTTACTTGGGGGTCTAAAATTAACTTTCACCTTGCCAGGGTCACCCTTAGGTATAGTGTGCAAAGCTATAATCATTTTCCTTTCCTACAATTTCTTCTTTTCATGCTTTCCTCTGCTGGGCTCTTCAAAGGATTATTTACGAAGACCTTTATGGTGTGTTATGATTTAATCAGATCGGGTTTGAATTTCCCTAGATGTGTTAATTATCATTGGCACACAAGTGCAACAGAAAAGCGAAAATGGTTTTCATTTGGGTGGGTTGAGGGTTTGTTTAAAACGCACTTAGTGCTATTAGGATGAAATCAAAATACAGTGCATGGCAATTATGCATGAAATAAAAGATTACCTGCCCCTTAAGTATCCAGTTTTTCTGATAACATTGCAATAAAGTCTTGACAGAAAATTGGTTTCTCAATTGCTGTGAAGGCTTTCACTTAAAGGAAAAGTCAGCTATATATACCAAGTTTAACAGAAAGGAGGGGAAATGAACTTTCTTGTCTGAAAAGTCAGTGGAAAGTAATACATGTTTTAAAAATAAGTTGCTCACCCTTTTCCCATCACTCAGTCATTCAGTAAGCTTTTATTAAGTACCTACTATGTTCCAGACACTGTGCTAAGCATTAGGGATACAGAAAAAGGCAAAATAAATTATTTTAATTAAAAATTTTTCTCACTGGTTAATAGAAATATTTTTGTATCAAAATAGACAAGATGAGGCCCAAACCACATTTAAAAGATCACAAAAACATCACCATTAGAATTTCAAGTTCAAATCAGATCTTCGAATTAGTTCATATTCCTGTATTCCCCAGATAATAAAGATATAGTCTTAGAGGAGTTCAGGGTAGTCTAAGTAAGAATGAGAGCCTAGATATGTATTCCGACTCTGGTGTTTTGTTTTTTTTATCACTATACCTAATTACAGCTAGGTGGTGCAGTGGGTAGAGTACCAGTCTTGGAGTCAGGAGGACTTATCTCGGCTGGCCTCAGACAGTACCTGTGTAACCCTGGTCAAGTCACTTAACCCCAATTGCCTCAGTTTCTTCATCTGTAAAATGAGCTGAAGGGAATGGGAAACCACTTGAATAACTTTGCCAAGAAAAACCCAAATAGATTCATGAAGACTTGGATATGACTGAAATGACTGAACAACAACAATAATGACCCAATGAAGGGGAAATACGCCCTAAACTTTGGTCAAATTGATTGGGACATATGCATATATTTAATGTATTGATGTGCTCACTCATGCTCCTTAGATTGAAGCTGCTCAAAGGAAAAGACTACTTCACTTTTGTCTTTGTATTGCTGCGGCTTAGTACAGTGTCTGGTGCATGCTAAGAACTAATAAATGCTTGTTGGTCAGTCAACAAGCATCTATAAAGGATTTACAGTGTACCAGGAATTGTGTTAAATGCTAATAATGCAAAGGCGAAAACTCAGTTCTTGCCCAGTGGAGCTCATAGAGCCTCCTGCAGAAAGTGGGATTTGGTCTGTATCTTGAAGGGAACCAGGAAGTTTGATTGATTAGATATTTTCATTGGACATTCGCAAATAAGGCATATTTGAGTGTTTTGCTAACTTGGTCTCAGTGTGAGCGGATATCATGGTTTGGGGAGGGGATGTTGCACTGTGGAAGGGAAGAAGATGATGGCAGCGTGTCATTTCTGACAGGGCTGCTGTCTCTTTATAAGAAATATGTCCTGTGGATTTTCAGCATCACCCCATTTGCTCCTCACCGTTCTACTTCATTCCCTCCCCATTTGGCAAGAGATTAAGTCATAAAACAGTTCTGTTCTTGGTCGTTTGGCTAATTAAATAAGTGATTCCTGGGAACATTTGACTTTCATGGACTTCATCTTACCAAAGGAGAATTTTCCTTCACTGTTCTCTCTACAGAGTACGGTTTTGACTCAAAGCATCACTGTCTTTGTCCATAATTATTTGATATTTGGTAGTGGTGCCTGAAGTGGAATTAAAGATTTGATGTGGGAGCCATTATTGTGTATTTTCTTTGGAGGTTAGAAGTAATCAATTGTAAAAGACCTACCCACTTTTAAGGGGGAAAAGCCACATATTTTTCAGTGCTCTAGTGGATAATAGTGTCATTTCAATAGCACAGTGCTTGGTGCATAGTAGGCGCTTAATAGGGCAGTAAAGTGGCATAGTAGGTAGATTTCTGGGCTTGAAGTCAGGAAGATTTTGTCTTCCTGAGTTCAAATCTGGCCTCAGCTACTTACTAGCCATGTGACCCTGGGCAAGTCACATGACCCTGCTTGCTTCAGTTTCCTCATCTACAAAATAAGCTGGAGAAGGCAATGGCAGACCACTCTAGTACCTTTGCCAAGAAAACCCCAAATTGGGTCATGGCTGAAAATGACTGAACAGCAGGCTAGTTGCCTGCCTGCCTGGGAATTCCCATCAATGAACTATTATTAGAATTTTTTTTTTAAGCAATTGGGGTTAAGTAACTTGCTCAAGGTTACATGGCCCTTAGAATTTCTTTAAAAAGGTACATATTTAATATGATTAACTAGGGAGGGGCTCTTGAAAGGGGAAGGAGGTAATAGGAATTCCAGAAAAAGGCTTTATTGCTGCATTTAAATTGCTATATACATGTCACTTAAGACTGTCAGAAATCTAGCTATAAAAAAATCAAGCTTCTTTGTTCTGTACAATTTGTACTAGATCTAATGTTAGCTAAACTAACATTAGATAGTTAGTTAGCTAACTCACAAATTCAATCAATAAGCAAATACAAATAATTAGTTCCACCTGAGAATGCCAGCTTTAGTTTAATGGTCTTGGGAGGTAACATTTAGACATTGAGTGGAAAGACTATTTCAGATTGTAAGTGTCCTGATGTTGAAGGGGGAAACTTGGATGGGCTGCCTTGATGGAGTTCCAACTTGTAATTGAGCAGTGATAATCACAGTATATGCATTATTGAATATTTTTGTTCTAATGGTGTTGGCTAATACCTGGAACTGTGGCCATTCTGTAACCTAATACTAATTCCTTTTTTTTTTTTTATGCCTGAGATTAAAGTAAAAATGTATATCCTAATTTAGACCATGCTAAAATTTTGGCCTTTGTCTTAACAGTTAAAATTGTATGATAATACAATTATGGGATTATGTTTATATTATGTTATCTGTTTTTGTAATTATCATTCAGAAACATTGGAAAAATTAACTAAGCATACCCCTAACCCTGAACTCAGCCTCAGAAGGTCATTCTCTCTTGTGGGTGATGGGTAACAGTCCAGAGGTTAGCAGCTCATTGCCTTGCTAGTAATAGTAACCTTGCTAAAGGCAAAATTGACTCTGGCTATCATCTGTCTTCCCAAATGGATTTCTGAAATTTTACAGGTGGTGGCTTTTCTTCTAGTGAATATTTTGAAGATGAGGAATTAAACTGTGAGGTGAAACACATTGTACAGACCTTATTTTAGAAATGGAACTAACTTCATTGACTTTTGCTTAGTTTGTTGAATTATTCTTGTAATAGCTAGTCTTCTTTCCATCTGCCTAACCAAGATGAGCAGTTATTTAGGAGACAGTGATTTGCAACCATCCCTGGGTATTTTTTATGTATCCTTTTAAATAACTACAATAAATATGAAATGGAACTCCACTGAATCAAGCTCTTTGATTATTGGGGAAAGCCCTGGGTGGTGGTGGTGTTGTTGACTTGTGTCCCAACTTCTCATGACCTTCTGGACCATAGCACTCTTATCTTTTACTATCTCTTGAAGTCTGTCCAAGTTCATGTTTGTTGTTTCTGTGACACTCTCTATCCATCTCATCCTCTGCCGTCCCTTTTCCTTTTGCCTTCAATCTTTCCCAATATCAGGGTCTTTTCCATTGAGTTCTGCCTTTTTAATATGTGGCCAAAGTATTTAAGCTTCAGCTTCAGTATGAGGCCTTCCAATGAATGGCCTGAGTTTATTTCTTCTAAGTATTGCCTGATTTCATATCCTTGTTGTCCAAGGGACTCTCAGAAGTTTTTTCCAGAACCGCAGTTTCCAAGTGTCAGTTCTGTGGCACTCAGCTTTCCTTATACTCCAACTCTTTTAGCCATACATTGCTTCTGGGGAGGAAAAACAACCATAGCTTTGGCTTTACAGACCTTTGTTGGAAAGGTGATGTCTCTGCTTTTTAGTATGCTGTCCAGATACGCCAAAATTTACCTTATTGTTTAGAATAGATGTTGCAGACCTTAAGCCAGCAATTCTTTACCTGAGGTTCAGGGATAGATTTCAGGGGGAGGGGTCCTTGAACTTGTATGAGAAAAAAAAAAATCTTTATTTTGACTTAACTTTTGGTTTCCTTTGTAATGCTATGTATTTTGTTTTATATATTTAAAAACATTTTTCTGAAAAATAGGCCATGGGCTTTACCATATTCCCAAGGGGTTCCATGAAACAAAAACAGCAAGAGCTCCTGGCTTAAACAAACAGTAAGCCTTTATTAAGCACCAGTTATGTGTTGAATACCGTGCTTGGCTCTGAACATAGAAAATCAAAAGTAAAAACAGCTTCTGCCCTCAAGGAGCTTCTAGTCTACTTGGAGACAACTTGTATTCGTATGTGTATGTGTATATACATACATATATATATGTATACACAAATATATGAGATATAATGTTATATGAGGAAGACAGTAGTTTTTGTGTTGGTGTCAGGATCAGCAAAGACCTCATAGAGAATTACACTTAAATTTCCAAACACTTAAAAAAAAACAACACCACTCCTTACAAAGGGCCAATATACTAATTAAAATCTTTCTATTTATTGAAACAAGTCCCTTAAGGATTTCTCTAAGCCACATTAAGAATGCACATTAGGCTAGGTTGAGTTACAGTTGGTTATTAAAAGTAACGCTTGCATTTATCTTAAATTTCTGTAATTCAGAACTTTCACCAGTTTTAAGCTAGCTCCCAAATTAACCAATTTGTCAGGGTGTTTTTTTTTTCTTTTTAATTTATCTTAGAATCCATTAACTTGCTTTATTTCAATAGCTTTATATGTAGCAAAAACAAATCTGCATGTGGGACAGTGGGGATGTTCTTGGGAAGTTGGTTGTGTAGAGAGAAGCCAAAGCAACATCTTGCCATCCATATATACTTAATGGAGATGACCTACAGACCATTTATGTTTTTCAAAATAGTATATTCCTGGAAACTGTAATGGAAAAGATCAGTGGAAAATGGATCCTATTTTCATATATAGCCACAGTGTTAGCTGGTAGGGATTCTCTTTTGCCATTATATGCCATTTTGGTATTATATGGTTTTCTTGTCATTTTTGGAAAGTGAAAGGCTGACAAGCTTTACACAGTGGCTTAAAGGAAACTGGTAGCTTCATCAAATAAAGCTGTTTAATTAGCTGGACGAGGTAGTGATTTGAGTGCCACAGGCTACAAACAAGTGAATTTGGCTCTGGAGAAGATGAACCAAACTTCTTTCTGGTGTTCAAAATTTCTGGCTGATGTTAGAACTACAACTAAGAAATCTAATACTCAGGACAAGTGCCACAAAACATGTCCTGAAAGAAACTTTGTAAAATAAAATTTAGTTGGGGGCAAGAAAGAAACCCACTGCTAGGTTTCTGCTGGGGGAGGGACCATGGTTGGTTAAGCCAGGGAGCGTATCATCTGGCAGTGGGGAGGAGAGAAGGCCGACCATCTGGTGGGCTCTTATTTTTAGTTATTTTTTTTGCTAATTAGGTGCTAAGGTCAGTTGTTTCTAACTCCTAGAGGAGTATGAGAACTGTCAGTGTCTTTGCTACCTGGCTTTAATTGCAGCTCTGGTTAACATGTTGTATCTCCTAATCAAAAGCAATGAAAAGGAAAGAATGGCTATTTTTAGAATATCATCTTACTGTTTTAATCCTTGAATTTGTCATTGTTGTAGAGGAAGATACATTTCTTTCACAGTGTTCTGAATACCTTCTTAGGAAAGCACAATATCATGGGGCCTCTTAGCTTGTAAAGAAGAATTTCCCTTTGCGTTGTGTTATCTATAAAATATTGATGTACTCCATTTTATAATGATATTTCAGGTATACTAGGTACATGGAATACAAAGGCAAAAAGCAAAATGCTTTCTGCCCTCAAGGAGCTTACATGCTCTAGAATTTTTCTTAATTTTTAAATTCCAAATCTTATAGCATTTCAATTTTTGAATTTTCTCTTTACATTTTGTTCCTGAATATTCAAAGTATCTTGTACAAAAAACCTGTACATAAATAATTCATCTCAAAATGAGTAAATGTGTTGATGCTTTCATTCCACTGTTGTTTCTTCTGATCTAATTTCATTTATTGTCTCCTGTGGGGGAAAAAAAATCAATGATATCATTTTGATTTACATGATTGAAAATTGGCCTAAACCATGAGGTATGAAGTTCTCCTGGAGGTTCTAACATGCTGTTCACCTTATTAACTGAAATTATCCTCATATCAAAAAGATATTTTTTTCTTTTAATTTTCATGCTATGCCATCAGAAACAAATAAATCAATGATACTAAATCCTGATCATCGGTCAGGATCATTGTCTTCAATAATGCTAAGTTGTAATTCTCCTTTCCCCCATGCCAGCTGGATAAGTACAGTGATCTATTTAATTTCATAGGATTTCTTGCTGAGGGGAGTCTCTTAAATACTTGAGACTATTCTGTAAAACTTCAGTTCTGGGGAACCCAGAAACCAAAAGAGGATTTTATTGGCAGATTTTAATTTTAGGCATCCCAGGCAGAGAAACTCAGACCACAAGTGGAAATTACTGTTAGACTCTGTACTGGTGGTTTCTGATGTCCTTCCTCTCCCATCCTTTAAGTAGGTGGGAGTTGAGCAGCAAGCCTGTATTTCTGTGATACTGGCTATGTAGTTGTATGTAGAATACCCTCAGAGATTGAGGGATGACGTTTCTGTCTTTCTTTACCAGAAAATCTCCCCATACACGACTTCCTTTTGGGGGATGTAGCTTCCTTCCTGTGGGAGGGAATAGCCACTCTTGGATAACTTCAGTGATGTAATTGTAGCCTTTTCTTGTTGTCCTAAGTAGCTCCTTATTGCAGGATGCCCCGTCACTGCTTCTGTCAGATTCAGACGAGGGAACCTTCAGTTTGTGGACCTGAACCCTTCTTTTCAGGACCAATATTATTTGTAAAAACATTATCCCATTGCCAAATGAGATAATATTTTTAAAGTGCTTACACAGTGCTTGGCACATAGCAGGCATTATATAAAGCTTATTCCCTTCCCTCCCCTATTTATAAAGTGCAGTAATTAAAAATCTCATTCTGTTGCTTGTAATATTAAGCAGGACTGAAATTACATGAAGATATTACACCTACATTGCCTCCATTTGGGAGTACAGGAGGCCCCATTTGGAAATCTCCAAGTTCTTACCTACTCTTCCCATATTATTGTGTACTCTGTAATTATCTAGAAAGTTTTCATTCACATAAAATTTCTGCATATGCCCTTACTATTAGAACACCTGATAACTTCTAAATAGTGCCCTATATTGTGCCTTCTGGAGTCAGCCAGATTCACATTGGTTGGAGTTAGATTGCACCAACTATACTCCACACTTTGCTGCAGGCTCATTTTCTCTTGCTACACTTGCTTTCCTGCTTGCCCAGTTACTACCAGAAATGATGGAGACATCCTAGTACCTGGGATCTTTCTCTGAGAGTCTTTGACAGAGCCTACAGAGGGAGGTTCCTGGGCTCTCTCCTGATCCTTTACCCCCTTAGTGGTGTTTAAGTTGAGGGCAGAGGTTGGATCTTGGACAGCCTGCCAGTCTTTCTGTCTGTCTATCTCTCTCCAATGCCTAATAGTGTCATTCACATAGTGGGCTCCTATTAAATATTATTGGATTGAATTTCATGTTTTGTAGGAAGGACTTGGAAATTTCTGTCATTTCCTTTTTTATTTGTTGTTGAGTGCCTCTGTGACCTTAGGCAAGTTACATACCCTCCCCCAACCTCAGTTTCCTTAAATATAAAATGAGAGGGTTGCACTAGATGACCTGTGAGGGCCCTTTCAGAGCTGCATCTGTCTTCTGTGTACTGTGCTCTTATTCAATTTGGTCTGTAAACATTTTAAAGAAACCTTCTTAACAGGAAAAGCTGTGGTATGACTTGCTAATGGAATCAAAGTGTGTGACCTCTTTCCCCCTATCTCCAACAAATTAGGCATCCAGTTCTTTCTTTGCTAGTCTTGTTTTTCACCTCTGCATTTAGAAAGAGCTGACACTAATAGCTGGTTAAATAGGATAAAATCATTTTGGTATCTAATCCTGATAGCTTTATCTTTACAGAGGTCTGCATGTAATTATAATGAACCACAGTTCAACAGAAACAGTTAAGTATCTTAAACAGATGAGATATGTTCTTATTCATATATGGAAACATTTTTGAACCCCCAACTGCCAATAAGACAATAATTTTTTTTTCAGTTCTTCCACCTCCCCTTCAAATATAAAGATTATGGTATTAGTCTAAAGCTCATACCCTCACAGTGGCCTCAGATATGTAGATGTCTAAGCAACCTTTTCAGGGGTGTTATTAATTTTGTTTTAAAAACACACACACACACACGCACTCACACATCATGAGAAATTGATTCTGATTAAAATGCACTATGATCCATCTCTCACCCCTTTCTAAATCTTATCCTGTTCCCTCCTGGTGGGATAGAGGTGACCTTGGATTATCTCAGGCTATGCTTTGAAAATGGAAATTTCTAAATTACTTAATATTTACTAAGTACTGGTTTATAAATACAAACCCAAGAGATTCCCTGCCCTCAAGGAGCTTATTGGAAGGAATTTCAATCTGAGCCCAGCAACTGACCAAGCATGTGTGCCATCAGAACTCCAAGTGGTAGAAGGCCCATTGCCAGTTGGCTGCCCAATAGGTTATAAATACCTTTGACCACCAGAACTAATGGAGACATACTACAAACGGGTTTGGAATGTCTGTCGTTGCTGGAGGGGGTACCCATATGTATGAAATCACAAATCCATGGAGTACTGTGGTTTAGTGGCAACCCACTGAGGTTGTCACCCTAGTAATCGTAATTCAAGTTGCCATTTTTCTCATTCCATAACTAAACTACAGCACCCTCAATTGGACCATGGAATTTTACAGCAGAAAAGGACTTTAGAGGTCATCTAATCCAGTCCCTTCATTTTACAGATGAGAAACCTTAAGCAAATTCTAGAGAGATGAAGTGACTACTCCAAGGTCATGCAACTAATTAGTGGCATAGCTAGGTTCCAAACCCTGGTCTCCTGATTCCAGTTCAGTTCTTTTACCCATACACTGGAGGACCACAGATAAATACCTGCAGGGTAAGGAGAAAACCAAAACCAAGTTCCAATCTCCTTTATAATATGGAGGAGAAAAGCACAGGATGATGCCATATAAGGAGTTGTTAGCTATTTAAAGCAGATCTGGGTTGAAGTTGACTACTGGAAAGTTGAAACACATGGTCTCTTAAGGTCATTTAATCAGTGACATTATGTGGCTCATTGAAATGATTTTAGCAGTCAGTGGATAAGTATTTAACCCTTTGCTCTACTCTCTTGTCATATAAACCACCTAGAGGGGATAGTCATGGAACACTCAAAAAATGAAGAAAGTAGGTTCTCTGCTTTTACTGTTTCTTTGATTTTAACTCTGCTGTGCTTGGGGCCAATCATGTTTGTGTGTTTTGCACACTGTGTTGTTAGAGAGGCGTGGAGCAAGGAGAATGTGCAATGGACCGATTTTTCTGTAACTATCAGCTGGTTCAACTTAAATAAGAAATTTTAACTCTGTGGTTTTTAAAAGCCTGGAAAAGCAGATTAGTCTGCTTCAAATCTACCACTTCATTTACCAAGGTAGAAATGCTTACAAAATCATGGGGTGTAATTTGCCAGTATATTTTCCAACTCTGAAATGGTAGTGGCTTTTCATATAACCTTTTTACTCCCTTTCTTTCATTGAATAGACCGTGTGTGTGTGTGTGTGTGTATGCATGCTATAAGCCCTTCTTAAAATTCAGTTAAATTCAACATATGTCTCTTAATTATCTACTGTGTGCAGTATAGCATACTAGGTACTGGGAATAAAATACAAAGGTGAGTAAGAAGAAACCTTGCAAGGATCATGTAATCTAATAAAGCTCCTTGTTGTAGAAAATGTCGAAATTTTAATGATGGAAAGGAATGTGCTCGATAATCCATAACAATAAAATTGTATAATTCTACAGCTATCAGGGACTTGTAGAAACCATCTAATCTAGAGGTTCTTAAATATGATCTGTGGACCCCTGGGGGTCATTCAGAAATATCAAAATATTTTCATAATAATTTTAAGATTTTAAATTTCCTATATAGTAGATATCAAGAGCTGTAACCCACATAAACAAAAGCACTTTGGCAGGACCCCAATGATTTTTAAGAGTGTAAAAGTGTCCTGAGTCCAAAAAGTTTGAGAACTGATTATCTGATTGATTCCCGTTTTGTAAATATAATGGCAAGAGACTTGGAGTTGGAATCATAAGACCTCAGTTTTGAATCAATCAGTCAATTGCTGAGTATTTATTAAGGGGCTTCTAAATGCCAGGCACTATGTGAGGTGCTAGGGATACAAGTAGAAGGCACGAAACATTTCCTGTTCATAGTGACTTTGCATTTTAATGGGAGAAATAACAAATACATACCAAACCTATGGCAGAAATAGAAAGTTAGTAAATAAAAATAGGTTAAATACAAAGTAGTTTTGGAGGAAGAGAGGCAACTAGCATATGGAGGGTGGGGGGAATCGAGAAAGGTTTTTGCTTCTTCCCTTGCCTTCTTACCCTTTCTTTTGACTCACACCAGCCCCCTTGTGTTCTTGGAGAAAGGGGCTTCCACTTGGTTGGACTAGGTGACCTTTAAGGCCATTCCCAGCTTTTAATCTTTTATGATCTTAAGAAACTGAGGTCCACAGAGATTAAGTGGCCTCCTGAGGGTCACATAGCTAGTTAGGGGGCTGAGCTGTAACTTGCATTTGGAAGACTGTGCAATGTTGTGCTAGCAGGTCACACTCTCCATAGGAAAGGTATCCTCATTAAATTGCTACTTCAATGTACTAAATACTCAACTGATGATGTTGGACAATTTTTCTTTTGTTTGATCATTATTTATGATGTACCTGAGTGAGGGGTAGAACTGCAACGTGGAGATGAAGGAAGGAAACAAGCACATATAGTGCCTGCTCCAAGTGCTAAGTGCTTTACAGATATTTTTTTCATTTGATGCTCACAACAACCCTGGGAGGTAGGTCCTATTATTATCCTCATTTTACAAATGAGGAAACTGAAGCAGAGGTTGGTAAATGGCTGAGACTATATTTGAACTCAGGTGTCTTCCTTATTCCAGACTCAGTTCTCTATTCACTGCATTACCAGTTGCCTCAAAGGGCCAGTGACACCTAAACAAGAGAATCTAAACCCTGCACTGATTCTGTTATCCACTCCAATAGAATATAAGCTACTTGAGAGGAGGTGATACCGTCATTTTTGTGTTTGTTTCCATAGTATACCTAGCATAGTACTTATGCTACATAATAGGAATTTAATAAATGTTTTTTGAATCGAATGGAATTGACTCAAAAAACCCCATTTAAATCATGGAATCAGTTCTAGATTTTTTGTCAGGGTTGAATGTTTTAATTGGTTTCATTTAAGATCTATAAACCCCCCCCCTCCCCATTAATACATCTATTTTCCTCTCCCTTCTACTCTGTTGCTGTTGGGAGGAGAAAAAGAAAACCATTTTATTTTTTTGCCTTTTTG
Source organism: Petaurus breviceps papuanus (assembly GCF_028583685.1). NCBI lineage: Eukaryota > Metazoa > Chordata > Mammalia > Diprotodontia > Petauridae > Petaurus > Petaurus breviceps. The sequence goes on from NW_027187460.1 coordinate 37,742,955, forward strand.
GGGGGAGGGCAATTGGGGTTAAGTGACTTGCCCAAGGTCACATGGCTAGTTTTTTGTGTTAAGTGTCTAAGGCAGAATTTGAACTCAGGTCCTCCTGACTCCAGGACTGGTGCTCCATTCACTGTGCCACCTAGCTGCCCTTTTTAGTTTTATTTATTTATTTATTTTGAGAAAACCATTTTAACAAATATATATAATCTGGCAAAATAAATCCCCATATTGGCCATATTCAATATATCTATATCTATCTATCTGTCTATCATCTCTTTCTATCTATATATTTCTTATTCTGCACCTTCAGTCTTTCCCCTCCTGGTCAGGAGCATGCATCATCATTTTCTTTTGGAATCATTTTTAGTTATTGCTCATTTAAGATCATAAAAGTACTAACACTTCCTGAGAGTATCTTGACCTTTGGTGGAAGTAGAACAAGGAGCTGGTAAGCAGGGTAAGTTATTGTGAATAATCTGCAGAGTTGCTAATACACAGAGCAATAATGGAAAACTAATCTTCCCATTAGTGAGCACTTTGAGACCATACACAGACCCATAATCTTGTAATAAATACTTCCTACGGGAGGTGACAACACAGATAAAGGTAAGACCAAAGGACTTGAGTGCATCGCATATCTGGATTAAAGGTAGCCCCAGGTTTAAAATGCAGGTGTTTAGTTTCCTGCCTGTCAAACTTATGGTGTGAGTCTACAGGGAGATTGTGCTCAATTAACTAGAAATCAGATGAGATAATTTTACAAAGCACAATAGCTGATAGCTAATGGCAGTGACTAGGTAGCAAATCTATTTTGAGATTGCTGCACAGGGAAACCACACACAGATACATCAGCAAAGTGAACCTTCTTTTCCAAGCCAATCTGGAATAGCAGAGATGCCTTTGGCTGGTACATCATAGTGAGCCTAGTTCCAACTAGTTTCTAGGAGAAGTAAGACAGCCAGCAATATTGGTTTATAGGGAAAGATAGCACACAGTGCTTAATTAAGGTTCTTGAATTATTTAAAACTGGAGGGGACCTTGGAGGGTATTTTACAGATGAAAGAATGGAAGCCCAGAGAGGTGGAAAAACTTGCCCGGAGTCACACAGTGTCCAAGGTGGGAATTGGACCCAGTTCTTTCTGCTCCTGACACTTACTAGCTGTGAGACCCTGGGAAAGTTACTCAGCCTTAGTTTTCCCACCTTTAAAATGGAGATGTCTACCTCATCAGGTTGTTCACCAAACTGCCAATGTGTTCACGACACAGCAAAAGGTTAAGAATCCCTTACATAATGAGTGGGACACTTAGCAAAGACAGAAATGTTTTTGGTCAAAGAAATAACACATTTTATTGATTTCGGATGCCCTTTATGAAATTTCCACTAGATTTGCCACAATGCCCAGTAAGTTAGCTTATATGCCTAAGTAGGCCCATTAACCATATGTAGAATAGTTTGGTGCCATTAAATTTGGAATCCTCATTTTAAAAAGAGCACAAATCAGAATATCAGACTTAAGATGAGTCATAATAGCTGTTTGGGTTTTTGTTTGTTTTATTTTTATTTTTTAATAACAGCTGTTTGTAGACTAAGTTACCTCAACTGAAATGTCTGCCTAGTATTGGAAGAAACCCAGCATTCTCTGTGTTATCGTGGAGGGAACCTAAAGTTAGAAAAACCATCCCAGGTACCACTCCTGAAGAGCAGAGGAGATCAGTGAAACCATGAATGAGATTTCAGAAACTAAATCTTGACTCTTGTTATGGCTGAGCTGAATTTATCTTGTAATAGGAATCAGAGCTCCATGAAATGTTAGAGGTCCAACCCTCCCATTTCACAGATTAGGAAACATTGGCCCAGAAGGTTGAAGGGACCCTCCCTGTATCCTTAACTTTTTACTTCTTGCTCTTACTCTAGAAATAGTCATCAAATCAGTAGTAGCCTGGCCCCTAGAAAGGACTTGACAATTTACTACCACTCAAGATCTCAGACGCTGCCTAGGTCAGATCTCCCTTCCCTGGCTACCATTCATTTCTATGTGTTATATACCCTTTTTAGAATATAAGCTTCCTGACAGCAGAGACTAGCTTGCTTTTATATTTGTTTTCCTTGTTCCTAGCACATTCTAGTTAATGAATTAGTTGTAGGAGCGCTTGTAGACAGACAAGTGGCAGGGTTGGCTGGGATCTGAACTCAGCTATTTTGATTCTAAGTCAGCTCAGCTAGCACAGTAGATAGAGCACAGTGGCTGGAATCAGGAAAACTTACCTTTGTGAGTTCATATCCAGCCTCAGACACTTACTGTGTGACCCTGGGCAAGTCACTTGCTTCAGTTTTTTCATCTGTAATGGCAAACTACTATAGTGTCTTTGCCAAGAAAACCCCAAAATGAGGTCATGAAGAGTTAAAGAACTGAACAATAATAACAATTTGAATCTAAAATTAGAGTTCTTAACATTGTACTCTTATTTCCTCATATGAAACTATGAAAATAGGTACAAAAGAACTGTTATCTTAAATAAATGAATAAATAATGGATAGATGAACAAATAGGTAGGTGATAGATAGATAGATAGATAGATAGATAGATAGATAGATAGATAGAT
>NW_027187460.1:37745559-37891073 GCF_028583685.1 Petaurus breviceps papuanus
GATAGATAGATAGATAGATAGATAGATAGATAGATAGATAGATAGATAGATAAGCACTAGTTCCTTGTATGGAACTGATATCCTGTTTTCAATTGTTCTTAATCCTGTGCAAAGTGATGAATAAAGGTCTTTTTTTGTGTGGTGCTGAGTATCTGAGCCTGGGATTCGATCTCCAGGTCATCCCAACACTGGAGCCGGTGCTCTTACTTGCTAAGCCACCTGGCCGCCCCTAAGCAATTGGGGTTAAATAACTTGCTCAAGGTTACATGGCCAGGTGTTTCTGGGTGGGTGCTAAGTGTCTGAGCCCGGGATTCGATCTCCAGGTCATCCTGACACTGGAGCTGGTGCTCTTACTCGCTGTGCTACCTTGCTGCCCCGAATAAAGGTCTTCTTAACCTGGAGTCTGTAAACTTAAAAACATATATTTTATATCTGTTTCAATAAAGTTGCTTTCCTTTGCAGTCTTATGTATTTTATTTTATGTATTTAAAAATATTATTCTGAGAAGGGGTATGTAGGTTTCATTAGACTACCATCCATGACACAAAAAATGTTAAGAAATTCTGATCTAAGGGGCGGCTAGGTGGTTCAGTGAATAGAGCACCAGCCCTGGAGTCAGAAGGACCTGAGTTCAAATTGGCCTCAGACACTTAACACTTCCTAGCCGTGTGACCTTGGGCAAGTCACTTACCCCCAATTGCCCTGCCCTCCCCCCTCCAAAAAGCCCAAAAAATCCAAACTCTGATCTAAATGCCTAAAAGCCAAAGAGCCATAGGGACAGTTTAAAATTATGTTAAAGTTGGGGTTGGAAGCCAAAAGCCATGGTTTCTAGGCTTAGCTCTGATCAAATTAAACTTTGACCTTGTGTAAGTCAGCTAACCTTCTTTGACTTCAGTGACTCTTTTTGTTAAAATGATAAATCTGAAGTAAATTTCTTCCCAGCTATAATTGATTTTCTGTTCATTAACAATGACTGTTGTCAAAAGGTTAAATTATTTTCTTTATATTTCATGCCTTCCACTAAAATCACAACCTGATACTCTGTTGTATTGTGGAGGTATCCCTGGCTACATGAAAATGATGCCTATAGACTATAAGCTCTGGTATAGTCTACCAAGCTGGAAAAGCTTTGTGGTGGGACCTGTGATCGAGTATGTTAGTTGTCAGAGAACCAGCCCAGCCAAGCTGAGAAAGGCTTAGCCCCACCATCTTGGTGGTGAGATTGTAACTTTTTTCTTGTCCCCAAAAGCCAAAGAGATCAATTGCTTTAGGACTGAAGGAGTTATGATAAAAACCAAAATCTTTTGAAATACTATAGAAATGTTGGTGTATATGGTGTATTTTAGAAAGGTTTCCATCCCTTCAAACCTCCAAGAAGTTTTTTGGAACTTAAAGAGCTAAACTATTGGCTCCCTAGAAAACAACACGCTACAGATGGAGAAAATCAAGTACAGAGTTCTTATAATTTAGAAAATAATCTCGTGGGCTTTGTAAGTGGAAATAAAGTGTGCCTATGATCAGGTTGCAATTATTTCATTTGGACACTGATTTCATTTGCCTGTTATCTCAGTGAAGATCCAGAATACAGTGAGGTACCTAAAGAAACACAAGTAAGAATGAGGCCTTTATTTCAGAGGAAAAGAACCAGTGGAAACCCTCATTTTTTGGTCACCTTTGAGCACAGACTGGATATTCCTTTTTCTTTCCCTGCCTCTACTGGTAAATTAAATTGAAATTAAAAAGTGAATATCAACTTCTTTCATTAACATCTTATGCTCAGTCTGTTTCCAAAAAGGGTCTGCCTGATTAACTTGGAAATATTCAAATTGAACTTGAATAAGATTCCTGCACATTATTCACATGAAATAAATTGCTACTTGGGATAGTAGATAGAATGTTGGCCCAAGGCTTGTTTCTAACATTATTTATATGATCCAGAGAAAGTTACTTAACTTCTGCTTACCTCAAGCAACTTTCTAGACTCTACCAGGGTTTTTTTTTTTTTTTCAAGGTCAACAACCTTTTTTTTTTTTTTTTAAATCTACATTTCAATATGGGCAGGTAGGTGGTACAGTGGATAGAGTGCTGGGCCTGGAGTCAGGAAGACTTTTTTTCTATGTTCAAATATGTTTCTTAGATACTTACTAGCTGTGTGACCCTGGGCAAGGCACTTAACCCTATTTGCCCCAGTTTCCTCATCTGTAAAATGGGCTAGAGAAGGAAGTGGCTAACCACTCCAGTGTCTTTGCTAAGAAAACCGCAAATGGGGTCATTTAGAGTTGGACACAACTGAAAAACAACTAAACAACAGCAAAATGACATTTCAATATAATTGGCTGCCTTTGTGATTCTATATATTTTATGCATTTAATAACTTTATTTTGAGAAGGGGTTCATAGACTTCACTGAGTTCAGGACACCAAAATGATTAAGTACCTCTGCTCTAAGATTTACTTAATTGGTATAAAGAGTTTCTGTCTCTGGAGTTACCTTGCACTGAAAAGATGACAGATACTTTGATTATTCACATATTCGTAAAGCATTTACTTAATGACCCATTGGAAAACAGTCCTTTGCCCCATTCTGCCCTTCCTTCTAACTCCTTTCATCTGATGGCTTCAGGCCCAAAGTAGTCTGGCTAAGCTCATCAAACCTAGAATACAGCCAGTGTGCCAACTGCTTCTCATTTTGGTGAGATCAGGAAGCACTTCTCTATTTCTTATGGCAACTTTCCTCTTGCTATGACCTTGGCAAAGATAAGTTTGCATTGATGTGGATTTCAAGAGCAAAATGAATTACAACAGGAACTGACACCATCTTTCTTAGAAAAATGAGGAACAGCAAGAATTACCTGACAAAACCCAGAATCCATGTGTATTAAACACAATGTCCCATGCCAAGTATAGATTCAACCCTGGAGATGAGTCCATTTCATAACTATTCGGTGAATTTTCTGGCTGCTGTGGAGCTTTATGCCCACTCTTCAGAGCCCTGTACTAAGCTTTGCAGTGCTCCTGTGCTAACTCATTGTGAGGGCTATCCTTCCCTAGATGTTTTCCCCTAAGTCAGTGTGGCACTACATCTTGTTATCAATTTTCAATTCTTATGACTTAGACAGATATTTCCTTTTATATTCTTAGACACATAACACCACATTTTTACTTAAGTTCTAAAGATGTAACATCTGTTAGTTCAATCCTCAGATTTTATGATTTAAAAAAATATTACTCAAGAACAAATCTGACTCAACTTTGTTTTTCACAGATAGAAGTGTCAGGCCATTCCTGATCCTCTGAGCCCTCCTGAGTTTATAGGTTATTCTTCTTTGTTATGTATTCTTTTCTTTTATTGAGTATTGTTGTCAGAATTGGTGGAAAGTAACCACCAAGATCATCTTTACTTAACTTCTACTTAATTCAGGTGTCACAGTATTTTTTTTCTAATTCAACATCTGACTAGTTCTGCCACACACACACAAACACACACAGTATATATCTATATAATACACATTATATATATTCAGTACATACAGACACAGTGTCCCAAAAGTCTTAGTTCAGCTGTCTGTGTGTATATATACTTTATAATACAATATAGTATAATGCAAACATACATTTAGTTTTGGACATTTTTCAGTGTTTTCCAACTCATTGTTACCCCATTTGGGATTTTCTTGGCAAAGATATTGGAATGCTTTGCCATTTCCTTCTCCAGCTCATTTTACAGATGAGTAAGCTGAGACAAATAGGGTTAAGTGACTTGCCCAGTGTCACACAACTAAGAAGTGTATGAGGCCAGATTTGAACTCAAGAAAATGAGTCTTCCTGATTTTTGCCTGGTGCTCTATCCACTGGGCCACCTAGCTGTCACAAACACACATACATATAATGTGCTCAGGGTCAAACAACTAGTAAATGTGAGGCAGGATTTGCAGCTACATCTTCGTGACTCTAAGTCCAGTGCTCTATATACTATACTAATCCTTTAATATCCTAGAATGTTTATCTAGCTCTATCAATTTGTGTATTCCCAGATTTCTTCAATATTCTTCCCACATGCTTTTTGTCTCATTGTACTGGGTATCCAGACTTTAACCAAGTCCCCCTCACATCCCCACCCCCCATGTGTTGAGTTTCAAAACAGTCTGTTTCTTCCCTTCCTCCTCCCTTCTCCCGCCTTAAGTGATTATACTCACATGCCTGCTTCTAGACCGGCTTAATCCAGCGTATGAAATGAGATGAGGAATGTCATGTATATATGAACAGTATGGTACAGGTATATAGTATAGTGGAAACAGAACAGGGCCATGAAGTACAGAATCGCAGAATCCAAGCTGATTTCAAATTCAGCTCTTCTCACACTTTTCCCACTGTAAGATCTAGCTGCCTAAGGCAGCTCTAACTTCCATTAAAAGCCTAAATTTGCCCTTCTGCAGCTTCCACTCACTGTCCTAATTTCACTCTCAGAGGCAGAACAAGTCTGATCTCTTTCACTGAAGAAGAATTCTTCAAATATCTGAAGATGGTTATTTTTACATCTTCCCAAAGTCTTTTCATCTCTAGGAAAAATACCTCTAATTCTTCTAACCGTACTTTGTATGGCATGGCAGCAGTCCTCTAATCATCCTGGTTGCCTTCCTGTAGACATGCCTTAGCTGGTTAGAGTCATTCCTAAAATGTGATTCTTAAAAATTAACATAGTACTTACTGTGGTATGACCATGACACAGTAGACACTAGCTGGAAGATGTAGGGTCACTCTTCAAGCTTAATTATTTGCTACCTGGCTCACTTGGGCAAGTTATATAAACTTGGCCTCAGGTTTTTTTTTTTTTTATCATGTGAAAGTGGGGCTAGAATTTTTGTTTTGTGATTCAGAAGGCAGAACTGAAAGCAGTGAATGGGAGTTGTTAAAGCTTGAATCCAGTTTTAGGTTTAATGAAAGGCAAAAAACAATTATAATTATTTCCTAACAAAATTATCTGCTCCAAAGTCAAATGGGCTTCCTAGGGAGGAAGTGAAGCTTCCTTTTACTAGGGGGTCTTGAAGTAAGGTCTGGATGACCATTTATTAGGAATACCTGAAGAGATTCCCTCTTACTGTCCAACTTACTGATTCTGTGCTCTGTAAGGCAAGGCCTTTGTACTCAATGATCTCAGAGTGTCTATCTACTTCTAAATTCTATGATCCAATTAAACTATTTTGGTTAAAAGATGTGCAGGGGAACAAAAGGCTAAAACAATCAAAGTATTCAATATTAGAAAATCTCATGGGCATTTCTCTTTGTCATTTTCCTCTGAGACCTAGGCATCAGGATATGGGATATAAAACCCCAATGTATTTGAGGCTGCCTCTCCAGATGTAAAAATTCAAGTAAGATTCCTCTCATCATGTAACCTGAAAGAAAAATACATATCTGCCCTCCTGAATCTTGGCCAGAGACGCAGAATATTAAAAGTAAAGAATTTAAGATCTTTCATTCTAATACACAGAAAACTCCCAGCCTAAATAGCATTTCTAAAATATAAAGAGGACACCAGGCTGAGAGTTACAAAAATACATACCTAAAATAACAAGCATTAAAACTTTTGCTACAGCTCTTTCTTCATTAGCATGTCCATTGTATATAAATGTCTCCTGATTATAGTCAGTAGGAGGAAGAAAGCCAGCTCTGTGAGCTTCTGGCAGCTTTTCCTGGTTCCAAGAAGCCCAATAAAGAACAGAGAATAAAAGAAGATACCCAAGAGGTAGTAAAAGCTGTACAGTAGGGTCTCAAAAGCTCCTTCCTTCTTGACTAATTCTGACCTGTGCTGCCCTTATTACCTAGTCAGCTTAATAGGTCATTACAATGGCTCATGATTGGCTCTATGACTGTCATTTAAGGTCATTACAAAGATCATCTTTTGGCCAGAAAATCATGGAATCTTTCTTAATACCTCACATTTCCCCTCAAATCCTTTAGCTTATAGGAACTAATATTAGGCATATGTATTAAGCACTTGTTATGTGTTCAATATCTGACACCTATTATGTACTTAGTAAATTATTATTTTATTGATGAAAGGCAAAAAAACAATCAAATACTTCCTAACAAAATTATCTGCTCCAAAGCCAAACAGGCTTCCTAGGGAGGAAGTAATGCTTCCTTTTAACACTAGGTGGTCTTTAAGTAAGGTCTGGATGACCATTTATTAGGAATACCTGAAGAGATTCCCTCTTACTGTCCAACTTACTGATTCTGTCCTCTGTGTACTTATTGAATTGTTCTTGCTATACAGCCAATTTTTAGAAAATCCCCCACCCCAATATTGTCTGTAACTGCCATTAATTTGAAATTAAGCCATTACTACCACTAGTAGTTTAAGCAGAGGTCACAGTGGGACAAAGGAGTCCAGTGGGACAGAGGTCACAGTTTCAGTCCACTGGATTTTGGCATTGTTAACATTCCATCATCATAGACTGTCAGAGTTGTATCCTAGATTACACCTCAGCAAACCATTACAACAAGCTTTATGCATTATGGACTCCTAATCCTCATGCAGCTCAGAGTGCATGACCAATCAAGGATAGACTTAGTCATTCATCTTTGTATTTGAAAGATTTGGAAGGAAGGGAAGATAGCCAGTGGAAAAAGGACTGCCTTAAAACAATTAAAATAACTTAAGGAATATAAAAAGTATTCACAGCAGAAGAATGGGAAAACCATAAACTGAAGGGAAAGATATTTAGAAGATGAAGAATGAGAACTTTGACTTAACTCTGGGATGAAACTAAGATAATGTCTGACCACCCATTACCACTTTGGGCTAATTGCTTATGCTCTTTAAAAAAATTAATTTTTTGATACTTTAAAAGATAACAATTACTTCCTCTACCTCTTCCTTCCTTTCTCTTACAAAACAAAATGAAACACTTAAGCAAAATTGGCTGATATAATTCTTTTTTTTTTTTTAAGCAATCGGAGTTAAGTAACTTGCTCAAGGTTACACGGCCAGTTATTTCTGGGTGTGGTGCTGAGTATCTGAGCCCGGATTTGATCCAGGTCATCCTGACACTGGAGCCGGTGCTCTTACTCGCTGTGCTACCTGGCTGCCCCTTGGCTGATATAATTCTTGCAACTGAAAGAGGATGTATGATGCTTCATCTGTAGCCCAATACTTCCTTCATCAGAAAGTAAGGAATTATGTTCCAGTATCATTTGGAACCCATATTGGTCACTGCTTCTGCTTTGGTTTTTCTGTTTCTTTTTTGTGTATTGTGTTATTTTTATTTGTTGAATTTTTTTTCCTGGTTCTACATTGGACTTGAAGTTTCCTGAAGGGAGAAATTGTTACTCCTTTTCTGTCTTACAGCAGCCATTTTTAGTAGTATCATGTACAATTCCCACTCAGTAAGTATTGTTGAGTAAAGGGCTGATTTAGTACATTCATGAAAACTGGAGTATATTTCATAAGCCTCACTGATTGCAAGTTTGATAAATTTCAACCTGTTGGGGAATAGCTAGGGACTAGGAGAATACTGACCTACAAATTATTTTCTGCCATTATTACAGTGACTTATAAAATCAGCTCCATTGGGTTGCAGGGAAGAAAAAGTGTAATAAAGCCCATGAATTAAATGATGATTTATATGCTTCATGACAGCTCTTAGTGCTAAAGCTGACTGTCAAAATAGGAAAACCAAACTTAATTAATATTAGATTCCCAAGTTTTCTGAAGCTTTAAAGATAGTGGCATCTCTCATAACAATAACTGCTCATTTTAATTGACTTTGGGCAATTGAGAGGTGTTTTCTAGATGTCTGAAACCTAAACAAAGTCCAAAATTCTGGGTCTAGCACACAATCTATTTCTACTAAGATCTAGGAGAGTAGAGGACACATTGGATATTTCCCCCTGTTTTCTTGTCTAAATTTATTAATGTTGTCTTGTTGATGTGGGTGAGGCACATCTACATAGCATTAGTGATGCCCTTCCCTCAAAATCCTAAGTAGAATTATTAACTTGGGAATGGTTGTCCTTGTTACATGTAAGAACAGATCTTTGGTTTAGACCTTGGGAGGTTTTATAAGACATCTTGGCTCAGGTAGCAGCAGTGCTTTTACAGGCTTCTACAGAGCATGTCCCAATAAATGTCTTAAAACTCCCAACATCCCAAACATCCTTCCAAATCTTCATTCTCTCCATTTCTAAATTCTGATGAAGTAGTAGATGAAGAAAGAAGAATGAGAAACCTTGGAGATATTCCCAATGAGGATCCTTAAGAATGCAGTTTTCTCTTCTACCCCCAATATAAGTTTCATTTTCCCAAAAGAGTGGTGGAAAATCCCCCCGATCAATGCCAGATGGCAAAGAGGGCTCATCATAAAGTCCCACTTGAAAACATGAAAAGTTAATAATTAAGGATGTCTCCCCCCTCCACTACCAGTCCTCTTCTGGAACAATGCCTGTTGTATTCTGAAACACCCTGCGAGCCTGCACATGGTGCTGCTGGCAAGGGTCGAAGCCATTTGTAGAAAATATGTTTCCGTCTCTCCCCTTGAGATTCCAAAGTACATGCTGGGTCCTATACTGGAGGTTATTTGGCTCCCTGGGTGATTCTCAGCACGCCTTGGCCTGTCCATGTTTTTTGTGTAACTGGCTGTAGGACTGGGCCCCACAGGGCCAAGGGATTAGTCCTATGGAGCTTTTACATACTATTTAGATTCCACTAAAAAGTGCCTTGCAATCACTTTTTATTGGTTCTCATTCATGGCCTCAACTGCACATGTAAGATGAAAAATCATTGTTCTAATATTAATGCAAATTGGGAAAGTGAGGTAGAAAAAGACCAAGTCAGAGACTATTGGCAGGAGCTCAAGTTAAAACAACCTTCAAATTTGGGGTTTGATGTTGGATTTGAATCTCCTCATTTGTGCAATAAAGGTGTTCAGATTAGATAATACTTATGGTCCCTCATAAATAAAGTTTCATGCAACATTGATGAGCAGCTGAGAAGTGCAATTTTTTTTTTCTTTGCAGAGGGTACATGATGTCAGAGACTAGAATTACCTGTGGAAACTAACTCTGATTTCTTTTTTAAAAATAAATATTTTATTGATATGTTTTAAACAAAACAATAAGACAAAAGGATAGTAATTCTCGTTCTATTATTTCTGTCACCAGGAATTTTAACCATAATCTTAATCACCCTTTCTAATTAGCAGCTATGGAGAGTCTCCTGTGTAACCCCTATATTTCCAAGCATAAGGTGAAAATATTTGATTGGGTACTAGAAGCAAGCATATTATCTTTGAATCCTCTTACCAGATCACATGTGTAATGGTATAAAGATAGGTATCAGGTTGGATTTTGGGCTATCAGACATGATGGGAAGGAGTGCCCTACCAAGAGCACTGGATTTTTGGTGTAAGGGGAGCTGGATTCAAATCCTAGCTCTGAAAGTTACTATTTATGACCTTGACTTGGCACAAGACATTTCCACTTTCTAAGATTTCGTTTCCAAGGAGGTGGAGGGGATGGGAGAAGAAGAAAGAGATGAAGGAAAATGGTTGCAAATAGAGTGCTGAGAAGGGAGGATTTCCCTGTCTCCTACTGTTCCCCCCTGTAACTCCTACCCCAGTACATTAATTGAATCCTCTGTTCCTTTAAAATACAGCTCTACCACCATCCTCTCCAGGAGGCCTTTTCTGTTTTGACCCAACCCTCTTTCCCAAACTATCTTGAATTTAACTACTTTGTTTATATTTATATTTTCTGCTGTATATATTTCTATGATATTTATTTTCCTTGTGAGTAGGGATTGTTTCATCCTTTGTACTTGATCTCCTGTGACTAGCAGAGTCCCAAGCACATAATACACATTTAATAAATACTTGTTGATAGATTGATTCAATCCATTGAAACAGATCACAACTGTCTCTAAGTTGATCTTCATAGAATTGCTTCAGGCCCAGAGAACTTAAGTAATTTGCTCATAATGACACAGTTAGTGAAAATATCACCATCCATTCTTCCATGCTGTTTCTCAGGGAAAATAATAATGAATTTTTTTCCCCCAAATGTACCAGATTTGCCAGGAATTGCTGTCCTATTCATATTGTCAATTAGTTTTCCATCTATAGTAGCAGTATGAGTTAGCACAGGAGCCCCAGAAAAGCCTGCCTACCATGGCCAGTGGGGCTTGCCTTAATTTTTATGTCCCTCATTTACCATGATGGAATATTCCATGATGGAATAGTAATTGCAGGAGGGCATGACACAGAGTCATCCTATGTAAGAAGAGTATCCTTGGGCAGGATGGGATCCACCCTGAGTAATGGGAAGAAAAGTATTAGGATAGTTTTCTATGTTCCTTTTGTAATAGAAGGTTTGCTTTAGGTTACCCCTCTACTGAGTGGATGTTTTGGCAATGGTTTCACATCAAGGCAGAGATGTCTGTTTGCAAATTATAGCCTTGAGACATGAACTCTGTCAGCTGATGTGTTGAAATAACTGGGTATATTTGTATCTGGTTTTGGTTGTTAAGCATCGTTAGGGTTTTCACATAATTTCATTTTAGGTGGACAAATAAAGGATAAAATCAGGGAGAAGTGCATCTGCAACTCAAATTCAGATAAAATATTGGGGGCATGTTTATTCTTCATCTCGTTGCTCATACCAATAACTTATAATCTTGCCCCTAACAATGAATCACAGAATCCTTGAATTGGGGAGGGGGGCCCAGGTTTATCTAGTCCAGCCTGTTACATGAAAAATGAATAATACCCTCTCTAAATTCCCAATAGTTGGGCTGGTTAGGTGGTGCAGTAATAGAGCACTGGCCCTGGAGTCAGGAGGACCTGAGTTCAGATCCGGCCTCAGACACTTGGCACACTTGCTGTGTGTGACTTTGGGCAAGACTTAACCCCAATTGTCCTCCAAAAGAAATGATAAATTCCCAGTAGTTGATCATTTAGCTATGGCTTGAAGACCTCTACAGGTCTTTCTGTGAAGACTTCTAGAGCCCTCTTCAGTGTCAGGCATATCTGGGTTCAAGTCCCATCTGTGACATATACTAGTTATGTGACCCTGAGCAAGGCACATAACTTCTCAGTGTTTTAGTAATATCTCCAAATTCAAAAGTTGCAGAAAAGATGCTGACCTGTGGAGGTAGAGGAAAATTATCTCCCCAGGGAGTTCTGTATTCTAATTACATGATGATCCCTGCCCTTATTCCTACTGAAGACCTCAGTTTTTACCTAGGGCAATTAGTTCTCTCCTACAGCACTAAAGTACTTCTAATGATCCAAAGCAATATAGCAGTAAACAAGGGTCCACAAAGCTTTGTCACTAGCTGCCACAAAGCTATGCCACTTGCTCTATCTGCTCTGTCAGCTTAAACCGGAAAAAAATTTTAGCGTAGGCACCACAGTGATGGACTTTTACTGGTGTCCAAGGACTATATAAGATCTTTAAGGTCAGAGACTTCCTATTTTGTTTTATTTTGGTCTTTGTATCTTTTGCACCTGCCACATTGCTTTTCACAGTCAGTGACTAATAAATGGTTATTGGACAAATTGGATTGACTTTACCTTCCCAAGATTAGATAATCCCATCACTAGATTGACTGTAAATTGGTGATTCTCTGCCCCCCCCCTCCCCCTTTAGGGACAGCAGTTTGAATAAGCTGATCAGTCAGGTTGGATTTGTCAGCAGAAGGGGTATGTATCCACAAAGATAACCAGTCCTTTAAGTATTAAGGCAAGTACTCCTAGGAGAGACTATTTATCTTGGTGCATACTTAATTCAGTGGTTAGAAAGATGAATAGAGATTCTTCTGGTTTTGGCTTAAATACACAAAGTGGCTGTTTTCTTGGAGTTAATCATAAGAGTGATATCAGTGGAGTCCAGAGAAGTTGGTGACTTTGCTGATGTCATGCAGATAGTGGAAGAGTTGAATCTAGAATCCTCGTCTCTCAAGTTCCAGTCCAGTGGTCTTTCCATTATAATATTCTATGTGAAGGTGATGTTTTGAGGTTTTTGGTGTGTGAGTGTAATTAATTAATATAATGTATAGAAAGCACTTTGCAAATCTTAAATCATTATACAAATCAACAATTATTCTTTTTTCTGCCTTTTAAAATAAATGGTGCATTTACCTTTTATGGAGCAAGGTCAGGAACCACGGAATATGAGAATTCAATAACTGTTAAACTGATAGCATTGGTTTTTATCAGTCAAACAACATACGGTGAACATGAGTAGGCTATATCATATTTCCAGTAAAAAATTAGGCAGGAGAAACAGCATAAAAGATGCGATTGGAGAAGTTTATGACAGGAAAAAGAGGTAGGTTGGTCATGTATCCAGTGCAAGGGATAACTGATGGACAGTAGACAGATTCCATTGGTATCCATACCAATGTCAAGAGATTTAGAAGAAAGCTAGCATGGATACCCTAAGGGAGGATAAATCAGAAGGCAGAGACAGGGGTCTTGGAAGATGGGCAGACTTAGATGGATTGAGGTCTGGAGAATCCATTCATGGATGTAAATGTGGATAGCAACTTTTGTGTATTTAAGGAAAGATGTAATTTATTTTAAGTTTTGATGGATACCTCATGGGCTTTCATTAAGTGAAAACATCTGTCGGGCCCTATTCTCACATCAGAAGATTGAATGCTGGCTATACCCCATGTTCTGGGTTAAAGTCCATTTCTTATTAGGTTGTGCACTGACCAGTAGTCTCCTTTGTATGTTGGCATAGTGACCTTCCTTGATTGTAGGCAGTGATACATTGCCATGCTTTATTTGCTGTGGAAGATCTGTGATGAGTGACAAGATTTTAATTTCATTGGTTCAGAGCTCACAGACATAGAATGTACTTCAAAGACCTTCTAGAGCAACCTCTTTTACTTTACAGTTAAGAAACCTGAGGCGCAAGGGAGATTAAATACCTTGTCCAAAGTCTGATATATTGTAAATGGCAGATTTGAGATTTGAACCCAAGTACTCTGATTCCAAATCGATAAAGGGGCTTATGCAACTATTTTGTCTTCCATGCACCAGCATTAGCATGTTGAAATGTTCTGTTAGGTTGACTGATGAAAAGAAGACTTGGACACTAAGGGC
This sequence comes from Petaurus breviceps papuanus, assembly GCF_028583685.1. Lineage (NCBI taxonomy): Eukaryota > Metazoa > Chordata > Mammalia > Diprotodontia > Petauridae > Petaurus > Petaurus breviceps. The sequence continues at coordinate 37,758,668 of NW_027187460.1, forward strand.
AAAGAGAAAACTTCAAATGAATTTCTTTAACATTGTAAAAGAAAACAAAACAATAAGTGTGCTGTGATAGAAAGGAATCTATCCATGAAATCAGAAATCCTGGGTTCAAGTTCCAGTTCTAGCACTCACTACTTGTGGCACTGTAAGCAAGTCATTCAGGCCGCTCAGTAGCACTGTAATTTCAGGAAGACCTGCTTTTAAATTCTGCCTTAGTCACTGACTAATTGTGGTCCTGGATAAGTAAATTAACCTCTCAGCCCCAGTTTCCTTATCTGTAAAATTTCTGAGAGTTTTTGTAAAGATCAAAGGATTTATGTAAAGTACTTTGCAAATTTTGAAGCTATATGTAAATGTTAGCTATTATTATTTACCTTTCCTGAGCCTCAGTTTCTTTGTGTAAAATAGGGATGGTCATAATTTTACTTCCTACTTCACAGCATTGTTATAAGAAAATAATTTTACAAACCTAAGTCTTATGTAAATATTGTGTGTGTGTGTGTATATGTGTGTGATTCTCAGTGGATCTATGATGTATGTGTGGTCCTACATTAATGTTAAAATTCCTTGAACAGTTACAAAATATTTAAGGATTAAAAGTTCTTACCAACACAGACCATACTGTTACTACCACTTAAGATACTTAGTATTTTTTTTAATTTTTCATTAGTTTCTTTTGTTTTTACATCACTTTCATCTCTGAATACATCCTTCTACCCAATGAGACATCATTTGTAACAAAGAATAAAAAAAGAATATGAAGAAACAAGAAAGCAATTATGTAAAAGTAGACAATTCATCGTCTGAATCTGATTGTATATACAATGTTCCACATGTACCATTTGCTATCTCTCCATTGAAAGGGGGGTAAGATATTTTGTCATCTTGTAGATGTTTTTCTTTTTCATCTCTCACCTTTTTTACTGGCAGGTCTGTCTATACACATATACACTGGGAATATGGAAAGGAGGCCATTGGAGAGCCTGTTGGTTTATACAGTATGGGAAGGTTGTCCTTGAGCCCTTGGGTATTGTTATAAGTCCTGGAAGTTGAGAACTCACAAAGGTTTAGCCTGATCAGCATTGGCACTGAGAACAAGCTCACAATCTCTGATTGTAGATAGTACAAGTCCAATAGTGCACCTCCAGAAATAGGGGGCTGATTACTCAACTACAGGAAGGGAAGTAATCAGGCAGGGCTAATAAACTACATGTCATGAATGTGTGTGTGTGTGTGTGTGTGTGTGTGTGTGTGTGTACTCATACAGCTACCCACTTCTTTCATGGGATCCACTGCTAAGATACAGATGACACAGGAACAGTTTTCTTTCCTCTTAGATTTAAACAAATGAGCTGGGCCTCTGAAGCACGCTGAATGTAGAGGGAAAACCCTACAGCCTTTATTGTTTATGAGCAGCTAATGAGGAAACAGTTTGACAAGAGCTGGCTTTGTCCTGTGGCTTCTGGCCACCTGCCAATTTATATGCTTGCCGAGACCATGTGCATACATCAGGGCTGAGGAGCTAGGAGGGGGCTCAGCTAGGAAACAAAATCAGTCAGACTTAATAAATCAGAGAGATTCAGCAAGATTCCAATGGAATTGAACCCAGGCCAGCTGTTCAAGCCCTGCCATGCCTGTGTGTGTGTGTGTGTGTGTGTGTGTGTGTGTGTGTGTGTGTGTGGGCAAGTTGACATTTTAATGATTTGATTTGTTGAAGGAGAGATACTTTTTATTGTACATGTGCCTTCAGTTATATTAAGTAGAGTGTGAAGTTGTTACATTAAGATGCCTTTGCTACAGAGAATAGTTATATCACAGAGTGAATTTTGCCCCAGATGCCCCCAGTAATCTGGTAGAATCTCTGCAAAGAAGGAGCTGTTTAATGAATAAAGCTGTTAATCATATTATATACACATAAATACTCAGAAGAAGAAAAAAAACAAATTAAACAAAACCCAAATTAAATTAAAAGCACAACAACAAATCAACCAGCATTTTGAAATTAGACATGTGGGATACATTAAAGTGAGGGGGAGAGATAGGAGATATGGTATCCTCCACGCCTAGACCCCCTTCTTTCCCTTGGCATCTCCGTTTCCAGAGATGAGTCATTCAGAGAATCACATTTCCAGTTCTTTGTGATTGGGATTTCCCATCGTGAATAAGGCCTTCCTCTTTGACTGTTTTTGGATGGCTCTCAGCTTTCACTTCCACAAGCTCCAGGAGGTCAGCCCTGGCCAAACAATAACCATCCTCCATTATTCCAGTCTTTCCTCTTTGATTTCTGGTCAAGTGAATATGAACTGATTTCAGGCCTGAGCCAACAAGCATCTGTAGGATCTAATAGCCAAGGGCTACATTACTTGAGAGGTTCTGGAGGATGGAGGAAAGAACATGGTTTGGATTCAAAGAACTTGTCCTCAAATCCCATCCTTTTTATTTACTACCTGTGTCAACGGGCAAGTCCCTTTACTTCTCTGGGTGTCAATTTCTTCATTGACAAAATGAAGGGGTTAAATGAGATGTTCTCTGTGGTTCCTTCCAGCCTTACTTTTAAGATGCTATTAAAATCAGGACAGGAAAGTGATGTAGGTCACTGGCCAAGGAGCTTTAGGTAAATATAATAGTCTAAGCTGGTTTTCCTCTCCTTTTCCTTCCTCTCCTCCCAGCAAAAATAAGACTGTAGTCTCTATGTTTTGTAAATAAGGTGTAGAAGAAAGTAGAACAATGAGTTGAACAGTGTTTTGTCCCTTTCTTTTTACTAAAGTGCTAGCTTGGAAATCCAGATTTCAGATGCTCTCTCTGTTTCTGAAATAAGAAAGAGCTTGTGGATTTCTGAAATATAAAACTGAATGTTCATGTTTATGGGAGAATATGACTCCCAGGGACAACATTCCTCAAACCATCTCAGATGAAAAAAGTCTGAAAACTGTTAACTAGCCTCATTACAGTGTGTGATACAGAGCTCACAAGGAGAATTACTTTTGATTCAGTTCAGGAAATTTCATTAAGCAAGGTATGAAAGAGAAAGTGATACAAATGATAGCATCCCTGCCCCCAAAGAGTTAATGTCCATTTGGTTGGTGGAGTGGGGGGGCGGGTTGGTGGCATCTTCATCCAGTAAACAAATGAGCAGAATAATAACAACAAAAATAATAGCAACTGGTATTATATAGGGTATTAAGGTTTACAGAGTGTTTCACCAATGTTTCATTTATTCACAACAGCCCTGGGAGGTAGGTAGCTATTATTGTTTTCATTTTACAGATGAGGAAGCGGAGGCACGCAAAGTTCAAATGATTTGCCCAGGGTCTGATGATGGATTTGAATTCAGGTCTTCTTGATTCCAGGTCCAGTATGCTACATAGTTGCCTCTTACACACACACACACACACACACACACACACGCACACACACACACGTGCACATATATATTTAGATATCTTGAAAATATATGTTATTCATATATGTATAAAATGTATAATATTTTAGCATGTATAATATATTAACCTAATGGCTAATCTTATCACATTATTCCTTAAAAATTAAATTCTCCAACAAAATTTGGAATGTCAGTAGGTAGTAAATATCAACACATATATGTTGATATCCTGTGTGTGTGTGTGTGTGTGTGTATACACACATGCGCACATTTCTATATGGTTTGGGTACATTGCCTTGATACTTGGGGGTCTTTGCTTGATGAACTCCTTGAATCCCAGATGGCTGCCTTCCTTTAGAGTCACTGTGTTCAAATCCCTGGCTGCCTATAGCCTGGAACTCAAAGCTAAATGCCCAAAAATCTCTTTTCATATATAAGTAAATAAGGTTTTCAATTTTGGTTAAGAGAGCACCTTGGGAAATGTTTTTGAATGCACATTTAAGACATAAATATAGCTTTTGACACATTGATTACATTTGCTGCCTGTTGACATCCCAAATTTTGTTTGATAATTTAATTTTTAGGGAGTAATGTGACAAGATTAGCCTTTAGGTTCCCAGAGCAAAGGTAATTTCAGCAGCAGCAGAAACTCTTTATATGTTGGGCTGTTTCTGCTTGGAAGATCATGTCCTCGCCAACCTCTCCACCTTCTGTCAGTCAGATATGTTTTTGTAAATGCACAGGTGTGCTTTATTCTGGAAAATGTTGCAAAACATGTTCTCATCTATTGAAATTGAAGCCTGTTGGAGGGAAAGGTTATAGACCATAGCAGGTATGGGTGATAACTTCTGTTTATACTCAGAGGGAGGAGGATTACAAGCAGATTTCCATAGCAGGAGCTGAAGGTTAAAAGAAGGTACAGAATGGAACCATGGTAGCAATGGTATGGGGTGTGGCCCGGTGTTATTGTGCCCTGAAATTCAGTGGCAGGAGGTTAGAATTGATATGTTTGAAAAATTGGGTGTCAGAACATAAATTTCAAGAGGATCATATGATTGAAATAACAGTTGTTAGGGAGGGGATGGGGCGCCCCCTGACAGTGGCATGTAAGAAGATGGTGAATGGGAAGGGAAGGAGGTTTAGACCAGGGATGGGGAAACCTGTGGCCTTGAGAGCACATGTGACCTCTAGGTCCTCAAGTGCAGCCCTTTGACTGAATCCAAACTACAGATTTGTTCTGTGAATTCAGTCAAAGGGCTGCACTTGAGGACCTAGAGGGCCACCGGTGCCCTTGAGGCTACAGTTTTCCCACCCCTGGGTTAGACTAAGACTTTGGCCTGAATTTGCCCTGTAAATTTCCTTTGAATATCAATAAGGAAGGGGACAGAAATGGATTTTAAGATTTTCTGTAGCAAGATGTTAAAAGAATGGGGCATTATTAGATCACTGTGGATGTCTCTTTGTCCTGATATGTTCTATAAAGGCAAAAATAGTAAGTTGGTTTTAAGAGATTGAGGAGTGTTAGTTGGGGTGGGAACCATAAAAGTCTAATTTAAAAATAATTTCTTAGGTTTTAAAAATGTGGTGTGAGCTCACTTTTAAAAGTTCACGCTGCCTATTAAATTTGTTTTAAAAGGAGACATTGTGAGTGTGTTGCGTGGATTTGTGGTGATGTGCCTTGAGGAATCAGAAAACACACCTCCATCATCAAATAATAATAATGTCGATGATGATTTTAATAATAATAATAGTGGCACCAGTTTAAATATTGTTTTAAGGTTTGCTAAATGCTTTATGTACATTATCTTATTTGATTTAATGCCTGTTATGGGATGCTACATGATGTAGTGGGGAAAAAAGGACTACATTTGGAGTTTGGAGAACTCCTACTTACTTCTTATGATTATGGACAAGTTATTTAACTTTTCTGAGTCTTGGTTTCCTCATTTATGTATTGGAGACGTTATAGAGTTCTCAAATTATGAGGCTCTAAAGAGTGAATGCAAGTAAAGGGCTTGGCAAGCTTTAAAGTGTTATGTAAAAGTCATTTTTGTTATCTTTTTTGATAGGATTCAGATAGAGAAATGTTCCTAGAACAAGTCACTATCTCCTTGTTCCTTTATATTCAGTGTTTTCATCATAGGATCATGGATTTAAAACTAAAGGGACTTTAGAGACAGTTGAATCCATCTCCTTCATTTTATGGAGAAGAGAACAGGCTGAGTGATTTGCCCAAGGTCACATAGCTAGTACATTTCTTTTCTTTTTTTTTTTTTTTAAGCAGTCAGGGTTAAGTAACTTGCTCAAGGTTACACGGCCAGTTATTTCTGGGTGTGGTGCTGAGTGTCTGAGCCCGGGATTCAATCTCCAGGTCATCCCAGCACTGGAGCCGGTACTCTTACTCGCTGAGCCACCTGGCCGCCCCTAAGCAATTGGGGTTAAGTAACTTGTTCAAGGTTACACGGCCAGGTGTTTCTGGGTGGGTGCTAAGTGTCTGAGCCCGGGATTCGATCTCCAGGTCGTTCTGACACTGGAGCCGGTGCTCTTACTCGCTGTGCTACCTGGCCGCCCCTTTAGTACATTTCTAAGGTTGGATAAAAACCGAGGTCTTCCTGAATCTAAGCCCAGCGCTGTATCCGCTATACCATGGTGCTGGGGTGTTTTGGGTGCTCACAAGAACTCTAGTGTGATGGCTTATTGAGCTCTTTTCAGGGCTGCTAATCCACATTTGGTGTCCACCTGATTCACCCAACTCTGACCTGTGACTCTAAGAAGCTTTAGCATGGGCAGTAGCCACACTTTGGTAAAACCATCTCAGTAGATGGGCTAAACCAGTTTGGAGGTAACTGACAGGCCTAAAACCTGTTGTTGAGTTAGGGGAATATCTACCCAAAGCATGTGAAGACTTCCGTCAGAGGAATGGGTAGATGAGAACAATCCGTTCCAACAGCCATGAAGGTTGATGCACTGGGTGCTGTGGAGTTACTTAGAGCTCGTCCAGACAATGATCAAAGTCATCCACTGTATCCTGGAACATTGCCAGGCGTCTTGACTTTTGCCTTGTCACTGGACTTCAGAGACACTGAGGGTGAGGACTTTGTGCAGCTGTGCCTCACTTAAATCCAATTCATGTGCAAGTCAAGACATCACCTGTGATGCCATTGGTCCTCTGAAAACAAAGGGCAAACAAAAAAAAACCAATGTGGCACCATAGGTGATTGTATTATTATTATAATACATTATTACTAATTATTTGAGTGGTCTTTTCTTGGGTAAGTCACTTAATCTCCCAGAGCCTCATTTTCCCCATTTGTAAAAGAAGAAGGTTGAACTAAATGATCTCCAAAGTCTGCTCTAGTTCTGCATTCTATATGATATAGGGATTTGTAATGTAGCCTTAAGATTGAGTATCTTCCCTCTTGTAGCTTAGAATCTATTTGGAGAGGCAGGATATTTGCCTAAGAAGATTAATACATAGTGGTTAGCAAATATAAACTGGCAAGGCAGTAGTACAGACAGCAGATGCTTTAATTTAAAAACTCAGAGCAACAAGGCCTGGAAATCCTGTACATGGCCCAGTCTCTCATTTCTCATTGTTATTTCTTTTTCATCTTGTCTGTGTTGCTAAGTCTCATTTGAATGTACTTCTTAGTGCATATTTGTAGGCTTGTAGAGAATTATCCAAATATAAATCATACTGAAAACCTGAAGTAATGTCTCTGAAAACATCAAAATATTAAAAAAAAATGTTGTTCAGGGCAGCTAGGTGGCACAGTGGATAGAGTGCTGGGCCTGGAGCTAGGATGACCCCAGTTTAAATCTGACCTCAGATACTTACTAGCTGTATGACCCTGGGCAAGCTGCTTGAATTTGTTTACCTCAGTTTCCCCATCTGTAAAATGAGCTGGAGAAGGAAATTGCCAAGAAAACCCCCAATGGGCTCATGAAGAAGTTAGACATGATTGAAAAACTACTCAACAACAACAACACATATTGTAAAAGTGATGGACATTTTTCCAGGGCCTCTCAGTTTCCTCCATTCTACATTTAGAAAGATCATAAGAGGGGGGAAAAACAAACCTGTCCTATGTTAATTTGCCACCTTTCTTTTCAAAGTAAAGGAGCAGGTGATGGTTTTTGATACATGATAGGATCTGTGATTTCTTGGGTGAGGGGAAGAGTTCCCATCTGCTAATGAGTCAGATGGGCAGCAGTTTCCAAACTTTCAGATATAGTTATTATAGTTGGTCCATGTTGATAATTCCAAGTTTCTTTTTTTTTTTTTGTTAACTGAAAATATTAAAAGATAACATATGAAATTGTCAAAAGCCAATTCATTTATCCAATGATAAATGATGGTTCCTTCCATTGGCTTTTTTCCTTTTTTTCTTTCCATGTTGATTTTTCTGTTTATGCCTCTGAATTTATAGGGCTCCCCAAAGAGAGACTGATTAATCCTCCTTTAGGGCTGTCAGGCTGTGAGTTTTCTTTTGAGGTTACTAATAGGATCACACATTTTGGTGACTCCTGGACTCATCTAGACAGACAGTGGTCTAAACTATCCATGTATTGAGACTTGCATAAGTATGGTTGCTCATGATGTGAAGAAATATTGTGTCTGGATTTCCCACAAATTTCCTTTTAATTTTCACTTCCTTGTTAAATGAGCCTTCATTTCTCCTATACAGAGTAATAAGAACTTCTTGGGCAATGGGAAAAGTATTGGAACAATACCAAAGGACTATTTGGGACTAAATGGGAAAATTGAAACTTGTGTTCCTAACTACTCATCCATCTACCCCTGGCCTATCTCCTTGGTTTGTTTGTGGGTCTTTTTTCTTATGGGTCTTGTAATAAATTTTGAGTTATTTCTCTATTGCCCACATTTTTACTTGCTTTCTATAATAACTCACAGAATTTCTGAGTTGAAGGGGATTTCCTTTAGTCCAAGCAATACCAGAACAGGAATCTTTCTACCCTAGCCAACAAGTAGTCATGCAGCTTTTGCTTGAAGAGTTCCTGGGAATGAGGGTGGGGTGGGAGAAGTCATTCCACTTTTGGATAGCGCTTCACTTTTGGTTAGGAAGTATTTCCTAAAAATTATTTGCTCTCTGCCATAAGCTTATTTGGAAGTTATGGGGACACTGCAGCTGGGAGTGATCTAATCCTGACAGCAGAAAACAATTGTCATGAGCAGAGGTAACCTGATAGCCTGTTTTAATCAGTTTACTTCCTAGCTATTTTAGTGTTCTCTTTGGCACTGGATTTAGGGTTGTACATGAGAGTATGAAAGCAGCTTTGGTAAAGTGAGAAAATAACTGGATTTTGAGTTGAGAGAACTGGGTTCACCAGTTGTAACTCAAATGAGAATTTGTGTTTTAACAAAGTGCTTTCCAAATCGTTAAGCATTTGAAAATTAAAGCTCCCATTTATATTGTACTTTATGAATTGTATAGCACTATTTGCATAGCATCTATTATTACCATTATCTTACAGATGTGGAAGCTCCCCATCAGATCCTAAATCTAAGAAAGGGGTAAAACTGGGACTTCAACCCATACTTTTTAATGCCAATGTAGTGCTCCTTCATTTCAAGATTTTTGCCCTTTTTAGTGTCATTTAGTCCATCTCATCTATATTCCCACCAAAAGCCACTTAACTCTGTTTGCTTCAGTCTCCCCATCTATAAAATGGGGATAATGATAGCACCTACCTCCCCGGGCTTTTGTGAGGATCAAATGAGATAATTGAAAAGGTCTTAGCACTATGCCTGACACATTTTATTGTTGTTTTTCAGTCATTTTTCAGTCATGTCTGACTTTTATTTTTTAATTTTTTTTGACTACATTTCATATCTGACTCTTTATGACTCCATGTGGGGTTTTTTTTGGGCAAAGATACTGGAGTGGTTTGCTGTTTCCTTTTTCAATTCGTTTTCCAGATGAGAAACTGAGGCAAACAGGGTTAAGTGACTTGCCCAGTATCACACTGCTAGTAAGGGAGAGGAGTCTTCCAGACTCTAGACCAAGCATTCTATTCACTGTTCCACTTAATACCTGACACCCTGGAAACACTACATACATGATGATGATGATGATGATGATGATGATGAAATATTTATTTAGAAACAAAGCATAGACCTAGTACTTGAGTTGTCTATTGTTATTGTTTTTAGAAGATTAATTTAACAGTTGAAATTTTACCCCATGGATAAGGAAAAAAGGCTACATATTTATCAAGATTTTCATGCCAGCACTTTTTTTGTGAAAGCAAAAAAGGGGAAGTAGACTAGGCTTTCATTGATTAGGAAATAACTGAACAATTGTGTGGCATAAATATCATGGCATATTATTATGCCATTGGAAAGAACAAATGAGAAATCCAGAGAAACTTGATAAGATTTGTAGCAACTGATGCAGAATGAAGTAAGCAGTACTAAGAGCTCTATATATGTGACAACAGTAATAGAAACTTGTAACAATATTAAGAGGCAGTCGATTTCAGTTTAATCTGTCTTGTTTCCAGAGAACAGATAATAAAATGTATCTTCCTGAAATGTATATACACAATGAAATACATACTTTAAGACATGGTTGCTGTGTTTGATTTTGTCTAAATGTTTTTACTTGTTTTAAAGAGCATTTTGTTTGATTAACTTGGGTGGGGCACTGGAGATTAACGAGCTTTTCTTACACTAGTGTAAAAAGAAAAGGCATCAATAATTTTGTAAATATATATGTATGGATGTATATTAGATTGGTCTTTCAAGAGATCCACAGGTTTATTCTTTCATCTGCCTGAACATCAGAACAAATCCTTTGTTCATCAAACTATCATTCATCCCTTTTAAAACAAACAAAAACCTAAAAACAAAACAAAAACTGAATGACATGAGGTCCATGGTGAGAATCTTGCAGAAGTGAAGGAGTGAACTGGGTGATGTATCTTCTGTGATATTTCAGCCTTTATTCATCTAATGAAGATAGATCCTACTTTGAAAACCTGCAAAATTCAGCCTCCTAACTGCAACTTAAAGTGAGTTTAGTCCCCCCCCCCAAAAAAAAAATCTATTCCCTTCCTCTGTATCACACAGAGAGAACAAGGAGGAGAAAGAAGAAGAAGGTAAGAAGGAAGGAGGAGGAGGAGGAGATTATCTGTACAGGTATTTCCACATTTCTTAGAAGAAAAAGATAGGCAGAAGAAGAAATAATCACAGTGGTAGATTTGACAGATTTTGAGGACTGTTAAATAAACTTTTAGAGAACATTTCAGGCTGTATATGTATCTTTATATTCAAATACCCATTCAAGTATTTGTGCATTTGAATATGTATGAGTGTATAAAAGGATGTTGTCTTTTATTGTGTGATTTTATTTGCCAAGCATATGGCAGAGGAAAAGAGCACGAGGCTATGAACCAGGGTTCTAGTCTAATCTCTGCCATCATTATCTGGTTGAATTTCTTAACCTGTCTCTATCAGTCTCTTCATGTGTAAAATGAGGTAGGATGGCCTGGGTATCATCTAAGTCCTATGATCACTGTGGTTAAACACATTTTTAATTGCCCATGTGTCAGTAATTAAGGATATGCAGTACAGTTTGGATCAGGCCAATCATAGGAACTGGTGGAGAACTCTCTAGCTCAGACTATAATAGACTAGTAACGCACCTCTTATCCTTCGTCATTGACTTAGGTTGGACTGCTGAGATGAACAGTGAGTTAGTTATTCATAAACTGAAGAACAAAATGCTAAGAGTCTTTAACAGCCTATTCTTTGGAGGACTTGGATTGACATTCTTGGTAATTTCTTTGTATGAACTTGGCCCATATCTGAAGTTTAATATTCCACAGTACTTTCATTTATACAATTTATATAGATAGTGTGTATACACACACATGTACTTGGATTAATAGTCATTCATTGGGAACTCAAGAGAGGGCTTTTATTTATTTCTTTTCATGTTAAACATATTTTCCACATTCATCATGTTGTGAAAGAAGAATAAGAACAAAATGGAAAAACCATAAGAAAAAACAAAACACCTAAAAGAAGTGAAAATAGTTGCTTTGATCTGCATTCAGACTCCGTAGTTCTTTCTCTAGATGTGGATAGCATTTTCCATCACAAGTGTTTTGGAATTGTCTTGAATCATTGTATTGCTGAGAAGAGCTAGAGCTATTATAGTTGATCATCTCACAGTGTTGCTGGTACTGTGTACAGTGTTGTTCTGGCTCTGCTCACTTCTTTCAGAATCATTCGTATATAAGTCTTTCCAGGTTTTTCTGAAATCCGCTTGCTCAGCATTTCTTATGGAACAATAATATTCCATTACATTCATATACACAACTTGTTCATCCATTCCCTACTTGATGAGCATTCTTCCACTTTCCAATTCTTTGCCACCACAAAAAGAGCTGCTATAAATTTTTTTTTTTGTACATGTGGGTATTTTCCCCTTTTTAATGATCGCTTTGGGATATAGATCTAGTCTAGTATTGGCATCACTAATCAAAGGGTATGCACAGTTTTATAGCCCTTTGGACGTAGTTCCAAATTGTTCTCCAGAATGAATGGATCAATTTACAACTCCAGCAACAATGCATTAGTGTTCCAGTTTTCCCACATCTTTTCCAACATTTGTAATTTTCCTTTTCTGTCATATTAGCCAATCTTATAGGTGAGAGGTGGTACCTCAGAGTTGTTTTAATTTGCATTTCTCTAATCAATACTGAATTAGAGCAGTTTTCATATAACTACCTATAGCTTTCATTTCTTCATCTAAAAATTGCCTATTCATATCCTTTGTCCATTTGTCAATTGGGAAATGACTTGTATTCTTACACATTTGACTCAGTTATATATATATATATATATATTCAAGAAATGAGGCCTATATCAGAAACAGTAGCTGGAAAAAATTGTTTCCCAGCTTCTTGCTTTCCTTCTAATCTTGATTGCATTGATTTTGTTTATGCAAAACTTTTTAATTTAATGTAATTAAAATGATCCATTTTGCATTCCATAATGTTCTCTATCATCAAGAGATGGTTTTTAACTGAACACATTTTCAAACAGTCCTAAGATTCAATAGTCCAGTCACAACTGATGGTCAACTATAACAAGCCTGCTGGTTGGATTTTGAGAAGGAAGCTCTATTTTATGCAGTATGTGAGAACTGAGATCAGTACTTTGGTTGAGCTATTAAAATAAAGTTGACTATTTTGTAACACTCTACAATTCAGTTTAGGCTGAAGGAAATTAATCATCTCCATATTTCCTTTATGAATTAAGTCCCCAAGCAGGAGATTTGTGTTAAGTTGGGATTGTGTGAAAGGTAGCCCGATTAACAGTATCCCGGGAGTGCAAATGCTGAACCTACCATCCGAAGAGCAATGTATCAATTTACAGTGTTTTAATCAATTTATCTTATGTTACGTGAGAGTTAGTGTGGCACGATGGATCCAGTGCTGAATTTAGAGTCAGGAAGACATGGGCACACCTTAAGCTTTTCATGCTTATTAGATGTGTGACCATGGGTGAATTACTTAAACTTTCTGAACTTTTGCCAATTCTCAGGTAGTCATAAGTTAAAAAAGATCGCAGTACCAAATTGGGAGTTCACCTATGTAATCACAGGTCCATGACTTATGTATGTCTTATATAGGTAATAATTTTGCATTTTGTTTTCTTTTGGACCAGACTTATAATTTCATTGGTATATGTTCCCTCTACCAATGGAGCTCATCCCCTGCTCTACAAATTATATAGTATGTCTATGAGAGTTGTCCAAGGGAATGAGCGTAATTAATTTGTTCAAGGCCATGCATACACATCCTAAATTATTGACAGTCTCAAAGATTGAGCAGAGGATGTACTGCATTGGTTATAAATCCAGGAAGCAGCTAAACCCAGAACTTTTTATCATTATTTTTGTTAGGGCATGACCTTCAGAGTTTCCAGTATCTATCTATAAAGTCGAGCATTTAGCCATATCCAAGAGAAGCAAGAAACCTGAATCATGTACTAATATGAACAGTTCTCACCTTTAAAATAATTTCAGTATTTTATCAATGGCTCCTTGTCTATCTGCAGAGCAAACGGGACAGTAAGTTTGCCTTTACTTCCTGAATTTTGAAGACTTCATCTGGTTTCTTGGGAACTTAAAACTCACATGGCAATAAATTTTAAACCTGTTCTAGTTCATAATGGACAAGACTGAAACTGACTGGATCTCCTATTTGTTCTATCTGTTTAGGCATGTAGTGATAATTATTTGCCTCTGAAGTGCATGATATAACACATGAGGCCAGTGGGAGGTCAGTGTGAGCCATATAGCGAAGTAATTACTGACAACTTTTGATTACTTTGGTGTACAGAAGGATCGAAATATACTGCATAAAGGTGTAAATAGATAATTTCCTTTTAGCCTCTGTTAGCAGTGCATGCAAAAGGGATCTCTATTCATTTAGCATCATTCAGGTTCACTTTACAGCAGCCTTGACAATTTAATGCAGGGCTGCTCCTTAAATACAAAGCATGTAGTCCAGTCTGCATCATTGAGTCTTTAGAAGGTTGATGCAAATTCTTTGCATCCCCTAGCACGAAGTCATCCATATAGTAACAGTGCAGTAAGTATTGAATCAGTGAATTTTCCAAGGCCCTTGGATTCCTTTCCAGCCATTTTCCTGTACTCCTTGTTCTTCTACAATTCATTAACACCTCATCTGAAGAGTGGTCAGGGAAAAGAGGTGAAACTTAAATCATCCAATTTTCCTAAATGATTAGCAGCCACCATAAAAACAATGATGAGAGAGGCAGCTATAACTATTGGGTAAAATATAACCAGAACCTTCAGTAGTAACAAGGTGTGCATTGAAAATACTGGGAATTGCTTCATAGGAGATAATGGATAAAGTATTTCTTAAATACTGAAGTGCCAGACATAGGGCTCAGGGCTGGTATATAAATACCAGCAAGTCAAAACAACCCTGAACTTTTAAGAAGGGCAGTGAAATCTCAAGGAGATTTCATTGAAATGAGGTAAAATAATACAAGAAAAGGGAACCTAGACCCAGGTGGTGGTGGTAGCATGGTATGGAGATGACCCAGAAGTCTTGGAGGCCCAGTCCTAGGCAAAGTGAGGCAAAAATCACATCTGTCAGAGTCCAGGGTTCGTAGTGTGGGTGGAGGGCTAAGGGAGATGAGGGACGATGGCTAAAGTACAAAGTAGGGTATGGAAATGGCCAGGAAACAGATTTAGAGCTGTAAGATACTTTAAAAGTCATCTAGTCCATCTCCCAGCATTTTATAGATGAGGAAACTAAGACCCAGATTTATCAAAGATTAGCCATATAGAAAATGTCTAAATCAGGCTCAATCAATCAGTCTGCGTGTGCCTATTACATGAGGGACATTGGGCAGTCAGAAGAGAATTGAGGACTAGAACTAGGTCTGTAATCTCAGTGGTATAGGGAATTCCCAGGTGAGAAAGCTCTGTCAATGCTGGCTGATAACTTCTCTGCAGCATAGAAAATTGTGTAGAGCATTGAGAAGCTAAGCGCCTTGCTCAGGGTCACTTAGCCAGTGTGTCAAATTTGAACCCAGGTCGTCTTGGCTCCAGCACAGATCTAATCACAGCGCAACTCCTGTGGGCTGGCAATGTTGTTCAAATGCCAAAAAGACTATTTTAAGAAAAACTCACACAGGGCAAGTGCTCACACGGTGGTTAGAAAAAGTGATACAAGGACACTCTCAAGGTCTCTCTTAACCTTGGAATTGATTGCATGACATGGGGGATGCTGGCACAGGACCACCCAGCATGGCATACCCACATCAAAGAAGGAGCTGCACTCTGTGAGCAAAGCAGTATTGAGATAGCTCAAAATAAATGTGAGATGTACAAATTTAGAGAATCCACCCAAAGGTTCACATGGACTATTTGTGCCTGACCTGTGGTAAAGTGTTCTGAGCCCATACTAGTCTTTATTAGCCATAGCTAGACACACTGTAGCTTGGCTGTAACATAGTGATGCCCTTTTGGTCCTCTTTGAGAACAAAGGATGACAACCAACCAACCATCCACCATACTATTGTACTATGCTCTGTAGTCATACAGTACAAAGATAAACACGAAACTTCCTGTCCTTAGTAAGCTTACATTTTTATAAGAGGATTGTAGGAAACAACCTGTATATATGTAAGCATATGCCAAATATATTAAAAAGAAATATGAATTAATTTTTGAATGAAAGGCACTAATAGCTTGGGGGTGGGGGCCTGGTTAGGAGGAGGGGAAAGAAAATCCTTCTTATAGAAGATGGTACTTGAACTGAGTTTTAGAGGAAAGTAAGGATTCTAAGATTTTTAAGGATTTGAACCTAGGTCTTTTGACACACTATTCATTTTGTGATGGCATACTGCTTCTCTTTTTTGAGGGTTCTTGTATTTGTTTGGTATTAATACAGTTTTCCTAGTGATTACCAGGTATAATAAAAGGAGCCAAGGGGAAGTCATGGTCTATATTGTTGAGTCATTTTTCAGTTGTGTCCTACTTTTCTTCACCCCATTTGGAGGTTTTTTTTTTCTTTTGTTTTTTTAGAGGGGGGGAAAGTCAGGGCAATTGGGGTTAACTGACTTGCCCAAGGTCACATCGCTGGTAAGTATTAAGTGTCTGAGACCAGATCTGAACTCCAGTCCTCCTGACTCCAGGGCCAGTGCTCTATTCACTGCACCAGCTAGCTGCCCCATTTGGAGTTTTCTTGTCAAAGATACTGGAGTGATTTGCCACTTCTCTTCTCTAGCTAATTTTACAGATGAGGAAACTGAGGCAAACAGGGTTAAATATGCCCAGGGTCACAAAGCTAGTAAATGCCTGAGGCCAGATTTAAACTAAGGAAGAGGAGTGTTCCAGACTCCAGGCCTGGGGCTCTATTCACTGTGCCACCTACCTGCCCCAAATATTGTATGTATGGATACACAATATCTGTTTGAAATGAATTTATTCATATTTTTCCTATAACAATAGTTATAGTTAAGTTATAGTTAAGAAAGTTTCTAAGTGAAGCCCCACCTAGAAGTGACCCTTTTTTCTATATATAGATGATATATGAGGCAGAATCCGTTCATGGCTTTGTGTTGGATTGCACTTTCCTTCTGTGGGATCATAGGATTTTCAGATCATAGATTGAGAGCTGGAAGGGCCTTCAGAAGTCATCTAGTCCCAGCCGCTCCTTCATTCTGCAGGTGAAGATATTTAGGGACAGAGCCTTCCTTGCCCAAAACCACTTTAGTATTAAGTGGGAAAGCAGGGATTTAAACCAGATTCTTTGACTTGAAGCATTCTTTCCACTCTACTATACTTATTTTAATCATCAATGCACTGAACATTTATAAATCCAGGGACCAATGATGAAACATGCTCTGTATTGCAGAGAGGTGATAGATTTAGGGTATGGAATGACACATATATTTTTCTATGTGTACAACCATTGAGAGAGTCAAGAATTGCTTGACTATGCATATTTATGACAAAAAAAATTCATTTTCTTCTTCTTTTTTTTTCCAGTGGGGTGGGGAGGGGTTTGGAAGAAGAGAAAACACATTTCTTTTCATTTTTAAAAATAAAGATGGGTGTGTGGGTGGGTATGATGCAGATTTGAAATTTTGCATGCACTTTCAGATTAGGTCACTCTATTTTTACCTTGTTACAAGAGACCTCTCATGAAATGGGAGTAACCCATAAATAATAATGTAAAAGCAAGAGCAGTAAAACTGAAAGAAAAAAAAAGATGAAATCTGTAGTAATAATAGCTAGTATTTATATAGTTTTTAAGGTTTCCAGAGCCCTTCATAAATTTTATCGCTCTTTATCCTTAACAACAACCTTGTAAAGTAAGTGCTATCATGAACCCACTTTACGGGCAAGGAAATTGAAGGGCACAGTTAAGTGACTTGTTGAGGGTCAAACAGCTAGTAAGTGTGTGATACAGGATTTGAACTCAGATCTTCCTAAAGTAAGTCACCAGGGTCTCTGAAATTAATGCAGGATGATAGATAGAAGAGGGTTCTTTTTTTTTTCCGTTTGTCATTCAGAAATGAGTGCCTCCTAAAACTTCAGGGGCAAGAGTAGTGGTCCTGAGAGCAACAGGGGAGAGCGTTTCAGGAAGGCCCTTGTCTCTTGCTTTGCCTGTCACCATAGCCTCTGCACCAGAGGGTCTCAATAGCAGAGTCCAGTTGAAAGTGACCAATATCAAGTTCCTACTTGATCTAAAATGAGAATTGATGGAGGATTTATGTAATTGGGGGAAACAAAAGCTTACCGAGGTAAGGCCATACTGCCCAAAAGTTTGGTGAATAATTGAATTTCTTCTGCCCTCCATGTTCTTCATGGGGCTACCATGTTGCTTTACAATGCTGGCTATAGCATGTGTTGGCACCCAAGATAATTGTTATGGACATATTCTGCCATTCTCAGTTTGCTTTTCTGTTTTTTCTCATTTTCTCCTCCACTGTTATATGTACGCAGACATAGAAATATGATGTATATAAATAACACATTGGGCTCTCTTAAGGAAAGTGGAATTCATTCCCACACAACCAACATGTGGCTATAGGGATCATTCTCCTTATTGTATCTTGGCGTGATTTTACGGTGTCTTAAATTACACTAATAATATTTTGACCAGACTTTTAATTACATCAGGAGTGGGTGTTTCCAGAGAGGAACTGCCACCAAAATGATTTAGCACTTTATCTTCAAGTTAAGAAGATGACTGGGGCACTTAGAGGTTAAGTGACTTGCCCAGGGTCAGTCAGCAAGTACTTGGCAGAGGCCAGACCTGATCTCTGATCTTCATGAGTGTGGGACCATCTCTCTAGCTACTATGCTATGTTGCCTCTGAGTTATCATCATCATTACTACCACTACCACCACCATCATCATCATCACACACATACCCACACGGAAAAGATCTATGGTTTCTACAGTTTGGGAGAACTCTGGTAAGTGTGGGAACTCCTTCCACCAAAGAAGAACGTACCCCATACTTAATAAGTTCTGAGGAATTACTGAAAGCATGTGGAGTTAAGTCAGCAAGCATTTTTAAAGTACCTACTGTGTTCCAGAAAGAAGGAGGCTAGGTGGCTTATTGGATAGAGTGCTAGGCCTAGAGTCAGGAAGACCTGAGTTCAAATGCAGCCTCAGATACTAGCAGTGTGACCCTGGCAAGTCACTTAACCTCTGTTTGCCTTAATCCACTGGAAAAGGAAATTGCAAACCACTCCAGTGTCTTTGCCAAGAAAACCCCATATATAGTATGGTTCACAGGATCATGAAGAGCTGGACATGACTGAACAACAACAAATGTTGCAGGAACTGTGCTAAGCACCTGGGACACAAAGAAAGGCAAAAAGCCTATCCCTGTTCCCGGTGTGTTCAAAATCTAATGGGGGAGTCAACATGGGAAACAGTGGTGTACAAAAGAAATATATAGAGGGATAAATTGGAGATAATCAGCAGAGTTGGGTGCTAGTATTAAGGGGATTAAGCTAAGGTTTCTTGGGGGTTAAGTAACTTGCCCGTGATCTCACCAGAAACAGGGATTTTAGGAGGCAGCTAGGAGGCACAGTGAATAGAACACTGGCCCTGGAGTCAGAAGGACCCGAGTTCAAATAGAGCCTCAGACACTTGACTTTTACTAGCTGTGTGACCTTGGGCAAGTCACTTAACCCCAATTGCCCTGCCTTCCCCCCATCAAAAACAAAACAAAAAAACCAGGTGGGATTTTAAAACAGATTCCCCTGACTCTAAGCTAGCATTCGGTAGACTGACATTCTGTCTCTCATAATCATAATAGTATCAGACATTCATATAGTGTGTTTAAATTTTCAGACTCCTTTGTATCCATCCCTTCTGAGTCTCAAAATGACTCTCATTAACTACACCTAATGGATGAATAATGTGAGGTTTACCAAGGTTGTGATTTAACCGAAGTCACATGACTAGGAAGTATCAGAGGCAGGGTTTGAATCCAGGTCTTCCCAGCTCCAAGTGTGGTGCTCTCTGAACTGGGATGACCCTGCTGCCACTTCTTTGTTGTCAGAGGTAAAAACTGCAAGTAAAGGATAGGTAGCAATTGGTTATTTTCCTTCTCTTGGGAGATGACAGAATCCCCAACATGTCTTATTAACTATACCTTCCAGGGGTCGTGTGAGGCAGAATGAATAATATTTGTAAGATGTTTCAGAATCCTCAGATGAAACGTACCCAGTGCTGTTATTTATTATTAAAATAGTGGGGGCTCTTGGGAAAGTTGCATCCTAGGAGTTAATGAATTCAGCTTGAGGAGCTACAGGCTCTTGGCTTTACCTCAGGCCCTTAACCTAGATAGTTATTACTCTCAGGAAATACCATTCCCACCAGGATATTACTATTATAAACTATGAACATGTTTTTAAAATATAGAAGGAAAAAAATTGCCATTTTAGGTGGTGAAAAGGTAAAAGCTGATCTGTTACCATGGATTCAATGTTTTACATGGTTCCAAGTCAGATTCTTTTGTTGGACCATCGACCTTAGCAATCTAAGGGGAACGTGTGCCCAGAGACTCAGTCTGGGGAGGAAATCACAGTTCATTTATTGAAAGAGTGGGCTGTGAGGCCAGGGAGTCTCTTAGAATCATAACCCTTCAAACTGAGAAGGACCTCAGAGATAATATTCTGGCCCAACCTTTTCATTTTATAGATCAGGAAACGTTGACCCAGAGAGTTGAAGTAGTCTGGGTCATGGGCTTACGGGATTTTGTGCAGTAAGGAACCTTAGAGGTCACCTAATTAGTTAATCAACAAGCATTTATTTAAGTGCCAGATGCTGTGCTTAATGCTGGGAATACAAAGAAAGAAAAAGAAACATCCCTGCCCTCGAGGAGCTGACAATCTACCTGGGGAGCCAACATGTAGAAAATCAGATTTGTCAATGGAAGTTGATCTCAGAGAGAAGGCATCTAGACCAACTCTTCCTTCATTTTACTAATTAGGAAACTGAGACCCAGCAATGTGAAATACCTGGAGGCCTAGTATCATGGATAAAAGGAATATTAGTGGTTATCTAGGCCAAACCC
The DNA here is from genome assembly GCF_028583685.1 of Petaurus breviceps papuanus. Taxonomy (NCBI): domain Eukaryota; kingdom Metazoa; phylum Chordata; class Mammalia; order Diprotodontia; family Petauridae; genus Petaurus; species Petaurus breviceps. The sequence goes on from NW_027187460.1 coordinate 37,779,165, forward strand.
CTCATTTTATGGAGGAGAAAACTGAATAACAGAGACTGACAGGCTCAAGGTATCATTGAGAGTAAATGTCAGATGAGGCCGGCTTTGAACCCAGGTCGTTTTGCCCTCAGTTCAATGTTCTTTGCAATTCACTGGCATCATGTCCTTGCTTTTACCATATTATTATCTTGGGCAAGTTATCCAGTATCTCCATATCTGTTCCCTCCTCCCTAAAATAGAGATAATAATGCTGACCTATTTCTGCAGGCTATAGGGAAGAGTAATTAATGAAGGATTGTGAAAGCATTTTGAAAGTATAAGGTGTTCTGGAAACATTAAGTGCAGTAACCCTTAGGAAGGTAGTAGTTGGATCTAAACTTTCTAGTAGGTTTATTATAAAGATGATTTCCTGTATTGTTATCTTTGCTAAGTAAATGTGTTGCCCACTGTTCAATGATTATGTAATAAAATACCCCACTGTAATGCATATGCTCCAAGGGGAACAGTTAAATTGGATGTAGGAACCATAACTTTAAATTGCCAGACAGCTGTACAATTAAAATCTCACCTTTCCTGTTTTTCTTAGTCTTGTTTAATTTTAGTATCTTTCCTTTTTTAATTCTCTGTCCGTCCCCTCCCCAGACGATGGACCTGGTTTATGTTAACATTAGCTAGTTGGGTATGGCCAGGAAAAAGAGAAAAACAAAACAAAACAAAAATTTGAAAGAATAAGCAGAAATTTAGGACTTCCTGGGGTAGTTTAAACCCAGTAACTAGATAGTTCTTGTCTCTGTGTTGTATAACTGCATACCACTTACACTTTGCTGGATAATACTTTATATGTATATTGTACTTGAACCTCACAATAATCCTGTAAGGTAGGCTGATGCCTGTTGTGTTATTTCCATTTTTCAGATATAGAAAACTGAAGTTCAGAGAGGTTATAGTTTGCAATGTTCATATTGGCAAATGAGCGATGGAGATAAGACTCCAGTCCAGAGCCTTTTTACCACTGATTCAACATTGCTTTCCAAACTGCCAAATTTTACTTACATCTTATACGATCCAGCCTTGATTGAACTTTGGTGTTTAATATTGGGACTGAGATCTTTTCTTTATAGGAAAAAGCAAGGAAACAAGGATTTAGTACCTACTTTGTGTCAGGCACTGAGATAAGTGCTCATATTATCTCAATTTAATTCTTACAACAATCCTGAGAGGGAGGTGCTGTTATGATGACCATTTTACAGTTGAAGAAACTGAGGCAGGCAGCAATTAAGTGACTCACTCAAGGTGTCTGAAGCTGCATTTGAACACAGGTCTTCCTGACTCTATATCCTTTGGTTTATCCACCCTGTCTCTACTTAGTTGCCTCAAATTCAGCTAGAGAAAGCCTCGGTTTCCATGATCTGTTGTATCAAAAAGTTTTCTGTATGAGTTTGGATAGAGGACCCAAAAAAACATTAATGTCAATCAGCTTTCTTCACCATGGGCCAACTCTTCCTTATATACCCCTTTTCTGTGTCTTGGGGAGGATAAAATTTCTCACATATCTTTTACTAACCCCAATCAGAGCTCCAACATTCCTGCCAAACTTGTACAACTTTGGTCACTGACTTTCTATACATCTTCCATAGAGGAACTGCTCAATGAGCTGACTTATCTTGCCCTTTTCTTGATGTCTCAGGAATACAAATGTACCACCAGGCTCTCTGACTGGTTTCTCATTCTTAATTAATGACTGGTCCATTTCCTTTTCCAGTTATAAATGTTTTTAATTTGTGGAAGTTATTAAAAGTGGCAACTGGGGTTTCAACATATACCAGTTTATAGCTACATATTGTACATATACACACATACTTGTGTGCATATACAATAATTACTAACCTTTATATAACTCTGAAGTTTGCAAAGCACTTTCTATGTTTATTCATTTATCCTTACACAATCCTTTGAATTAGCTGCTGTTATTATACCCATTTCACAGATGAATAAGCTAAATCGAGAGGTTAAGTGGCTTACCCAGGGTTGCATATCTAGCAAGTGTCTGAGAGAGGACTTGAATTGGTCTTCCTGACTTCAAGTCCAACACTTTTATCTACTGTGCCATCTAGCTGCTGTATGTATGTATGTATATATGTATGCATGCATGAATATGTTGGGCAGCTTGGTGACACAGTAAATAAAGTTCCTGGACCTAGAGTCAGGAAGACTCTAATTCATATCTTAACTTATACACTAGCTGTATGACCCTGGGCAAGTCACTAAACCCTATTTACTTCCATTTCCTCATCTGTAAAATGAGCTGGAGAAGAAAATGGAAAACCATTCCAGGCCTGCCAAGAAAACCCCAGAAAGGAGTCCTAAAGAGTCAGATGTGACTGAAATGATTGAACAACAACTTATATGTTGTATATATCTGTCTAGTTATTTGCATATGTTAACACTTAAATTTTAAAATGTTTTTAAAAAGTATGTTGTCAGTAGAAGGCTGCTCTGAAAGTACTTGTATATTATATTGTTATTTGAAAAAACATTTTCCTCTCAATCCCCCTCCCCACTTTTTGCTGCCTTTTTGTATTGGTAATTATCAGAGTAAGAAAATAAACATAATTTTAAATGTACCGTTGCCTATGTTCCATCCAGCTTGGTTGTAAAATGTTTATTTTTAAAACATGATTTTAAGAACATTTAAGTAAAATACGAAATTCTTTTTTTACAATCAAATCCTTATTTTTAATTTACACAGTCAATTTTAACTTTCTCCCCCAAGTCCCTGCCAGTTTTAATTACTCATTCTTGTCACTTCCCCAAACTCTGTTGCTGAGGAAGAAAAGACATCCATCTTCATAGTTATAATTCTATTTAAGAAAAGTGTTGGCCAATTACCTCCTGAGTAATGACTGCGTAAATGTGTGTGCGTGTATGTGCATGTATGTATGTGTTTGTGTGTGTGCATGCGTGCGTGCGTGCTGTCCCTATGGGCCCTGAAGACTGCTATCAGAATTACTCTGACCTGAAAATGCACTCAAGATTTTAAAACGCTTCTAGTAGGCGAGAGGAGGAAACATTTGCAGCATGGTATTATCGGTCCCATTACCACCCAGGTGTCAAGGAAATGAAGCTTTTCTATTACAAGATGGCAGTAAATCACATGAAGGAGATGACAGCCTCATTAACATGGGCAACGGTATCATAATTTATGTATAAATAACTTTTCTGTGTCAAGCCTTAGTATCATTAAGTTCTTCCAGGGTAGCTTCATTTTTATTTAAAATAATACTAATAATAATGCCATAATGCAATTTTGTTCAAATAAATCCACAGAAGACAATGGCAGCAACAATGGCATTGTGGATTCAAACTGGTTCTGACTTGCCCACAGAATCTCTAGTTTCTTTTCTGAATTATTTTTAGTCAGGCTTTTGGAAATTGGAGACTCCTAAACTCCCTTAACTAATGCTGTTCCTTCCACATTTTAGCAAACACCCTTAAGAGTGACCTTTTCCCTTTTACCCCAATCATCACTTGACATCCACACCTTTGATGATGAGACCTTCTGAACTTGTCTAGCCTGGTCCTCAAATAACAGACATATATTCCATCGCAGAGTTTACCCTCCAAGTCTTTCAAGGTTGGTGGAATCCACCAACACATGCATTCTCCTGGCAGAAGCTTGGAAAACCCAGGATCGCCTCCAGATGGGTGACCTGAGGCCAGCTTGAATTGGCTCAGAAGAGCCAGTTGTTAAGTTTTCAGGTGTGAGTATTTACTCATTAGAAATTGGCATATTCTACAGATCAGGCTTTGATTTGTTGTTTTGTTGATTGTCTGGATTTAAGAAGGTGATAGAGAAAATATCAGTAAAGCAGATTACACTTCAAAGTATGTCTTGGATTCTTTCCCCCTTCCCTCCCCCACCTTTAACATCATACCCCTGCCCTGGGGTCCTTAATAGTCATATTCCAGGTTTGTTACTTTCTACATATTTGGTCTTGAATAAGTCACTTTGCCTCCCTAGAGCTCAGTTTCCTCTCCTGTAAAATGAAGGAGGGGCTCAAATGTGATGTCCTTTATGGTCCCATACATCTCTAAATATATAATCAGTGAGATACCTGAGGAAAATTTTATTTTTTAAATTAAAAAAAAACTTTAATTAGCAAGCATTTATGTTCTCCACCCTCCCATAAATTAAGAAATAAAAATAAAATCATTGTAACAGATATTCATTGTCATGCAGAACACATTCCCACATTTCCAGGAAGATGTTAGAAGAATTATTTTAAATTAATACAAAATTAAGCGTTAATACATTAATACAAAATTTTAATTAATACAAAATTGAGCACTTAAAAGTCCTTTATTAAATGTGAGGCATTGTTTGGCCAGTTCATAAAGAAAGAGTAAAGGAAGAGAGAGAGCTGAGACTAAGACTTCAGGTGTAAGAGTGATTTGCAAAGGAGAAGGAGCCACACAAAGAGAAGTTACTGTGATTTTTTTCCTGCCCTCTATCTGATTTACCGTCTCCTTTATTAAGTTACTTTTCCTCTTTTCTTTTTTTTTTTTTTGAATGCTTCCATTTTTCTGTCAGCAAAGCTAGTTAAGCTGTGCTCAACCTAATTGAGGCTGTTGTGTAAATTGTCAAAAATCAATTCAAAGCGCAAAAAGACTGAGCAGCTGCTAACTATTACTCATCATACTAAAAATAGCAAGTGGGAGAGTTACCAGTTACCTCTGTGGCACCTCCATCTATGCCTGTTCACCAACTTCTCTTTTCATTAAAATATCTACCAAGAATACTTTTACTCTAAAGTAGAGGTTATTAACTTTTTTTGTGGCGTGCACCCCTTTGACAGTCTGGGAATACCTATGAACTTCTCAGAATAATGTTTTTAATTTTAAATTTTTTTTTTTGCTTTTTTGGAGGGGCAGTTGGGGTTAAGTGACTTGCCCAAGGTGACACAGCTAGTAAGTGTTAAGTGTCTAAGGCCAGATTTGAACTCAGGCCCTCCTGAATACAGGGCCGTGCTCTATTCACTGCACCACCTAGTCACCCCAGAATAATGTTTTTAAATGCATCAAATAAATAGCATAGATTTACAGAGGAAATAAGGCATATTGAAATAGCTGCCAAAACATTTTAAAAATCAAATTCATGGATCCTCAGTTAAAAATTCCTACTCTACCCTCAACTTTGACCTAATAGAAAATTGGAATCTGGCTGAGTCTCAGAGAGTGTTACCAGTAGGTGCTGAATGTCCATTGGTTTAACTTACGCTGTGATGGATGAGCCACTTGGGTACCCACTACAAGAGTACCAATATCTCTTGGTAGCAATGACTTATAAGAGTCCAGCAGAGTAGACACTTGAAAACCATGGCTGTTTGTGAAGAAAGGTTAAGATCTTGGATTCTCATCTTCTTCTAGTTGGGCATGTAGCTAAAAGAGATCCCAAGCTGTTGCCACCAGGAGCCTTTCAAAGGGACTGCACACCCTCCAGTCTACCTGAAATTCTAACACAATCAACCCAAGCTCATCTACGGCAACTCCAGATTAGTAAAGGTCTGTTGGCCTTACTAGTTTCACTTTATGTGCACTGGTGGGGAGGAGATGTTAGAAACTTCTAGGGTCTTGTAGGAAGAGAGTACAAAGGTTCTTTGGGACCTCAGTCCTTCATCTATAAAAAGAGGAAGTTGGACCAGGTGGGCTGTAAGGTCCCTTCCAGCTGCTTATCTTGGAACTTATGAGGCCTGTTTGTACCACTTTAGAGCTGCTTTGATGGTGGGCCATTTCACTTGCCCACACCCACTGCCCCTCTTCTCACTCCAATTCAGTGATGATAATTACTGACATTTATATAGGGCTTTAACAATACTTTACTCAATACTTTACACAACAACCACATGACGTGTAAATACTGCGTAATCATCTTTATTTTATAGAAGAGGACATTGAGACCAAATGGTCAGAGGAGCCTTGATCTAGAGCTGGAAGGGCCCTCATCTAGTACAACTCCCTCATTTTACATATGAAGAAACTTCAACAAGCATTTTTTAAGAATCCACTATATATCAGGCACTGTACTAGTACTAAGAAAATAGAAAAATTGTCTCTGCAGTCAAGGAGTTTACTGATTACAGGAGCTCTCATTTATTAAAAATATACCCAAACTCTTTTTTTCTGGAAAGGCATTTTTCTGAAGATTGAACTTGGCTCTTGGAAAGTGATTGTTAAATGCTTCCTGATGGTCGTGATGTAAACTGGCAGATGATTCAGTCGTTAGGTGGTAGGATACAGTCTAGCTGAACAGACCCTTTAAAATTTGCCTGTGTTTTGGATGAATTCACATTTTGTAGGTTATTTTCATGGGGTGATAGACTTAGGAGATCTGGATTCTAGTCTCTTCTCTTGACAATGATTAGCTGATGAGTTTGGGCAAGTCCCTTACCTCTGGACTGTAGTTTCCCTGTCTGTAATCAGTTAATCTGCAAACATTTATTAATTTCCTACTAGATGCCAGGTGCTGTGCTAAGCTCTGGGCATAGAGAGCTAAAAATGAAATCTCTCTCTCTCTCTCTGTCTCTGTCTCTCTGTCTCTCTCCCCCCCTCTTCTCTGTCTTAGTCTCTCTCTCCTGTCTGTCTGTCTCTTCTCTTTCTTTCTCTCTTAATCCCCCCCTCCTTCTTGCTCTCCCTCTCCCTTTTCCCTTTCCTTCCTAGTTTCACTTCTGTTTTTATAAGGAACTCCTGGTATGAAAAATTCCCTCCACAGCCTGTAATTTACAGTCTTATAGAGATCCTAGAACTTGAGAGGTTAAGTGGCTGACCCTGTGGTCACACAACTAGGAAGTATCAGAATCAGAACTTGAACCCTGACTCCAAGGCCAGTCCTCTGTGTTACATAGCCTCTTATCAGACCATGCTGTTAAGTTATTGAGTAGATTTTCTGGTCTATAAAGATATTAAAGAGAACCAAATGAGACTTCTCAGGTGCTTGCCTTCTTGATTAGAGCCTTCCAGTTGTGTGATGTGCTGTATGTAGGACTATAGAAGAGGGAAAGATGCCAATTCCAGTACCTGCCTGCCTCATCACCTTTATCCGTTATATCTTGGTGCATCTGTTAGCTGGACACTTAGTTGCAGTAACTCTTCCATCTTTTATCTGCCCTACATCTCATCCTCTTACTCTGATGGCCTCGAAATACATGTTATTTCTAGGAACTTTTCAGTTCTGCTTTTCATCTGGAACACTAGTTTAAAAAAAAAGCCAGTTAGCATGTCTGGCCCTGGGCTTTTTCTGAAGCATTTGTAATACAGGGATGCCCTCAGGAAGAATGAGTTTGATGTAACTAATCACTTAAGGTTCTTCAAGAGACACTAAATAAGTTTAAAGCATTAGTATTATTGTTTTTACTACTCCCACAACCTCTAATAATAATGATAAATGAATTGAGTGACTATTGTGTGGGAGACTGTGCTAATCATGGATGTGAGATACATTTAGAACTTTAGGGGAAAAAGTTTGCACTCCAAGTTTAACTGTTCACTTGTCTAAAGAATGGTGCTATATGATCAAGGCTTCAAGTTAAATCCTAACAGGCAATTTTGCTTTCTTCTTTCTTTGCTCACAGACCTTAATCTGACCTCTAACCTTACCAGTCATTTTACAAATGAACTCCATTAGTTACAGGGGGTGCTGGGAAAGAGTGTGGGCGAATTAGCACAAATCCATCAACACTGCTGGAGAGACAGCACAAAATGTGTGCACTATGCTGGACAGGAGAAACATTTTTATATATACAATAGACTACTACTATTGCTAGCTTCTTCTAGAGTAAAATATAATGAGCAATCTTAACTGGTTAGATGTCAAAGAGACCTTAGAGATCATTTAATACAACTTGTTCATTTGACAGATGTAGAAACTCAGGCTTAGAAAAATGCAGGGATTTGTCTAGGCTCCAATAACTAGTAGGTAGCTGGACCTTGACCCTAGGTTCTGTGATGTCCAATCTCACACTCTCCTCTTCTCTATTCTGCCTCACATTCATACCATTCACTATCACTGATTCTAAACAGTATCATTTCTCCAACATTCATAGGTCACATTAATGGCATGTCTGTCTGACAGAAGATTGGCTCTGAACAACAGATTGGCTAGAAAATCTCAGATTAAGTGTCCTGTCAATAAATCAATACCTATGACTTTTCTTCATCCTGTATCCCAGGACTGACAGAGCCTCCTGAAAGCTATAACCAGATTTAAGGCACTCTTTGGGACATTGTTTAGTGAAGTCTATACCCTCATAAGCCCCCATTTGGTGTTCCTCTTTAACAGATCAAACTAAACCAGGTGACACATTAATTCAAAAAATAAAAAGTATTTCATGAAATCGGGTTGTAAGGTAATAACAAGATGGCAGCTGATCTTCTCCCATCAGTTTTCCTTCATTTTTAGCTTGACAGGGTTGGAAATCACAGCTTAGGTTGGGCATTCACGGTATTGGAGGTAGTTAGAGGGCCTGGGTTCAGAGTCTACCTTTCTACTCATGTGACCTTGGCAAAGTTTCTGAACCTCCCTGAGCATCGGTTTCCTAATCTGTAAAATGGCCTCAAAAAGCCCTTTGAATTTTAGATTTGTGAGTGTCTGACTATGGGTCCTCATCGGTCGAAGTCCAGACCATATTCTAGCATTCTGCAGTGCTGTACTCTAAATGTAAACATTCTCCTTCACATTCTCCATTCAACTACTACAGTTCCTTACTTCATTTACCACCCTAGGTCTCCATGCTTCCTACTCTCTGCAAGGTCTCAAGACAAAACTACTACTTCATCTGGTCTCTCACTTCTCAGTGTCTTTGCTGTACTGATTCTAGTGCTCTCCCAATTCCCCTTCCGAAGTCAAATCTCCTTTATTTCACTAGCTTTTGCTTATGAGATTGCCCAGTGACTCTCTTCTCAAACTTCATGTACTGAAGACTCTTAGCCACAGCCTTCTGGAAGATGTAAGTCCAGAGCCTCTCTCTTAATAAGGCAAGGTCTCTTGTCCCCAAGGTATTGTGGGGGTATAGAAAGCCCCCTTGCCTCTCCTTTCTCTGGTTCCCTTTCTGTTGACCCTCTTAACTCAATGGACTGTCCAATTGCAGAGGCAGCAAGTATGTTACAGGCTTGTGTATGGGTGTGGCAACAATCCAAAGTTTTTATGGTTCTCTATTCCTTTCTCATTTTGATTAATTTTCACTCTCAGTGGACTTTCCTAACAGCTATTCAGTGAAATCAGAACCTCAGTCTTCCTGGACTCCCAGGCCATAGATAAACATAGCTCAGGAGGGGGGTGCTGTTGGATAGTGGGAAACACCCTGGTTCTGATTATTCTCTCTCTTCAGGGAGCTTCTTTATCACCATCCCCAGTTTATCTTGGACCTCAGATAGACTTTTTCAGATGCCTTTACATGTAAGATCAAGCAATCTTTTATGAAATAGATAACTTCTGCCTGTCTTTATGAATCTGCCTCTGGATTTAAGTTCTTCCTCGAGACACCACTCCTAGAGGAATGGGAAAGCAGATAACTTTCCTTGGAGGGGAAATCTATTAATCCCTTTCCCGGTTCACTTTTAAGTGACTAAGGGATGAAGAATGAGGCACATCATTCAAATTTATCAACATTCCTTTAGGATGACCAAGACCAGTCTCACAAGACCAGGCCACATATATCTTAAAACTTCTGACCTTTTTCCTTCATTCTGCTGTGTTAATTGAGAAAAATGAATACATCATCTAATGACTCCATATGAAAACTGAAATGTAGTGATGTTGTGACCCAAACCTAAAAAAATTTAGACTCAGAATATCATTGTTTGATAGGACCTCAAGAGATTCTCTACCCTGTTGAAAATCATACATCTTCTTAAGTAGAAAAAGAGTAGCAACTGAATAGTAAAGAAACCATAGCCATGAAACAGATTTCCAGCAATAAGTACTTTGAGAAGCTTTAGAATGTGGATGAACATGGCGGTGTAGAAAAAAAATGCAAAATGAAATTTGGAGTCTACCTACCACCCAAGGCAGCAGCTGGGAAATATCCCATACCTCACATGTTGTCTGGTTTAACTTGCACAGAACAAAATTTTCTTACACAAACTGGTTATCACTGAGCTGCAGCAGAACATGGCCTCATTGTCGTCGTATCAGACGATAGTCCATATGGCTGCAAATGTGGAAGGAGAAGATGACAAGCCGAAAGTACGGTACTAGTGCTGGTTTTTATGTGAATGTCACTGAAAAACCTTGGAAAACCAGCCATAGGATGGACTCATATAATGAATGAGAAGCCTGAGCTGCCAAATACTGATTTTCCAGCTGACCCACAGAAGATGTCTTTTTTTTTTTTGGCCATTCTGCAGAAGTCCTGGGAGCTCTGATTTGTACTTTAAAGAGTCCCGGAAAACACAAATCTGTGTCAGTATTCTCTCCAATGTGCAATACGGTGCTCTGTCTTTGGGAAGAAAAGGACTTCAGTGGATATGTAGGATAAGATCAAAGTAAATGGGAAACATATGATGCTTCTCATCTTGTGAAGTCTTATCCAGATTCTGAGTTGGACATATTAATTGATGAAGGCAAAGAACTGTTCCTTAAAGATTGGAGGTTACTTCCTGACAACTTTATAACTACCTGTGTGGAATGGAAAATTCCAGTTGTATTTAGATTGCAAGAGGGATATGATCATAAATGATCACATCAGATATGCAAAATATATGAATGCGTAAAGCTTCATATGAGTAATCTCACAATCATAAAAGTTACCATGTAAACAGAATTTTGAAGAGATAGGGGTTATACATTAAAAATCTCTGCCTGTGAACCATCAGTTCCAATTTTTATCAAAGACTGACCATCTTCTAAATAAATATCAAGTAATCTGATTATTTTTTTCTCATAAGTACTCTGATAGAAGACATCATAACTTAGGATCAGTTTGAAATCCTTGTTAAATTAAGTTTAAAGGATCACAGACTATGTAAATGATCACAGTTGAATGTAAAGAGTACAGTGATTCAATTGTACTTGAGGGTCTTGAAAATTAGTTGTTGGTTTAGTTGTTTAGTTCTCAAAGAACTAAATTATGGAATTGTGTCTCAGTAACAGAATAAAGAGACTTAAATGCAAAAAAGAAAGAGATCATGTGATCCAACCCTTTTATTTTTCAGTTGAGGAGAGTGAGACTAGAGAGAGAGAGACAAGCCAAGTGATTGCCCCAATATCACTCAACCATTAAGTGGCAAACCGAATAGGCTTACAATATTTGGAATGCTCCATGGAATAGTGAACCTAAAAGGCCTGAGTTCTATTCTTGGTTCAATCAGCCAATGAACAAGTAATTATTAAGACATTGTGATAATCAATACAAAACAGAATTAAAAAAAACAAAACAAAACAGCTCAAAAGAGGGGCACTGAGACATTAAATGACCTGCTCATGGTAACTCAGCTAGTAAGTAGCAGAGTCAAAACTTAAACCCAGGTTTCAAAAACAAGGCTAAGAAAACAGTAGTGAAACAACTCCTCTCCTCAAGTATCTAATATTTTATCAGGAGTAAACAACATGTACATATGTACACTATACAAAATTAGAACATATACATAATGAATACAAGGTAGTTTGTCACTGATGATACCAGTAGTTAAAGAATCCTGGGAAAGATCTCTTATTACAATATGGTTCTGAAGGAAATGAGAGATCTAAAAAGGAGAAATAAGGAGGGAATGCCTCTGCCCCAGCCCCTGCCCAGCCCTGTGACCTTAGTGAGCTTCTCGGAACCTCAATATTTTAATTTGCAAAATTGTGATAATAGTAACATTTTCATAACCCTTTAAAGTTTGCAAAGCACTTTACATATTATATCTCAATTGATCCTTATAGCAACCCTGTGAGGTAGGTGCTACTATTAATCATTTTACAGCTGAGGAAACTGAGGAAGATAGGTTGGGGACTTGACTAGGATCACACAGCTATTAAATGTGTAAGGTAGGTTCGGACTCAGGTCTTCCTGATTCAGTCCAGCACTGTACTACCAAGCTACCAAATAATGCCTTCCTTATGATACAATAACAAAATGGCATTTATATGTTGTTTTAAGGTTTATAAAGAGCTGCACATGTTCAGCTGAGTCTCAAAGATATCTGGAAAATATGTATAACAGGGATTATACTTTGGGAGAGGGAGTGTGGCAGGGCATCCCTCTATGATGAACCTTTGGTTCACAGCCCTGAACTAGAGTCGTGGGGGTACTTTTGGCCCTTCTGGCTTAAATAGTCTCCCTTCCCTCCTCCCTCTATCCCCCACTTTTGACTTGTGAGCCTACTAGAAGGAGACAGATAATTGAGAAAGACAAAGCATTTCAAAGGCATTTCAACAAAGGTCCTCTCAGCAATCACGCCCAGGTTTGATTTGTCTTCTCTGAGACTACCTTTCTCTTTCTCCCTCCCCCTTTCCCCTTAGACCTGTTATGGGACACCCATTTCTAAAACAGTAGGAGTTGAATTAGATTCTTTAGAGGATAATAAAGTGCTGGGGTTTAAAAATACTGTTCCCTTCACTTTGAACAGCTACATTATTATTCCATTGTCACTAGAGGAGCCATTCACTGGCTGTAAAAGAGGCTTTGCCTCCAGATCAAAAGAAAGGAAATGCAGGATTGCTGCTGGGGCTCTCTCTTCCTGACTAGGGCTTTTTCATTCTTCTGCTTTGGTTTTTCTCCCCTACTCCAGTCCATGGTTTGTTGTTAGATCTACTTTGGATTGGAAGGGGACCTATCCCTTTGATATGACTATAGCTATTGAAGAGTTTTTAGAACTTCCCTTTTTAAAGACACATATTTTATAAAGATTTTTTTTTTTGGTAACCTTCCAACGTATTTTAACATAGAATTATAGATTTAGAGCCTGAAGAGAACTTTGTGGTCATCTGGTCCAACCCTTCCTTTTTTTTTTTTTTTAAAGATTTTTTTTGTTTTACATCAGATGCATTTCCAGACATACCCTTTCTCCTCTCCCATGCCCAGTAAGCCAATCTCACCCAGTGAGATTAAAAAAACAAAAGGAGAAAAAAAGTTCAGCAAAACCAACCAATGAATCAGTCCAAGTCTGATAGATAGCACATGCAATATTTTACACCACTAGATTTCCCCCTTCCTCTTCCCTTCGGATCATGGGATCAGATTTAGGGCTAGAAGGGACCCAAGAGAACATCCAGTCCAAACCCTTCATTTTACAGTTGAAGAAACTGAGACTGAGCATATGTGCCTTGACTAAGATGACACAGCTAGCAAATGTCTGAGTCAGTGCTTAAAATCAAGTCTATCTGACTCCGGGCCCAATCCTCTATCCATTGTGCCACCTAGTAAAAGGAGAAAGATTAATTTTCTCATCTCTTCAAATCTTGGTCATTAAAATTACACAGTGTTCAATTGCATTTGATCTTCCCATTTACATTGTATGTGTTATTTTCTTAGTTCTGTTTATTTTACACTATATCATTTCATACAGGCATTTCCATGAATCTCTAAATTCTTTGTATTTGTCATTTTGTAGCAGAATAATAATTTATTTTTAATTAATTTTTTATTTATTTCATTTAATATTTCCCAACTTCGTGTAAAAATTTTAAGTATTTAAAATTTTTTTTGAATACCAAATTCTTTTTCTCCCTCTTCTCTACCCACCTCCTTGAGAAGGCAAGCACTTGGATTTGGATTATACATGTGAGGTCATACCAGATATATTTTCATATTAGCCACACTGCAAAAGAAAACACAAACAATAAAAAGGAAGACAATTTTTAGAATTATGCTTCAATCTGCATTAAGAGTTCATCAGTTCTCTCTAGCGTTTTTTCACCACGTGTCCTTTGAAATTGTCTTGGATCATTATCTTGATCAGGGTACTCTCAGAGTTGATCATCCTTACAGTATTGCTCACTTCACTTTGCATGAGTTCATATAAGTGTGTCTAGGGTTCTCTGAAACGATTCTACTGGTCATTTCTTATAGCAGCACAATAGTATTCCTAATGGAATCATATACAACAACTTGTTCTGAAAAACTGTAATTGATGGGTCTCCCCTCAATTTCTAGTTCTTTGCCACCACAAAATGAGTTGTTATAAATATTTTTGTACACATAGGTCCTTTTCCTTTGATTTTTTTTGGGGGGGGAATATAGACCCTAAGTATTATTGCGTCAAAGAATTTGTGCTGTTTGATAGCCCTTTGAGCATAGCTCCAAATTGCTCTCCAGAATGCTTGGATCAATTCACAATTCCACCTGTAGGGCATCAGTGTCTCTATTTTTCTATATCCTTCCAACATTTGTCACTTTCCTTTTCTGTTCTGTTTGCTAATCTGATAGATGTGAGGTGGTATCTCAGAGGCTTTAAAATTTGCATTTCTTTAATCAGTGATGATTTAGAACATTTTTTATTTGACTATTGATAGCTTTCATTTATTTTTCTGAAAACTGCTATTAATATCCTTTGACTATTTATCAACTGGAGAATGGGTCTCATTTTTATAAATTTGACTCAGTTCCCTATATATTTGAGAAATAAGGCCTTTTTCAAGGTCTTTGCAACTTGTTGCAATTTTCCCCCCAGTATCTTCTTTACCTTCTAATTTTGACTTCATTGGTTTTGTTTGTGCAAAAGCTTTTTAAATTTAATATGATAAAAAGTATCTATTTTGCTTCCCATGATCTCTTCTATCTCTTACTTGATTACTATATGTGTGTGTACATATGTATGTATGTATATATATATATGTATAGTATAGATTTTGTGTATTGGACAGGGATGACCTTGTAGAAAAGAACACTTGGATTCAAGAATGGCCTCTAACACACACTAGTTGTATGAACCTAGGGAATCCCATAAACTCTCAGTGCTCTAGGCAACTCAGAAACTCCAAGTTGCAGGGAAGATTTCTACATGTATTAGTAATGAAAGTTTTCTCATCTGGTAGTTCCCTATATATTTGAGAATATATATATATATATTAATAGATCTGACAGATACATTTTACCATGCTCCCCTGGTTTACTTAATGATATTTTTTTTTTTTGAGGGGGAAAGGTAGGGCAATTGGGGTTAAGTGACTTGCCCAAGGTCGCACAGCTGTTTTTTTGTGTTAGTTAAGTGTCTGAGGTCAGATTTGAACTCAGGTACTTCTGACTCCAGGGCTGGTGTTCTATTCACTGCATCACCCAGCCCCACCCCATGATCTTATTCTTTATGTCTAAATCATTTATACAGCAGAATAATAATATCATTAGATTCATGCTCTGTAATTTGTTGAGTCATTTCCAAATCACTGGGCAGCTACTTTATTTGCAAGTTTTGCTACCCATAATTTTACAGATGTGGAAACTGAGGTCCAAAGGTAAGCACTTTTGTGAAATAAAAATTGAAGAAAAGATTTCCATGAAAGAAGTTATGACTTTGCTATATAAATTTGTTCAAACCTAAGAATTTGGTTTGGTGAAAGGGTATGGGGGAGAGACATCTGTGATACTCAGGTTGCTGAAGCCCCTGACAGACCTCAGACCAAATAACAGAAATCAAATCGAATTTCTGAGTTGGAAGCGGCCTCAGTGACTAGCTCCTTTCTAGATTATTTCCTGGAAGAAACATCAGTCTGTAACAGGGTGTTTTTGTAAGCTCCAGCAAGTAAACATAGCTACTGTGCTGTGTTTTCCCAGAATGTTTGCTGATGTCATCATTATCATCACCATCATCCAGAAATACTAGTTGAGTCCCTGCCATGGGTGTGACAGATAGATAGAAGAGCCTGCTCCTGTAGGAGAGAGGAAAAACAAGCCTATGTTACATGTACATACACATACTCCAGAGATCTTTGATTTCTGATTTCCTCTGGGGAGTTATTCTAGTACCCTTGTGAACTGCAACCTTGCCCTAGTAGAAAGTCTTGATGAATTGCTGTAATTGACACATTCATCACCCAGTGGCTGCCCAAGTCCTAGTAATGAGTGTATCAGAACTTGGCTATACTGATTCTAGGTGCTGCTTGGTAGGACCCATGGGGGCTTGGAGTCTGTTTTCATGCATAGCCTTTGAGAAGTCTTGGTAAGGCATCTAAAGAGGATTTTAGAGGAGATATATATGCTATAGAATCACTTGTAGATCAGTTTATGAAGTGTATCCTTACAATAATTGCCTGTGTTATCTTAAGCAAGTCCCTTCTCTATGGGCCTATTTCCTTACCTGAAAAATTCGGTAGAACTAGATGACAGTTCTGAGGGGCAGCTAGGTGGCTTGAAAACTAGAAGACTCATCTTCCTGAGTTCAAATCTGGCCTCAGACATTTACTAGCTCTGTGACCCTGGACAAGTTGCTTAACCCTATTTGCTTCTGTGTCCTCATCTGTAAAATTAGGTGGAGAAAAATGACAAATCACTTCAGTGCTTTTGCCAAGAAAACTCCATACGGGGTCACAAAGAGTCTGATACGACTGAAATGACTGAAGAACAACCATAAAAAGATGACTTTTGAGGTCCCTTCCAGTTTTTTTTTTTTAAAGCAATTGAGGTTAAGTAACATGCTTAAGGTTACATGGCCAGTTATTTTTGTGTGGATGACAGGTATCTGAGGCTGGAACCGATCCCGGGTCTCCCGACACCGGGGCCGGCGCTCTTACTCACTGTGCCACCTGGCTGCCCCTCCCCTTCCAGTTTTAATCTATTTTTTTTAATGATCCTATGAATAACCTTTGGCATAAGTAGTGTGACTATTATGATCATTGTTCTTACATATGAAGAAACTGACCCACAGCTACTGAATGATGACTTTATTGGCTACAGAGATTTAGTACAACTATCTACCAGGGTCAAGATAAGCACTAGAATATATCAGCTTAAGAGGTTTAACTTCTGCTTATACAGTAATTTTAGAGCAAATGTATATTAGTAGTTGAAAATGGTTCTCTATGCAAGTTAATACTTTCCCTGTAATTGTATGTATTTGTAAATGCCATATCCATTTATTTTGCAAACTCCCTTTTCTATAGACAATGCATGGGTTCATTTTAATCCTGAATTAGGAAAGTTATTATTGGTCATCTTTTACCCTAGACTTAGCCAAGCAAATCTTTATTACAGCTGGGTCACAGATTTGGACATGTATTATTGTATACTGCTTTGAGATTACCAAATGGGTGTATTTTACATGGACTAGGCTGATTACCTTGATGTAGGGAACTCCCAGATGAGAAAACTTCTGTTACTAATACATGTGGATACCTTCCCTGCAACTTGGAGTTTTTGAGTTGCCTAGAGCACTGAGAATTTATGGGATTCCCAGGTTCATACAACCAGTGTGTGTTAGAGGCCATTCTTGAATCCAAGTGTTCTTTTCTACAAGGTCATCCCTGCCTACTACACCAAAGCTGTGCCTGTTTGTCCTTTTATCTCCTTATCTTAATTTTTTTTAACGAACTTGATATGAACTGAATTTTTTATGAACTTTTATGATTTCATTTTATTTGATCTTGATAGACATCACAAAATATAAACATTTCCATAGACAAACAAGGACAGAAAGAGGATGGTATATGAAACTGCAAATCAACATATTAGTACTAACACTCTCCTGCTCATCATTCTTATTTTATGTAATTTCTTTTCTTTTTCACTGACCTGTGATCCCGGCCTTTAAGGAGTTTACAATTCTAGTCAGTACCAGGAAGAGGATCCCTAAATGCTCATATCATGGTAAATTTTGGTAAAAACCATTTTCTCCCTAATCAGCTTTATTATTATGAGGTAACTGGGTGATATAGTGGATAGAGCAGTGAGGCTGGAGTCAATTAGGAATAATTGAGTGCAAATCCGGCCTCAGATACTTACTAGTTGTGTGATCTTGGGCAAGACACTTAATCTTTGTCTCAGTTTCCTCAACTGTAAAATGGGACTAATAACACCATCTACCTTCCAGGTTTTTGTGATGATAAAATGAGATATTTTAAAATTGCTTAGTACAGTGCTTGGCCTAGAGTAAGCACCTTATGAGTAGTAACCATTACTATTGTTATTAACAAGAATAATAATTATGAGGCAGATGGATAATCTACTGTCTGTGCCTAGGAAATGGTCTCTGCCCTCAGACAGCTTACATTCCTCTGATTTCTGATAGGAAATGAAGCAGTTCCTAAAGAAACTCCATAAAAAGCTATCTTTTCTGACTTGGTTTTTTGTTTTGTTTTTGTTTTTTGGAGCAGGGAAGGTAGGGCAATTGGGGTCAAGTGACTTGCCCAAGGTCACACAGCTAGTTTTTTGTGTTAAGTGTCTGAGGTCAGATTTGAACTTGGGTCCTCCTGACTCCAGGGCCAGTGCTGTATTCACGGCGTCACCTAGCCACCCCTTCCGACTTGTTTTAGGGTTATCTGTCCTTTTGAAATTCTAGCATCTAGTTTCCTAAGCTGAGCTCTAACTGTCTGAAGAGCTCCTAATGAAAAATAAACAGATTTTTCTGTGTATGCTCTAATTAATAATAATAATAATAAACTAACCCCAGGTTATTCACAGTTTCTGTCATTCTGAGCAATGCAAGAACATAGGAAAGCAACTAATATCTCATACACACTTTTTGAACTGGTATAAATAATGCTTAAGCAAGGGAATAATTCACCTAGGAATCTTTATTAATGTGTCAGATGTTCACTAGTAAGGACACTTTTAAGACTTGAAAAGATATCTTTGGTAGTAACTAATTCCCTATTTGTTTTTCCTTTTTTTGCTACACAGCAGTTAGCCTTGATGGTGCTAACATGTCAAGATTTGTCCTGTATACATATGAAGTCTGGAACTTGATATCTTGTTGGAGATTAGAAATCTCTGCTGAGTTTGTTTGGGTTTTTTTCCTCCTCTTATATTGGTGAATATGGGGGAAAGATGGAGACTTTCTGTAGAATGGAAATTAGTCTTTAGAGTGAAGGGATTGATCCCTAGAAGGTCAATATGATTCTGAGATTCTTTCCCTGGATTTTCAGGAATGCAGTAATGCCCAGAATGAAACAGGAGGAAGAGAGCAGAACATTGGGTTGTCTTTTTGTGAAACAGCAAAATTCCTTTAATAATACAAACTTCTCCTTGAAAGAAAAGCTTATCTTATAAAGAAATTACCAACATTTTAATTTTCCTTCTGTCTAGATTTTGTCCCATATCCCTGATCACCTTTCCAGAGATTTATTTCTTGTAATTGTGGGTTTTTTTAAGAAATAAAAAAGGAAAATGAGATTATTATTTTTTTGTAAAACCAACCAACACATTAAAAAAAAAAATCTGACATTATATGCAATGTTCTACCAGATTGTCTAAGGAGGCATGAACTGACCTAGCTAGGATCTGGGTGAGATTGGGCTTGTGAGTAACCCCTGGCTCAGGACAGGAACACCAGATTTTTTTTTTAAAGGAAAAATTGGAGAAGGAGAAGAAGGGAAAAGAGAAGAAGAGGAAGAAGGAAGAGGAGATGATGATGATGACAAGGAAGAAGAACCTCTAAAAGGCAGAAAGTTAATCTGTTGGCTGAGGATATCTGGAATGTCACCATCCACTAAAATTAAGGGATAAGTTTTATATCAGGAAGCATATACAGCTTCCAGAATTGGAATTCCCACTTTTGTGGATGATGGGAGGCATTGGTGAGAGAGATGAAGTAGAAGATGCCTAACTTCTTCCTTTTCCTTGTCATTTAATTGTGTCCAACGATGTTTCAGTGGATGATCGTAGCTATCAGGGGTTATGGGTGACCATTTACCTTTTATTAGCAGTAGATATAGTTCTATATGAGCTTTTGAGCAAATTTTCATAACAATATAAGAGTCACTGCTTCTTGGCTGATAAAATAATGATATACAACAGTGCCGAACAACCAGTCTGATCCTGCTTTGCCTGTCTACCCTTCTCCTAGCTCCAGATCAGAGAGCATAGGCTGTATTTTGATAAGGCTATGGTGCATCTCTTACATAGACCATACCTCCCCTAGGGAGCCTAGTTGACTCCTTTCCCTACTAAACTAGTGGGCTCCTTCTTTGATGAAGGTTAAAGGAAGTGTTTGCTTAGGTTGGGCTAGAGGTGGCATCTGTGACCACAGAACACCCTGCTAACCGCTTTCCCCATTATGTCAGATCCCAAAGGAAGCTTCTGAAGCTTTGGATTATGACGAATGAGCTAGAGATGCACAGTTGCAGGCAAACAAAGGGAATGTGAAAAATGAGAAGAGCTCAGTGTATAAGAGGCCCTTACTATGCTCTTCTTTCAGACCTGGGCCTCTTCAGATTTTAGTAGGATGGGGTCAAAGGCATGTATACCAAAGGTGTCAGATGAATTCTACCAGTGGCGCCAATTTGCCTGGGGCAAAACCAGACTTTTCTCATATTTTTCTAGAGCACATTGAATCCCTCCTTGTAGCACCAGTGCAATATTTACAGTGCCCACGATCACGATAAAGACTATGACTATAAATATCTTATCACACATGATTGCAGAATATACCAAACTCTCCATAGAGAGGACAGAACTGAAACATTTATTTAGACACTAGAAAACTCAATCCCCAAACCAGTAAGCCCATTCCATCATAGTACCAGAGATATTAAGTAGCCATAATAACACTGAGAGCCACAGCATCCTTCAGCCTTCCCACAAACCAATACAAGATCAGTCTTTACTCACAAACCTCTTTCTCTCTCCTTGCTTGAGCACCTCTCACTCCACCATTTCTCTGGCTGTGATTCCCACTTCCCTTCAGCAAACTCCTCCCACCACAGGCTCCATGTGACTACATCCAGCCTATTGGGGCAGAGAGTTCTATCTTCACAGCAGGGAAGCTTCCTGTGGGCTCTGCTCCATCCTTCAGCAAATTTCCTCCATCACAGGCTCCATGTGATTACGCTCAGCCTATTACAGGGCAGAGTTTACTTTCAAAGGGGGGGGGGTCTTCAAACTCCCTCAAGGACTATTAAGGGGCAGGGAAGATCTTCAACTTCCCATTCCCATTGCACTCCTTTATTCCTATAATACCCTACCTTGTATGATTCTCATTTATGTATACAATACTTAGATGTATACATATACATACATATATACATGTAATACATAAGTGTGTATGTATGTGCACATACACACACAGAAAAAGAGAATTACCTTCCACCATTGAATTCCTATGTTCTGCAAGAGGTCTTTCACAAAATTTCCCCATCTTCCCCTATTGCTAGAATCCTTCCTCTGAGAACCTGTTTTACACTGTTATATATACTATATGTACATAGTTGTTTTCATATTGTCTCCCTCGTTAGAATGTAAGCCCCTTGAGGCAGAAGACATGTTTTTGCCTTTCATTGTTTCCTCATCATTTAGCACAGTACCTGACACATAGTAAGTGCCTAGTAAATCTTTTCTTGTTGATGGTGATAGATTATACATTCTTTGTGGACAGGGATTACATAATTGTCCATCTCTATATTGAGCTTATTTTTGGTACCTGATAAATGCTATTTGAATTGGCATGATCATGGTAAATATAGTCTTTGCCACTTTTTTCTTGAACTCTGTGTAGGTCCTGTTCTGTGGTTCCCATCTAGGTTCAGGTTAGTTTCAGGTTGATGTACACCCGCTGTTTCCTTTAGGTACATAGATCATAGACCACAAACTGCCAATGATGTGCAAGCTCTAGTAAGACCAATTCCTTTGGAAGGGTTTCTGGTATAGTCCTGGCAACAGTTTTCCTGAAGACCACTGAACCTGTGGACCACTTTACTTGTTTTGATACAAACCAGAGGTTTGATCCCAGGGATATAATTTTGACCCTAGCGATCCATGAAGACAGTATCTTAAGGAATAGAGAAGTTGTTGTCTGCATTGGTACGGGGAGTTGTCATACCAGTGAAATATTGGATGGGAATAATACTTTTAAGTGCTTAGTTCATGGGATTATTGTAAGAGACAAATGAAAAAAAAAAGTATATAAAAACTTTATAATCATAAATAACTATATATAGGTGTAAGCTTACTTTTTTTATAACTGACAACATGGGCTTTTTTATGATTTTCAAAATGCTTTAAATTTTGGGAGCTATAGGTAATATGCCAGTTTTACGAATGACAGTACTAAAGGCTAGAAAAAATGACTAGTCTCTGGTCACATGACTTTTAAGTCTCAGGAGCAGTATTTGAACCCAGATCTCCCTACTTCTGTTCTTGTATATTCAGCAGCAGAATCAGCAGCATTTATATATCCCTTTAGGGTTTGAAAAATACTTTGTTATCTCTCTGAGTCCTCATTACAGCCCTGGGAGGTAGATATTACATACCTTGTTTTACAGATGAGGAAACTGAGACATATAGAGGTTAAATGACTTCCCCAGGGTCAACCAGTTTAAAAATGTCTGAGGCAGGATTTGAAAGGCATACTCTCCACTATTTCACACTGCCTTAACTGTTATTATGCTCATCTAAATGTACATGATTTGTTTTAAGTACAATTAGATTATTTTTCTTTTCTAAGAATGTGGTTGGCCCTGTATAGAATTCTTAAGCTGACAGTCTTAACAATAAAGGAACTGGACTTTCTCTGTATTGTTATTCAAGGTCTTCTGAAGATCTCTGATGTTTCCTCATGGCCTAGGAGTGACACAATTTCTCCCTGGCTGTGCCAGTCATAGGCAAGCTGTGGCAGGCTCTCCTTCTCTGGAAATAACAGTAATGGTGATCATAATAGAAATAGACATTTATATACTACTTTAAAGTTGGCAAAGTGCTTTTAAATACATTATCTCCTTGGAACCACCGGAGGATGGAAAAGCTTTAAGTAATAAACCCATTTATTTGAGATCCAAGTAAGCTCAATCAATCAATAAGTATTTATTGTTATTGTTACTATTATCATCATCTATTATTAGCGATCATTATTGTTGCTACTACTAATAATGGTTAGCATCCATATAGTGGTTTAGAATTTTCAAAGTGCTTTCCATCTATTATCCCTTTTGAGCTATCTTGGTTCCTCCTGTGTGCTATGCAAGTTCTGAGATACTCGTCCTCAAGTTGGCTGATTGGTGGTGAATTTTTTGGTCACAACTCTACTAAGTTGTGAGAAGGTTATGCCAGTGTAGGGAGTAACCACAGCAATGAAATTACAGATCCTTGAAGTGGAAACAGAAGGAATTAATGGTGTGTAGTCACCAGGTGACTGACTACTAAAAGAGACCAGTGTGCTACACAGCTTGTCTAAGTGAGAAAAATCCAGTTTCTGCTCTTTGGGGCCAGGGTTTTGGAGACAGTTCACAGTTCTTGTGGCATTGACATCATAAACTTCTGCTGTTCTTCAGAGGATTTGAGTGGTATTATTTTTTAATATTTTAATCAGATTTGCTGCTCCCCCTTTACTGTTAGAAACTAAGGCAGCATAGAAGAAAAGGCAATGTTTTGGTAGAACATGTGTTTTTATGATGACTTTGTACTCTGAAAAAACATTCGCCAAGTTTTAAATGGATAAGTTTCAAATCCATAGTGAACAAAAATAACATGATGAAATCATGTCAACTGACTTTTGTTTTAGACCAGGCCTAAGAAATTAAGGGAATGGCATCCTCTGACCTATTCCTTAATGGTGCAGTGTTCCTAAGTTGTGTGCTTTGAGGAAGGACAGTATAGCTGTGACCTGGATATTCAGTTATAATGATTGGCTAATTCTCAGTTATGGAATGTGATAGCTGGTTAAAAAAAATTGTAGATCATTTAGTCCCCATCATAGGATTTGGAACTAGGGAGGCTGGGGTGGAAGTGGGGGATGGGGAGGAAAAACTAGAGATCAGTTAACCTGATGAAGTCCATGGATCTTCTCTCACAGCATTTGGAAATGTACATAGGATTGCAAAGGAAACCAAAATTATATCAAAAGATATCTGTTGAATTATTTTTTTTAAATGTTCATGGACCTCAGGTTGAAAATTCCTGATCTAGTCCAACCTCTCCCATTTTGCATGTGAGAAGACAGTTCTAGGGAGGTGCTATTCTGTGCACTCGTAGATGAATTATAGATGCTGATAGATGCAGGTTGTCTGTAAGCACTCTTGAGACTCCAAGTCCAGGTAAGGATTTACAAAAGGTTCTGGGCCTCATTCCTTGTTCCCACAATGGGATGCATTTATCGAGTACTTTAAGATGTTTGAGCCACTTTACAGCCTTTGTTTATTCCCACTTTAAAAATTCCCTTTATTATTCCCACTTTACAGATGAGAAAACTGAAACTTAGGGCAGGTAGGTAACTCAGTGGATAGACTATCATCGTCAGTCCTGGAGTCAGAAAGATTTCTTTTCCTGAGTTCAAATCCTGCCTCTGACACTTACTAACTGTGTGACGCTGGGCAAGTCACTTAACCTTGTTTGCCGCACTTTCCTCATCTGTAAAATAAGCTGGAGAAGGAAATGGTAAACGACTCCATTATCTTTGCCAAGAAAATCCCAAACGGGATCACAAAGAGTTAGACACAGCTGAAATGACTGAACAAGAAAAAAAATGAAAACATAAATGTCATACAACCCAGGTCATCTTTATTCCAAGCCTACCTCTCTATCCACCACCTCTTGAATGAAAATTAAGTCCCTTTGCTTGTAACTTCTATATTTCCTGTCCCTCTCCCTTCCCCAACTGAAAGGGAAAAGAAAAGTGAAATAATTGTGAGAGATCTATACAGCTGACGAGCTTTTGTTCTCCATCTAATATGTACTTCATGCAACACAACACTGGAGACTGCCGTTGAGCTGCATTGCCTTGCTTTCTCCCTCCTCGCCCATTTAGACTGGATTAATAGACTTCTGTAGCTGTAGACCACAAGCTGCTTCAGAACTCCCGCTCTTTAAACCAGTGGGAACCCATCTGAAGCTCTTGAAAGCTACTTTATAAGGGAAGCTGTTGTCCTATGAACACGTTAGCAAGCTGTCATTGTAACTTTGTCAGCACGCTCATCGCGGAGCATCTGCAAACGAGTTTTGAGTCTTACTAATTATTCATAAACACATTTTTTTCTCTCCTTTTTTTCTCCTCTCACCACCAAAACAAGAAGGAACCTTACTTAGTGTTGGACTTGAAAGAGTGAAAAAAAAATAGCAAGAACAAACAGGTTTTAGATTTCTTGGGGGAGGGGGAAAGAAGAAGAAAAAAAATCTAAATTCTTTGTTTTAAAAATAGAATGTTTTTTTTATCATTGTTGTTGTTGTCGTTGAAGTCTCAGAGACATCTGTTTAGAATAAATGCCTGACAGATTGCATTTCTACCAATTTTAGTAGTAAAAACCCATCTGAAAAGCTAGACTTTCCAGTGTTGGTAAATATGAACAGAGCTTGTACAATTGTCATTTTTAAGATAATTTCTCTTTTTGGATGGGAGAATACACATTTGATCTTGATAAATGCTTCTTCCAAAGCACAGTTTCCCTTCCAGAGTAAGTGGGTGCCTATCACAACATGATACATTCATGAACAGCATGAAATCATTCAAAGAGATATGACAGTTAGTGACCTTTGATTGAAAATATATTCTTTGGCTAACACCGAAAACTATTATCATTCATTTTTCTTCCTTCCCCACCTTCTAGTTGAGATTTGGGAGAGAGGGAGGGTAGAGAAAAGAGATGTTCCCTACAGTTTTAACAAAACTTGTCTTAGTTACAGTTTTTTCCCCACTCATTTCAGACCTGATTGGTATCATTATCCCAGCTCAGGAAAGCAGTGTTCATTCATTTTTTTTCCCTCGTTCTGCTGCAGTCTGAGTTTAGTAGCTAATGCAGAAAGCATTGACCATAAATAAATTGTGTTGAGATTCAAGCAGCATTTGGAGTCTTTGCTTGTATTTGTTCTGGTCTTTCTGCACTGCATTCAAATTAGCCTCAAAATGCTTTTCAGGGTGTTTAATGTCCTGCTTTAATTTAGCTTCATACTCTGGATAGAGTTCACCTAAGTCATTGAAGTATAATTAGGATTATAGGATCATAGAATTAAGGTTATGAGTCACTTTTGATGTTGTCTAGTCTACTTCACTCATTGAAATGAAGAAATCAATATTTATATAGATGGTGAAGTGACTTGTCCAAAGACACATAACAGAGCTGGGATTTGAACATAGATCCTCTTCAAAATTGCGGGGGGGGGGGGGGGGGAGGAGATGGGATGGCTTATTTTTTTTAACCACTGTGAAGCAATTGTGAAAGCAGTATGGCAGATACAAAGAATAAATGGGACATTGTAATTCTAGCTCTGTCACTTAGTGACTAACGTACACTCCTACATTGGATTAAACTGTCCTAGAAAGTCTCTTCCTAATTACATCATTCAAGAAGTCACTTTGTCAAAAATGTATACAAAATGAGGCTTGATTCAGTATACTCTAGGCCTTAAGCTCTAGCTTCTCCCTCTCTTTTAGGCAATGTATAAATTAGAAAGTAAAAAATGATTCTATTTTCCATCACCATACTTTTTGTTCTTGTTGTCCCTCATAACTGGAATGATCTCCCTCAACTCTGTCTCTTAGAATTCCTAGCTTCTTTGCAGATTTTTCCAAGCATTGCCTTCTACATCATTGTTTAGTCATTTAAATCTGTCTGACTCTTCATGGTCCCATTTGGGATTTTCTTGGCAAAGATCCTGGAGTAGTTTGCCATTTTCTTCTCTAGTTCATTCAAGAAAGAGTTAAAAGAGCCCTGCCAAGTATAAGGAATATATATGTTAGACGTTAGGGGTACAAAGATAAAAATGAAACATTTCCTATCCTGAAGTTGTTGTTCATTGTTTGTTTTCAAAGAGGACCAATGATACAACAAGGGTGATGTGTTGACTTGTGTGTGAATTGGACTGAAGTGAGGTAGAACTGTGCAAAGATGTGCTTACCAAAGGAAGAATGGGGAGTAAAAACGTTAATAATAAATAAATTAAAAGTAGACACAAAGTAATTTCTAGATGAAGTATTAATAACTGGAGGGAAGGGAACTAGAAAAAGTGTTAGTTATCAGGTAGCACCTGAAAATACGCCTAGAAGCAAAGTAGGTAGTATAAGAGGTGGAGGTAAGAACTGAGGGCATTCCCAACATGAGGGACCACTTTCACAAAGCACAGGGAAAAGCTAGCTGGCCAGTTTGACTGGAATGACAAGTATAGGAAGAGGAATACTATGAAATAAGACTGGAAAGGTAGGTACATCTTCACGACAATGCCAAAGCAGCAACCAACTAAAATTTCATTTAATCATCAGGTGGATTATACCTTCACCAAAAGATCTTCAAACCAGTCACAAATAGTTTTCTCATTAACATTCTGCCACTCTTTCAGAATTCTCATTTATATACTGGTTACTCTTTCCACTAGAAAAGCATTTTCAGTCTCACATCATAGTAATACTGTGCACTGAAACATGGCATCATAGAAAGGACTTTAAGCTGAGAGTCAGAACATTTAATGTTGACTCTGCAGCCATTTTACTGTGTGACCTTGGACCTCTTAACCTCTCTGGGCCTGAGTGGCCTCATCTGTAAAAATGAAGTGATTGAACTAGATCTCTACTTAAGGTCACTTGTAGCTCAGATGTTCTGTGATCTAGAACAGTGGGTAATACAGTGGATTGGGTGCTAAATTTAGAGGTACAATACTGAAGTTTGTGCCCAGCTTCCAGTACTTTCTACCTGTGTGTTCTTGTGCAAATTACTTTATGTCTCTGGGCCTCATTTTCATCATCTATAAAATGAGGGAGTCATACTTGATCAGAGATTCTTAACAAGGAATCTATGAGTTTTTCTTGTTAATATTTTTAATATTTAACATTTATATAACAGTTTTGGTACTTTGATCATTGGATTTCAATATATTTGGATTCCTTTGCAACCCCATGTATTTTATGCATTTAAAAACACTATAATGAGGAGGGATCTAGATGATTTACTGAATTGCCAAAGGGTTCCATGATACAAAAGGTTAAGGACCCATTTTAGAGGTTCTAATTTTAAGTATTCTGTGATGGATACTTAGATAAATCATCACCAAATAGATGATGAGGAGAGTTATGGAGGAAACATTGGGCAAGCAAAAGGAAAGAAACCGAACATAAAAATTGATCATTTTCCTTCATGGATGAAACCTTCTGCCTTAGCATAGGTCAGCTAAAAATGAGCCCCTTGCCCTCGGGAGAGCTGATTTAAAATATAGAGACTCCATTTGTATTAATGTTCTAAAAGTAATCTGTCATCACAATTTAAGAATAGAGCATTGTACCTTGCTGGCAGTTGCGTTCAAGTTCATGTTTATTGAATTGAAGAAGGCTTGGAAGAAGCAATGTGGTGCTGGAGTTTACATCCCAAATTTGCTCTTCATCTGTGGTCCTGAATACCAAAGCCCCATTTAATTACAGTATTTTTTTTTCTCTTGGTTTTCAATTTATTGAATTTTTAGGAGGGGGGAAGTGGCATGAAGAAAGGAGAGCAAAGGAAAATGGGGGAGCAAAATATCTGTTGAAATGAAGCCCTTGTAGAAGCTAGTTTTTAATCTGGATGATTGCTTGCTAATGCATGCGTTTGAGAGTTTGGCAGAAGAGAGAAAATTGCAGGATTAATGCCCGGTACCCTAATTCCCTGATACTTTTTAAAAAGGCCAGCTTGCCAGCTGGCTATTACTTCTCCTCACCCCAACCCCCATCTAATTTGTATTTTTAGCAGATTTTTTAGTGCTTTCCAGGACCTTCAATTCTAGGGTGGAATAGACCCAGCAAAAGTTAGACAAATGTGTAGGAGATACATGTATGTAAATGAGTGTATAAAGTTGAACAATGTACAAAATTCCAAATGGGAAAAAAACAAATATTACATGGTGGTTTTGTGTAATATTGAAGGAGCCTTCTTCTTTACAAAAGGATTTAAAGGCATCCTTTACACATAGTGTCTTCCCCTCAATTTATTTAAAGCAATATTTAATTTATAGGAATGTTATTTGCACATCTTTTGGTATTATATCCATTCTGGAGAGTGATGGATAAAAAAACCTATGTCTGTGTACATATACACATATATGTTAAATAAGTTTGCTAGATGTGTAGTGTCTTGCAGATCTGAGTGTGCATACAGGGCTGTGTTACTTGGGATGGAATTGAGGGTATAGTAGTTAACGCATGTGAGCTGCTAGAGCAAATGAAAATATGATTAGTGTTCCAGCCTGAAACCTTTGAAGTGGATCAGCAGGAAAAGAAGAAAAACATCTAGGCCAGAGAGAACAGACCACGTCTTGTTGCCTAGGATATTTGGTGAGACTTTGATATATCAGTCCTTATTAGCAATGGGCAAATATTCTCATTATTTTCAACAATTTGCATGATTATAATAAGGTAATTCACTACAGGCAAACTTCCCGTACCATTAGACCCAGGGCTGGTGTAATGATTTGTCAAGTCTTGAGAAGAGTGCTTTTTCTATTTGGTTTTTCATACTTGACACTACTTAAAAGTTCTGGCTCTAAATTCAAGAGGATACAATTGGACAAGCATTTCTTAGGTGCCAAACTCTGCTTCCTCCTCAGTTACACGGAGGGGTGAGGGTAGTGGTCCAGGAATGTGGGTTAATAGATTGTGCCCTGTGATCTTATTTTCAAAGATTCCACCTATAAACTCCTTGTCTTCCACTCAGAGATGAAGGTCTCCAGTAGGAATCACCACAAGTTTCTATGGATTGCTAGGGCTTTCCCCCAATCTACTTAGTATCCCACACACTGCTGTTACTAGGGCTAAGCCTAGACAAACCATGATATTATCTCTGTACTAGATGTAACTTCACACTTGTTGTAGGTTTACAACCTCGGTGATCCTGCCTTCTAGGATTACTGTGGCCTAGTGGATTAGTTCATCAATTGAGGGGAAGGTTTTGCTAGTTTAATGCAAGGGCTATTGAGATGGTGTTTTTGTTTTTTTTTAATCAGTGAATACCTTATCAGAGATCCATTTAGTGCTTTATATCCAGTTCTGTTCTCATATCCATTCATTCTTTTATGTAGCACCTTCACCCATCCATCCATTCATCTGCCCATCCACTTCTCTTTTCCTCTTTCTTCTGCACAGCTTCTCTTCCAGTTCTCGGCTCCTTCTCCCCCAGTTCAATGGGGCTCCGCAATTAAGCAGGGCACTGTATTGTAGATGGGCAATGAATGTCAGAGTGTGTTCCTTACAGCACATTTAATTTACAGGAGCCTGAAGCAGCCCAAGACTCACTAATCAGAAGTGACATTGGCAGAAGCTGTGAGGGCTGCCCAACACACTCGACTTTCTCCACAATGAAAAGGCCTCCAGTGGTGGCTGAATGGGAGGAAATGGTTAGAAGGGAGCGAAGTCCCCAGGGATGGGTGGGATTTATTTGGAGTGACTGCTTCTAAGTGACTTTTGATTGATTCTCGACGGGGACAGATTTCTCTGGAATTAAAACATAAAAAAAAAAAAGCCCAGTATACAACAAGCCACCAATGTCATGAATATTGGAAGGAATCCGGCTCCCTTTCTTCGTTTCCCCTTGGAATGACTGATGCTGACATTTTTGACAACAATAAGAAACAGAAAGCATCCAGGACACTGCTGGCCTCTAGAAATAATAAAAACTCGCATTTACCATATCACTGTAGGATCTCATTTGGTCCTCACAACAACCCTGGAGAGGTAGCTACTACATGTTTTATCCCTTTCCATTTTATAGATGAGGAAACTAAAACCCTGAGAGGCTGATTTAAGGTCCTACTGTTATTTTTTTGAGGGGGGAATGAGGGGGAAGGCGAGGCAGTCAGGGTTAAATAACTTGCCCAAGGCCATAGGGCTAACAAGTATCGAGTGTCTGAGGTCAAATTTGAACTCAGGTCTTACTGACTCTAGGGCTGGCGCTCTATTCATTGCGCCACCTGCCTGCCCCAAGGTCCTACTGTTATTGAACAAGGAGCCAGCACTAAAACCTAGCTCCTCTGACTCCAGATCCACTGTGTTTTCCTCTCCTTAATCGATAGCATTGATAATGTCCCAACAAAGAAATTATACTGAGCATGAGCAGTAAAGCTTGTATGGACTGATGGATTAGGAAAGGGGGAGAAGATAGTAACAAGCAAGGCATTATTTCCCAAGCAGGGCCTGTTCCAGGTTAGTGTGGCTGCAGAAGCTCCCAGGGATTACCAGCCGGCTCAGGTGTCACTGTTTGCAGGGAATTAGTTCAACAGCCTGCTGGAGTGCAAATGTACTGACTTTATGGGGCTCTATCAGAGGTCACCCTGGGTGTTTCCTGCCTCACTGCCCAAATTCCATTCTCACCCAGGAAACCTCAAAGGATTCCAAAGGCCTGTCTCTTCCTGGATGCTGTTCTCCCTGTAAGCTTACCATATGGTCTTGGCATGGAGTGGGTTTATGTCACCCTGCAGTTTTGGAAACTGAGACTTTGGGTATTCAGGAAGAGTTTTGTTTCCATCCAAATGCTTCAGTGTTGTGTCTTTTAACTAAAAAAAAAAATGCTTGCATTTTGGGGCAGTTTATTTGGGAAATGGTGCTGCTTAAGAAACAAAGAATCATTGCTATAATATGTCACTAATTAGGTGAAACAACCTTTTTTTAGAGGTGAGGTGTGGATATTTTTCCCCCTTAAAACAAAGCACACAATAAATTATTAAGTGTTATACGATGATAGGATCATAGATTTAAAAGAATTTCAGAAGTCATCTAGCCCAAACCGCATTTTTGCAAGTGGGGAAACTGAGTCCCAGAGAACTTGAGTGATTTGGACAAGATAATATGAGGGCAGAGAAAAGATTTGAACCATCTGTTGCGTCCAGTATTGTCTGAGTTTGACTGTATAGCATATTACCTCCAAACAATGTGTGAATACCTAACTTAATTTCCAGATGCCCTATTAAGGAGAGGTGAACAGTTCAGAGAGAGTAGCAGCCCTGTGTGCAAAGGTAGGATATTTATATCAGCTCGGAATCATGGGGGTTTATAATATGTTCCTATTTACCTTCTTTATTATGTTTCATTTTTGTCAAATATTCTGACCTCACACAAATAGAACCTTAGAAAATGACTTAACTTTTAAGTTGTTCATGCCCCTTGACCCAGTAAGTTCATTAGTAGGTGTATACCTCCCATGGAGGTCATATACATGTATGCATATATGTACACACATAGATACACATCTAAACACAGACATACAGCATATATGCATGTATGTACATATGTATATATTTGCATGTGTGTATATGTATATTGCATATATGGATGCGCCCTCCAGAAATATAGCAGAATTTTATAATAGCTGCAAAGAGGAGACCTAGCAGTTGTCCAGTGATAGAGGAATGCCTGATTAAATTGTGGTATCTGAATATAAATATGAAGATTTCAGAGCAAATGGGAAGGTTTAAATAAGTGAATATAACGAAAAAGGAACCATGATAAGAGTATATGCAAGGACTGAAATAATGTAGATGAAAGTTCTAAAAGGCCTCTGAACTCCAGGTTCATTGCAGTGACCAACCCTGGTTCTATGTGGAACACATGGTGTACTTGCTGCTTTGGGCTTGAGGGGTGTGGAGGAGGCCTGTGGGTCTGGAAGGCTGTATACTCTCCTTTAATGCTGTACACTCTCCTTTTCCTTAAATGTTGTTCTTAGTTTCAAGGCAAATTTCAGTGGGGGAGGGGGAGGGATGAC
Organism: Petaurus breviceps papuanus; assembly: GCF_028583685.1. Classification (NCBI taxonomy): domain Eukaryota; kingdom Metazoa; phylum Chordata; class Mammalia; order Diprotodontia; family Petauridae; genus Petaurus; species Petaurus breviceps. Next base: position 37,811,905 of record NW_027187460.1, read on the forward strand.
TATTGTGTGAAAAAGAAAGACATCGGTAAATGTTTAAAATTACTTACTGTGGTAGTTTTTGAAGCTTAGCACCCTGGAGACTCGTTTTAATTTCCATGGAAATTACTCATGGGGGGCTAAGATGGTTTTTGAGCTGGTGTGATAGCTTTGGGTGAGCTATGGTTATAGAGTAGTTTCTCTGAAAAAGTCTGGAAATTTTAAAGGACACCAAGCTAGGAATGCGATATGGCAACCCAAAAATCTTTGTTCTTCATGGAGAACCTTAGCATCCAAGATTAAAGAGGTGATAGACCCTCTTTACTTTGTCCTGGTCAGACTGCATATAGTGGACTGTGTTTAGTTGTGGATGCCACAGTTTAGGAAGAACATTGCTCATCTATACAGCGTCCCTGGTAGGGTAACCGATTTGGTGAAGGGACTTAAGTCCTTATCATAATATTGGTCGAAAGAACTGGGGATATTTAGCATGGAGAAGAGATGATTCGAAGAAGACCCAATAGTTGCCTTCAAGTATTTGATGTACCCTCTACATAGAAGAGGGAGGAGAGTTACTCTGGTCCCAGAAGGCAGAAGCAGGAACACGGGGTGTCAGTTGCAAAGAGGCGGATTTATACATCCTAGTGATTTGAGTTGTCTAAAAGTGAAATAACCTGCTTCAGATTTCCTTCTATTTGGAAGTGTTCAGGCAGAGGTTGGGTGACCGCTTGTCAGATATGATGTGATAGTGATGATTTCTTTTTGTGGATGGGTTGGACTGGATGTCAGCTGATGTCCTTTCTGACTCTCAAATTCTATGATTCTGCAGAAAGCTAATCCCAGAGAAAGGGAGCATCCCGGGAGCCAGAAGCCCTAACCAGACAATCAGAGGTGGTATCTAACCATTCTTTAACTTTTCTTTAAAGAAAAAAAAAATCAAACTAATTTTTCACAATAAACATGAGATCCCCATACCCCCCCCCGCTTCCCCTTAAGGGAGAAAAAACAAATAGGCATAGGCAAGAAAAGCAAATACTTTCATTGGCCACATCCAAAAAGTATCTGCCTCATTCCACACCCAGAGTCTGGCATCTCTCTTTTGGCCAATAAAAAACCGTTTCTAAAAAGGACTTGCTTGCTGTGGCTTCTTTTTCTCATTCCTGCCTAGGAATATCCCTTCATCCTTGGGCTCCTGGGAGATGAATAAGTGAAAACACCAATACATCTGTTGTGATTTCCAATGGACTGATTCTGTGGGACTTCTCAAGTGTGAGTTTATATGAGAAGAGCTTTTAAATAATGTTGAATCAAGAGAGATGATTGTGATCTCCCCACTCAGTCTTCTTGACTTGGAGCATTTTCTCCTCAAGGGCATTTAAAACAAAGGAGTATAGCTTTCAGATTTGTAAACTGCCACCTTATTATCCTATTAGTCAATTACAGCTGTTGAGGAACAGGAGTAAGTGACAGTGTGGCAGATTACAGCAATTTATTTGCTGTTCTCCTGGTCTTGTTCGGCATATCATCAGGCTGTTTAAATTTAATGATAGGGCTTTTGCATGCGTTTTAGTGCAGTTAAAGTTGTAATCAAAATGTTTAGGAAAACCCCTACTGACCTGCATAAATACTCCCTTCTTCAGTGTTGCTTTTAATGCCTCGTTGTAATCTTTATTAGCAAAGCTGACTCACTAATTAGTCGAAGAAACCTATTTTAGACATGAGGTGGGGTGGGGGTTGCCTGCATAGGAAACAGTGTGTTTCCGTTAGACCTTATCTGATACTTAACTGCTTTTCAGATGATTCAGTGTCTGAGACTGTTAGTTATCAAGAAGGTACAGACATGTGTTGCCAGAGGAAGTTTGCTCACCAGGAAGGTCCCTACACCTGTGAAATCACAGGACCCTCCCTTATTGTCCCTATCCTAAGTGAATGGTGTAGATGTGGCAGGTGAATGGGGCTGGCAGGGAAAATGCACACAACTGCATTTTTCTTCTGATTCCAGATAAATATAAAAATGTATATCTTTTAAATATACACACATGTAGTATCTATGTATATACATGTGTATATATGTACACACGCACATACATGTAGTTGCCTTCAAACAAAATCTATATGAAGGCAAGGTGGGATAGGGGGTAGAGAACTAGACTTTGAGTTAGGAAAAACTGGGTCCAAATTTACTCTTCTTTATTGGAGGATGAGGAAATTCCTTCTGTCCCACATCAGACACTTGCTGAATGGGAGCCTGGGAAATGTACTTATAACCTTTCAGTGCTCTAGACAGTCCTCTAAGACTATCCAAGTTTCAGGGAAAATGCTAACCTGCATTGGCGGAAGAGGGCTCCTCACCTGGGCATTCCCTATGCCAGTCCCCATCTCCAGCCCCAAATCGAGGATAATAGCAACACCTACTTCATGAGAATTGTTGTAAAGAACAAATGAGAGGATATAATGTATACCTGTAAGGAAGGGTGAGGTGAGAGTTTTCGTTCTGTTGTCCAGGGTTTCAAGCCTATAGGATGAACTCCGTTAGATTTCTCTCCATAAACATTTATTAGTCCACTTGTTGTATAGAAAGCACTGTTCTTTGTGACACCAGGATGCTCCAGTGATGTGAGATCTTGTTGATGTGGGTATTTTGTTCAGTTTTTTTAAAGTATTTTTTTCCAATTACATGTAAAGATAGTTTTTAACATTCATTTTTTATAAGACTTTGAGTTTCAAATTCCTTTAGTGTTCCAGATGACAACTGACCCATGCCTGTTCACCGAGCCCAGCTCTTGTCCATATGTTGGCCATATGGGGCACAGCCAATGTGCTAAAGACATGCTCGAATCCTTTTGACTTTGAAAGGATACCAGTAGAGTGCACAGGTGGTACATTGGTTGTTACTTGTCCTTGACCAACTTTTTGGGTTAAACCTTTCTTGATGGCATTTTTTAGATTCCCTCACCTTTATTTGCCCTGTGTTGAATCCTACTTGCTACTTCCATGCAGGCTCCATTTTCCTTTAGATAGATAAAAAGAAGTAAGAGTATCTGCCTTTGAGGGGGTTGGCAATATAAGATTTATTTTAAAACTAGCATGTTAGTGTATGATAAATGATTAATCAGATGCTACAAGAATTCAACAGAAGAAGGGCATCATTCTGGGTTGGACCAATCAGGAAAGATTTGAAACAGGAATTGGGACATACACTGGTCTTGAAGAAAAAATAAGATGTGGATAAGCAGAGAAGAGTACTTCCCAGTTAACTAGACTTATAATAACAGAATGATGATGACAATGATGATGATAATGAACATTTTTATCATTAATAATAGCTAGGATTTATATAGTTATTTGAGGTTTGCATAGTGCTTTACACTCATTATCTCATTTGTTCCTTACAGCAACCCAGGGAGATAGGTGCTATTATTATTTATAGATGAGCAAACTGAGGCTGAGAGGTTAAAATGGGTCGCATAGCTAATATGTATCTGAAGGAGTATTTGAAATCTGGGCTTATAAACTCCAGGTTCTGAGCTCTACCTACTATACCACACAGCTGCCCAACTTAATAGGCAAGAAACTATAAATTTTAAAAGAGCAAGATCCCATATTGTACATGTGGCTGAAAAAGACCCAGTAATAGATTTCTTATTTTTCAGTGGCCTGATGAATAAGTAGCTTGCTTTGGAATACAGGATTGATGGACATATTTTAATCATACTGAATGTTGGGAAGGTCTTTGGGATTCTACAGTATTAAAAGTACCAAGATTACTTTATCCAGTCTATTTCCCAGGCTGTTAAGCATCCAATACTTTTCTCTGTCTCCAGGGTTCATGATTCGCTAGGAGTATAATTGTATTATTTAATCTGTTATGTCATCTATTATTTTTTGTTATCATCATAATCTCTAGGCTGTTCATTGTGGTGTAACTTGTTCACTCCCACAAAAATGTCCTTTTATGTTTTCAGCAAGCTCTTAGATTGGTTTTAGGTATGATGGTTTAGTTGAGGATTTAAAAAAAAGTTTTTAATAGAATCTTAGAATATAAGCGTTATGTCCATCTGCTGTAAATTCCTTCATGGTAGTGCTTATAGTCATTGGATTTATCAAAAAGAAAAAGGGAAATACATATATATATATGTGTGTGTGTGTATATATATATTTAGTTTCCTTCAAAGTAACAGAGAACTTATTCAGTCTTTTGAACACTTTCTATGTGCTTTGTATAGTTCTAAGGAATTTTGGCGTAGGAGACTCCTAGTGTGGAAACTCCCTTTCCTGATATCATATTGCAATTTATAGTCTTAGCAATTTCTGGGGAGGGGGGGAGGGAGAGTGCAACTTAGTGATTAAGTGGCTGGCCTCTAAACATGTGTCAGAGGCAGGGCTTGAACTCAAGTCTTCGACTTGGAGACTGCCCATCTATCCTCCGGTCCATGTTGCTAAGGAGATATGAGTGTATTAAGATCCAGAGTCCTTATTAGTACATTGGAAAACTAAGATGAGTGGCAAATAGCCAACACAGTGCTTTAAGGTTTGCAAAATGCTTGATTACGACCTCTCATTTAAGTCTCATAGCCGTCCTTGGAGTTCAATACCAGACCAGAGATACCATAGCCCTTGTATGAATGAGGGAAATGGATTCTGAGAAGATGTAGATGACTTGCCTATGGTCACACAATAAATAAATGTGGGAGAAGGGATTTGAGTTTAGGTCTCCCAGATTCCAAGTCTAGCCCTTTCAGATACAGCCTGACATTATGAGTTAAAAAGTGGTAAGGGAATAGAATAAATCAAGATAGGCTCTTGGCAAATCAGTAGCTCTGTTTACACACTAGAAAGGCTGTTATTTTCATGAGGTGGGAGACAATTGTTCAGCTTGGCCTTCGTTATTAACGGTATCCAAGTTGGCTTAAGGTAGCTGTCTAATGAAAAGCATTTGTTAATGGTAAAAACAAAACAAAACAAAACCCCTTTTTTCTTCTTGTTGAAGTCTGCCTAATTTAACAGCATCTGTAGTAATATTTATGGTGCCTAGATTAAATCCCCTTCATTCCTCTTAAGTTTTACCACATACTATATACCAAACTGGAGTTGAAAATAATTGTCTCCATTTTGGAACTAGAGTAAAGAATAGACAGACAAGCCAGCTGATCAGATTGAGTATTGTACAGAGTGGGGATGGGAGATGGGGAGTCCAGAAACGCTAGACTGTCTTGCACAAAGTTAGCTACTCCAAATGTAGCTATTTGTTCATGATCCAAGCCAACACTTGCTATTCAAAAGCACCCTGCCACATCAGTTCTTTTGCATTGCAGGAAACAGTGTAACTTTTGTCTGGAGTAGGTGGCAGTTTGGCATGGGACCCAGTCAATTGGTGATCTCCTGGGTACATTTATCATCTCCATGCTTTTGTCCAGGTTGTCCCCCACGCCGAGAATTAAAACTCTTATGATCCTTAATTTCTTTCAAAATTCAACTCAGACATCACCTTCTGAATGAGGATTTTCCTGAGCCCCTTAACAGATAATAGCATCTTCCTGCACCTCACACAAACCTACCTTATAATTATGTATTTATTTGTACGGATCTTGCATATGCTGAAATGTGTGAATGTTGTCTACCCCACCAAAGAAAAAGTTTCTTGAGGTCCTTCCTTCCTTCCTTCCTTCCTTCCTTCCTTCCTTCCTTCCTTCCTTATTCTTTCTTTATATTTGTTTGGACAGCATCTAGCACATAGTAGACATTTAACTTATTCTCTAGGCAGATGAGTCCCAGTTCTGTACAACCAACCTTAATCTCTCTTTTGAAAACCCGCCATGAATTAGTGCTTCCTTTGTCTTCAGTTAATTTGTCTTTACTATGCACTTATTCTTCTTCAATGGAATATAAGCAGGGGCTATACCCATTTTTCAGTCCTTCTATCCTTAGCACCAAACACAGTGTCTTGTGCTTAGTATAGGTACTTAGTGTGTGTGTATATATATATATATATATATATATGCTAAGCATAGTAGGTACCACCCAAAACCTCACATATAATAGGCACTGCACCCTTAGCATCCAGCACAGTACATGGTACATAGTGGACACTATACCCCCAGCACCCAAAACAGTAAGTGATATATAGTAGGCCCTGTACCACTAGCATTCAGAACAGTACCGGTACATAGTGGGTACCATGGACCAGCACTCAGAATAGCACCTGGCCAACAGTAGACACTGCATCCTACACATCCAGCGTAGTGCCTGGTACGTAGTACATAGTACATAGTACAAAGCTTTTTTGAATTGCATGGCATGACCACTTTGTGTTGAGTATTTCTGCTAGGCTTTAGGTTAGGATTAGAAAGTGCATTATGGAGCAGAGTTCATAACAGCATAAGACCAGTCCATTCTCTGCCATATCCAAGAGGATTTGGGGACAGAAAACCCCTTCATTAGAAGGAAATTCAACCTGTAAGCCAGTCACGCAGCAAGCCCGCTCCCCCTACCCCCCAAGGGCAGTGATTTGACAAGACTCCTGGGTGGGGATGCACAGATCCTGTTCTCAGGCTTGATCTAGCTGAGAGACAACAACCTTCCCTCCTGATAAAGACTTGAAGACGATACAGAAGCAGGAGAAAACAGGGGTGATCACGAAGATTAGAGGGAGATGATTTTTTCATAGTATAGTCACTAAGAAAGCTTACACAGCTGAACACCTTGCAGTTCCTCAGAAAGAGTGAATGATTTCGGAAAGCACAAAGGGAGGAGGAAGAGGAAGAGGAGGAGGAGGAGGCAGGCCTTGACAGCATGAATTGGTGAGTGAAGGTGTGCTGTCAAGAGGCATAGCATTGTATCTTAAGAGAAATCTCAATTTTTTTCTTTTACCTTTTTCTGTCAGCTGTGACTCGTACCTGTGGCAGCTCAGTGACATTCATGCTCATAACTGTGCCTCAAAACTGATGTGGAGCCTGCTGAGATCTTCCTTTCTCTTCCTTCTTGCCTCCTTCACCATTTCTTTCTTATCTTCCCATTACGGGAATGATTACTCTCTCACCTTTACATCTTGAATCTCTAGGGTCCTGTTGTACAGAGGTTCTTAATCTGAGATCCATGAACCGGGGGTCCAAGAGTTTGGATAGGGGGAGAAATGATGTCTTTATTTCAATAGGATCATTTGGTTTATTTATTTGGTGCATTTATTAAGGTTATTATGAGAAAGGCTCCATAAGCTTCACCAAACTGCCAGAGTGGTCTGTGGCACAAAGGTTAAGAACCCCTTGTGCACTGACATTCAGTTCAGATGCCAAATCCTATATGAGATCTTTTCTGATACCCAACCCCCATTTATCAATGTTTATCTCTCTCCAACCCTCCTCAGATGACTTGTATTTAGTTATACTTATATAGGCATCTGGGTGGCACAGTGGATAGAGTACTCAGCCTGGAGTCAGGAAGACTCATCTCAGTAAGTTCAAATCTAGCCTGAGACACTTACTAGCTGTGTGACCCTGGGCAAGTCACATTACCCTCTTTGCCTCAGTTTCCTCATCTGTAAAATGAACTGGAGAAGGAAATGGCCAACCACTAGTATCTTTGCCAAAAAAATCCACAAGTGGGGCCATGAAGAGTTAGACATGACTGAAATAACTAAGAAACAACATAACTTGTATATGTTTTATCCCAATTAGAATGTCAGCTCCATGAAAATATAGAATAAATAAATAGTTAAATAAATGCTTATTGGTTGATTCATTACTTACTCCATAAGAGCAGGGTAGGGCCTGCTTCATTTTGAGCCTTTTTGACCCCAAAGCCTAGCACAAGATCTTGTCCAATGTAAATTCTTAATAAGTACTTATAGAATGACATCATTCACCTTTCAGGGCCTCTTTTAACTCTTTTTTCTTTCTCACAATAGGGAAAATATTCATTGGGGGGAAGCTCTTTATGCCTTAAGAAAAATCATTTTACACATGAATAATATTTTCTATGACATTTATAACTCTTCTGTGAGCTTCTGCCGTAAGTGTTGACATAAAGAATTCAAAGAACATGGTGGATAGAGTGCTGGGTAACCCCTGCCTGCCTCAGTTTCCTCATATGTAAAATGAGGATAATAACAGCACCTACCTCTCAGGATTGTTGTGAGAATTAGATGAGAAGTGCTTAGCATATAGTAGGTACATAATTAATGCTTATTTCCTTCTTTCCTCCACATAAACCCATGCACATACAATGTTTAATAGGGTCGTGTTATTGGTGCCTCTGCCTGTTGACTTTTTTTCAACTTGTATCATAGGAAATATTGGGAAGTATGCACTGAATGGGCATTAAGATCAATTTTCCTATGTAGTTTGGGGAGAGGAGGGGCTTGAGAAAAGCCAGCCAGGCCATCTCAACTAGGAATCCTTGAAGGCTATCTTGGTATATACCTCATCTCCACTGGGCAGTAGTAGTATTTTGTAGTGGTTGTGGATTTTTTTTTGGTCTTTCTTTCTTTTCTTATATGTGTGTATACATATACATATTTGAACTAGACTGTTTACATCGTGGGTGGGTATGGGAGTCCACCAGACCTGTCTGAATGGGGAAATTGCTGTAAGTGTTTCATTTTGATCCATTTAAGAGAAAGCTGATTAGCACTTTTGGAAAAGTGAATATAAATCGTTGGGCTAATCAAGGGAAATTGAGCCTGGTTGTTACTTCTGTGAGCCGGGGAGAAGAATGAACTTAATGGAAGGCTTCTTTTTAATCAATCAGGAGACTCTGAGTGAGCTCTGAAACTAAGGGCTCATGGAAGTGTTTGTTTAATAAAGCAGCCCAGCATGTGGAGGTGGAGGTGTGAGGGGCTATCTAGATAGCTTCATTTCCATGGGATAGGCAGGAGGGAGGAAAATTTGGTGTTTTATTTCCTGCTTACCACTTAGAAAAGTGTGTGTATTATGACCACATGGTAATTAGACAGCCTTGGATTTCGAGAGGATGTGTTTGTCTGTCTTTTGCCAGTGTGTTTCCAATAATCTGCAGCTGTTCATTCATCCTTGGGAGTGTGGCATTTGTGACCACCTTAGCTCACTTAGCAGCTTAATCTGGAGGACATTCTCCACTGCCCTCCCTGCCCCTGGCTATGTAAAAAGGGGGAAGTGCAGGAGAGCTCCATAGTTGATGCATAACCGACGACCTTTTTTATGAATGATAGCAGCTGGAATTTATACAGTGTTTTAAGATTAGCAAAGCACTACATAAGTACCATCTCAATTGTTAGAATCCTCATTTTACACATAAGGAAGCTGATCTCCATCCCCCAGTTGGCAGTGCTCATTGCTTTCCCCCCCCCCCCCCCCAAATCACTCCACTCCCAAACTGTTTTGTTTTCTCTGTTTTGGACTGGTAGTTTCATATGTTTGTCTTGCTCCCCTTAATATTTTATAAGCTCCTTAAATGAGAGAGGTTAAGTTACTTGCTCAGGGTCACAGAACTACTAAATGTCTGAGGCAGGATTCAAACTCTTCTTCCTGCCTCCAAGTCCAGAGCTCCATCCACTGCTCTACCTAACAGGCATGCTAAAACATTAGAGTTGTTTCTAATTATTTCATAGACTTTGGATGAAGACTAAGATATATGTCTGTATGTACATATGTTATATATATATATATATATATAACTATATGCATACATAGCTCTCTCTGCCCCATCCATCCATCCATCCATCCATCCATCCATCCATCCATCCATCCATTCATTCTTTCATCCATCCATTCTTTATCCAAAGCCTATGAAATGCTTGGAAATGACTTTTTGTTGTTCATTTGTGTCCAACTCTGTGTGACTCTATGGACCATACCTATCCATGGGGTTTTCTTGGCAAAGATACTGGAATGGTTTGCCATTTACTTTTCCAGTGGATTAAAACAAAGAGAGGTTAAGTGACTTGCCCAGGGAGATTATATGTATGCATATACATATATATATACACTTACGTATATATGTGTATATATATATATATACACACTCCTACAAATGAATATACATACACGCACACTTGTGTATATATGTATATAAATATATACATATGTGTATAGATATATAAAAATTGATTTCTAGTTATGTACATACATGCATATATGTACACATGCAAAAGTGCCTATGCATGTACATATATACATATTCACATACACTTACACACACAAAGTAACTCAAGATGAGTGATTTGCTCAGAGATACATATGTGTTATATGTGTAAATGTGTGTATATGTACACACACAAGCACTGGTGTAATGCACACATACATGTTTGTATATAAAGTGACCCAAGGAGATTAGTGATTTGCTCAGAGATGCATATGTGTGTTATGCATGTATATATGTGTATAATGCACACACAAGCACGTGTGTAATGAACACATGCATGTATGTATATTAAATGACCCAAGGAGATTAGTGGCAGACCTAAAGTCAGATACCTGATTAGCAGCGATACCTGAGCCTGGCCATCGGAAGCATGCCGTGTATGGTGACACTACCTCCACCACCTTTCTTTAAAATTCTTCTCCTCCTCCTTTTTCTGTGGTGCTGGCTATTTTTATAGTAGCTTCTCTATTGTCTTTCTCTCCTATCTATGAGAAGACTGCTTCCAGGAAAAGGAATTCAAAGAACAGAAGAGTGGGTTATGTTTAAGTGTGAAAACATTTAAATTGATTTCAGAGCAGAACCTTGTAATTCAACCAGATGGTTCTCTCTCAGTTAGTCACATATTAACCTTTATTTATACAAGTTTAAAACCTCATGAGTTGCTCTCCTGCTTTCTGAATTCCTTTGGAAAGGAAAAAAACTGAAAAAATGCATCTCCTTCTCTCCCCTCCTCTTTCTTCCCCCTCACCCCCCGGAGTTGAGGGACTACCAGGGTGGATGCTTGCGCATAATATCATGTATGGTTGATGTATTGTTTGGTTTTGCTGAAGTGTTTTTAATTTTTTTTTAATCTTTGTTACCAGAGAGGGTTCACTGGCAAGGGGAGGTTGAAGAAATATATTACTAAAATAAATATGATGTAAAACAGTGTTAGTAAAAAAGAACAAAAGAAAAGTGATTTTTCCCTTCCCCCCCCCCAAAAAAAAGAAACCCAAGTAAATTTTTTTTTTAAACCAATAACATTTCAAAATAAGCCAAAAGCTGTTTGGTCTGGGTGTGAAATTCCCAGATGTGAAAGCAGAATCAGATTTCTACCTTCCAGATATGACAACACTGACTAGCTACTTTTATGCAATTCAGATTAAAAAAAAAAAGAATATTCCGAATGGACTTCAGTTCATTTGCTAAAGCTGTCAGAATGATGTCTAGCATCATATTACAACTGATCTGTGGTCTCTGAAGAATCAGTTGTAGCTTGCATAGCTTGCTGGTATTCCAAATCTATCTTTCTTGTGTTCTGGGAAACAAATCCAGTGGTGTTACCCGTTTATAAAGCCTTCTTTAGTATTCCAATAGTTCTCAGTTGGCCTGTTGACTGCTATGAAGGCAACAGAACGATCCTAGTGACTGGTAAAGCTAGAAAGGGAAGTAAGTATCATTAGATGTGCCTTTATGAAAGATCCAGAATACTCATGTGGCTAAATGGACTTAATTCTTCTGAACCCCAGCTCCTCAGAACTGCCGACATGTTTCTGAGTTTCAGCAGTTTGGTTAAGTCCCTGGTATTTGATCTTGTAGCAAAGACCAAAGGGAGATAAACAGAGTTTAACAATAATGATTCACATTTCTTCAGACTTATAAAGCCCTTTCCTCATAACAGTACCTTTGCATGGAAAGATGATACATCAATTACTGTCTCTATTTTTCAGATGAGAAAACTGAGGCACAGACCAGCCAAGTGACTTAATCAAGGGGTCGCATACAGTAGTTAGAAAGTTACTGAGATGGGATTCAAGTCTGCTGATTCCAGATATTCCCACCTTCTTATTTAGAAAGAAACTGTTCTTTAGGTAATGTGTAAATGCTTGGAAATTTGAACTTATTTGGAAATAAGATTGTTTTTTCATAGGACAGCAGTTCCTAACCAAAGGTCTGTAAACATTTTTGAAAGGGTTTTGATAACTATATAACTATACACATATACAACACACACACACACACACACACACACGTTCCTTTTGGAATCCTGTGAATTTCATTTTATGCATCTTCACCAGACCTCCTGAAGGTATCCACAGCACACAAGAAGCTTAGGAATACCTGCGCTATGAGTTGCATTAGTAAAAATCATAAAGAAAAGGAAGACTGTTACTTGACTGGAAGAAAATGTTGAATGCACTTTATGCTTCCACAATAGAAGGAGGCTGTAGGCCGCTTACTGAATAGATCCCTCTTTTTAGAAAGAATTATGCCTTCTTATAAGTGGCAAATTTAATGAAGCCCTCTTTAGAACTTGTGAAAAGGGACTATATTAACTCATTTATCACAAATTAAAGTGTGTTGTATGTACATGTATTTTGGCATATGAATCTAGAGAATTTAGCACAGTATTATAATTTATATGATTTTTTCTGTTTTGTAACTAATAGTTTCATGTGTTTGTCTTGGTCCTTCTAACATTTTGTAAGCTTCTTAAGGGCCCTTATGTGAATGTCAGCCCTGCTAGAGAGCCTTCCATGGTTTTCTGAAGACTATGGTGTAAAAGATAAACTCTTTAGTCTTGCATCTCAGACTTTCCTGATTCTGGCTCCTTTCTAGCCTCATTTCATCATATCTCCCATTTTGTGTTTTGTTATCACTTGAACTTGACCTGTCCATTTCTAAAAGATGGGATGTCCCCCTTCCTCATCTCTAACTTTCAGAATCTTCCACTTCATCTAGGACAGGGGTGGGGAACCTTTGGCCTCAAGGCCACATGTGTCCCTCTAGGTTCTCATGTTCAGCCCTTTGAATCCAAACCTCACAGAACAAATCCCCTAAATAAAAGGTCAAAAGGCTGCACCCAAGGACCTACAAAGCCACAGGTGGCCTCAAGGCAGCAGGTTCCCCACCCTTGCTCTAGGGCATAGCGCTGGCATCACTTTCTCTCTGATGCTTTCTCTGATTCCCTCTTCACCTCAGACTTAAGATAAAAATAACAATAACAACTAGCATTTATACAATACTTTTGAAGTTTACAAAATCCTGTATGTGTTATCTCATTGGATCCTCCCCAGATTGGTAATGTGGGTGCTGTTATCATGAGAGAGACTTGCCCAAGGTCACAAAACTAGCTAGTTAAGTGCCTGAGATGGCATTTAAACTCTAGTCTTCTTTGACTGTTAAGTCCCTTTTAACCCCTGCACCACAGGACCAAGATAATCACTTCCTCCTCAAATTTTACTGGAGCATTTAATCTGCATTGCTCTCTTTTTCCCATTATTCCCTATGTCATTAAACTTATTTGCTTAAGGGGGTAATATCTTCTCCAATAGAATATACATTTTTTGAAGCCTGAAATTACCCTTCCTTTTTTTCCCCTTTATCCACAACACCTAACAGGGTACCTACCTTATTTGCTCAATAGCATTAACAAATACTAGTTCTGTATCTTCTGAGCACCTAGCATGCTACACATACAAAGTGAGTGTTCGTTGCATCACATGGAATGCTCCAGAGGATGTGAGTTGAACTCTAGTGTATCTGAACTATTGGAACACCAGCAAGGTAACTACGGTTTAGGTCACCACAGGGCTCTTTTATAATATTTATAATCTAAAGCTGATCAGGAAATATCATGGTACCATGTCTTTGCTGATGTGCAATAATATGAAATGAAAAGAGGCCAGGCAAAAAGCAAGATCCCCCACCTGCTGTTTCTACAACAATAACAGCAACAACAAAAAATACCCCACTAATGCTTCACCAGGTTTAAGGTTTCTTTACAGATTTTCCCACAGCTTTCTTAATAGGCTTAAATAATCATGGAAGCGTTAAGTGTCAGGAGTTTCCCGTTAGGTTTATCACAAATTGAATTCTTAATACTATTGCTTAGGAAAGAAATAGATTATGAGGATGTATTTATCCTCTTCCCTTTTTAGTAAATTTTATTGATGGTTTTTATTTTATACTGCAGTAATGTCCCCATATAGCATACCCTCCAGCACCGAGTAATCTTTGTAACAAAGCAAAACCATAGATCCAGTGCATGCAGGTTTCCCATTGTCCTTCACCTCTTGGCTGAGAAGAAGTAGGTGTGTTTATTTACCTGTCTAAGATTAAGCTCTTTCATGGGTATTTTTCATTACAAGGTAGTGAAGTGGAATATTGGAAGTAAATATGTGGTGTTCTTCTCAGCAGTACGAGTTGGTGATTTGTCTATTAGGAAAGGCTTTGTGTATTTCCCCTTTCTATAGTTCATCATCACCTCAACCAGAGAATCACAGCCAAGCTTCAGAACATGGGAACATGTATTGGCTAACTGATATTTTCCTTTTCATTTCAAAACAAATACATGACTTGAATTGTGAAGTAGTTGGCTGTGTAAGTTCTGTTTAGAGTTCCCCAATATGTTCTTTTGCAGAAATATGAGTGAGTGACTTCTAAGCTACAAACCAGAGATCCGCATTGGGCAAACCTCAGTTCTGTAACAACTACATATGTAGTTGGCTAATTTTTTCTCGGGTCAGCTCAATTCTCAGCTGAATTATGTTTCCAGCTGAGGACAGCCAGTCCACTTGATAAATTTGCCATATAATCATAAGCCAAGGAAGGTTGATATTGAATATGAAGTAGAAATGTTTTTTGTCATCAATGTTACCTTCGCTTAGCATAGTGGCTGGTACATCGTAAGCACTTAATAAATGCTTCTTGACTTGACATATATAGCATTATAGGATCATGGAATGACAATGTAAGAAAGTTGCCCTTAGCATCCAATCTAACCTCCTTTTTACAGATGAGGAAACCAAGTCATAGAGAGGTAAAGTCACTTGTCTACAATCACATATCAATTTAGGGATAAAACTGAGGCTAAAAGTCCATGAATCAGGTTAAATGCTGTGACCCTCATTTTATGGATAGCAACAAGCATTTACTAAGCACCTACTGTGTGCCAGGTACCCTGCTAGTCATTGGGAATTACAGAGGCATAATGAGAGTTCTGCCTTTTTTTTTTTTTTTTTAAAGCAGTTGGGGTTAAGTAACTTGCTCAAGATTACATAGCCAGTTATTTTGTGTGGGTGCGGTCCCCCAACTCCAGGGTCAGCGCTCTTACTCACTGTGCCACCTGGCCACCCTGAGTTTCTGACTTTTAAGAAGCTTATATATTTCTCTTTCTGGCATCCTGTGGATGTGATTGGTCTAAGACTTTTGTTAGTAATGGGGGCCTCCAAGTACCTAGTATTGCTTATTACTAAGTTCCTACTCTTTATTAATACTAGACAAACACACAAAATCAGCTGTGGTTAATCCTAATGTGTATGTTAAGGTAAAATTGTTGTATTTCCCTGAAAACTGACTTTAGTCCAGAATAAATTTATCTTAGTGTTAGGTACCTATTTATTATAAAATTTATTACTCATTGGAAATTACCTCTTCCAGCACTCCAGTATGCTTGAGATTTGACCTTAGAAAAAGAGGTTTTTGTACAGTACCATGCTTCTGTAACCCCAGTGGCAGATGCAATTCTTTCATGACCTAGTAAGTGTAGGTTGGAGCAGAAAGCCCCCAGAGGCATTTAGCAAAATTCAACCTAACCTCAATTCCCTCCCTGGCTGTGATCAACCTGGAATGCTCTCACTCCTCCTTGCTGATCACCTACCTCCCTGGCTTCTTTTAAGGACCAACTAAAATCCCACCCCTTATAGAAAGCCTTCCCTTACAAACCCCTCTTAATTCCTTTTTCTCTGTTATGTATCCTGTAGAGAGTTGGGTTTTTTTTTCCTTTTTGGAGGGGCAGTTGGGGTTAAGTGACTTGCCCAAGGTCACACGGCTAGTTTTTTGTGTTGTGTCTGAGGCCGGATTTGAACTTAGGTCCTCAGGTCCCCAGGGCTGGTGCTCTATTCACTGTGCCACCTAGCTGCCCCTGTATAGAACTTTTAAAAATTTTGTTTGCATGTTGTCTCCCCCATTAGATTGTTAGGTTCTTGATGGCAGTCTTTTGCTTTTTTTTTTTCTTTTATATATATCCCTAGCACTTGGCCCAGTGCCTTGCATCTAGTAGGTAATTAATAAATATTTGTTGAATCAAATGGAATCAACTTCCTGAAGCTGTCTCTTAGCTATAATGGACCTTGTGTGGTAGATCTAAACATTCCAGACAGTTGAGAGCCACCTAGGTATCAAGTGACTGGGGAGAGGTCAGGAGTTATTTTCTTCCTTCCATTCAGTTTCATATTCCTCAAAAGAAGTCATCAGATACTCCTTAAAACTAATTTTTTCTTCAGTGGATTTTTTTCCCCTTTTGTGGTCTTTCTGAAAGATAGAGACCTCATGAGTGAAAAGCAAATCCACAAATTCACTGGATTTCTATAGTATCATAGAAGTGTCATTGCTAACTATTACAATAATGGAAAATCTGCATCCTAAAATTCTAATCCCTGATATGATCTGATGCTGGTATGGCTGAATACTTATGTCTGTTACTCAGCATGTTGCTAAGAAACTGAAAGGCCTAAAATGCCCTTTTGAATTGCTAAGGTATTTCTTTCCAGTGTTCTAATTCTTTTTAATTGGTGCAGAGTGAAAAGTCAAGAAGTTTGTGTTAAACCACCCTTTCTCTCACTTCTCTTTTTAAAAGACACTTTTCTTTCCGAAGATGGTGTGATTGGTCATATAAGGTATCAGTATTCCCAGATGTAGCTATCCATACTGCTGTTCCACCTCTGGCTCTGGGTGTAATAATTGAATCAACACTTTCACTCTAGGAAAGTATGAGTCAATCAGTTACCTACCTTGTAGCTTAACTCACCATCTCTTTGGTTTCTTTAGATCAAAACACCCTTCCTGTTTACTACTGCCCTGTGTATTTTGTCTCCCTTCAGTAAGAATGTTATGTTTCTTACAGGCAGACACTGTTGGGGTTGTTTTTTTTTTTTTTTTTTGGTTTTGTTTTTTTTATTTCTCTCTAGCCCTTAGCATAGTGTCTAGCATAATATAGTAAGAGTTTACTACATGCCTTTTCATTCATTGGTTTAGCTAATTTTAAAAATGGATTTCATTCATTATTCTTTGGGTTTCTCTTCATGGGGGGAAGGGAGAAGTAGTTGTTGAGGGAAATAATATATTTTTTTAAAGCATTGCAATTAGAACTCTTATGAGTCCTTTGTAGAGTCAGTTTGGCAATAGGTACTGAAGGTTGGCCTTGGGACCAAGAAGGCCTGGGTTTGAATCCAATCCATGACACATACTGGCTGGGTGAACCTGGCCGAATCACTTAACTTTGCAATGCTCTCTGGACAACCCTCTAAGACTACAAATTGCAGAGAAGATGGTAGCCTGCATTAGTAGAAGGAGTTTGCTCATACAAGAGTTTCTTATATCAATATAAAAACAAGTCTCCCAAGACTTCTTTCTGCCCCCATTTTGTTTCCTTCACTCCTCACCTTATGTCCTTTACTTCTCCTATTCTGGGGTAAGGATTATGATGTAAAAAGGAATGACTTCCTTTCCAAAATGGACCAGTCAGCTCAAATCAGGAAAGACTAACCTGTTGATTTTCTTTTCTAGTCTCAGATGTTTTCTTGATCTTTGCAGCCTCACTTTTCTTCTAAGACTATCCTTCCTTCAAGAATTATTGAATATTGTCCTCTTCTAAAAAATGAGTAATCACAAGCATACCAATCTAGACATGTACATGTGAATACAAGAAGGAAATACACATATAGAGTCTATGATTTTTGTTGATGATAGGGACTTCCAGTATCAGTTAATCAATCTATACACATTTATTAATGTGTATATGCCAGGTCCCTTGCTCAGTGCTGGCGATACAAACAATGGCAAGAGACATTCTTTGTTCTCAAGGTGCTTGAAGTCTAATTGAAGAAGGGGGACGGGAGACAACACGCGAATGTACAAACAAGCTACAGACAAGTTAATTGGAAAATAACAGAGTTGAGAAGCACTAGAATTAAGGTGGATCAAGAAATACTTCCTCTAGAAGATGAGATTTTAATTGAGACTAGGGAAGCCAGGTAGTGCAAGAGGATTCCAGGCATAGGGGACAGCCTAAAGTTGGAGGATGGAGTGTCTTGTGTGAGAAAAAGCACTGAGGCCAGTGACACTGGACTTTAGCATATCTAGGGATGGGATCTGGGGAGCATAACACCAATACATTTTACAACCTCTATATGACAGTCTTAGGAGATGAGAACTATGGAAATCAAATGATTTACCTAGGTATAGTTGCTATAGATGTGATAATCGAACCCAAGACTTCTTGATTTAATTCCCGAGTCTTTTTCTCAACAACACACTGTCTCTACATGAATAGGAAGAGAAAATGCCTTTGGCTATGTGTCCGTCACAGAACTGCATATTGAGGGAATTTTGAAATTTCTGAAGGCATAGCGCAAGTATAAAATCCATCTCTTCCTCATAGCCCTTGTCTCCTCTGTGACATGCAATGTATATATTAGACACATAAGAAACATTGGTAAAAATTAATGCTTGAATGCTTCTGTTGCATGTAAGAATGGAGGAAAGATCCCATTTGACCACAAAGGAGGAATATCCTATTACTGTTGAGATGACTACTACTTGGTGTTGTCCATCCATCTCCAGAACCTCTCTCCCACCTCTCCTGACTTTCCTAAGAAAAAGTTTATTCTTTTGCAGGTTTAGACATATGCGACAACTCATTTTTATGGAGATGATTTTTCATTTAAGGCCATGGCTAGAGAGAGCTAACCTAACTACTGTAGGCATTTTAATTCTCATTTAGTAAATGAGAAAACTGAGGTTCCAACAGGTCAAAGAACTTGCCTATGATCATACACCTAGTGTCAGTGAGATCTGAACCTAATGTTCCTTTTTCAAAGTCCAGCGCCCTAACTGCCTCTAAGAAATGGTTCTGTGATTTATAATGGAAGAACCAACTGTAGACATTGGGGTTCCTATTTAGTTTCATTAAAGGACAATCAAAATCCTATGATGAAGCGATATAAATGTAAACCACTCAAAAGACTTGACCTCTATTTGCAATATTTCTTATTCAGAGAATTAAAAATCTGGATCTGGAAAAGTGATCAGTTCTCCACTTGTGCCATTGGAACGTTCACTTGGCTCTCACTAACAGATGAACTAGATTAGAAAACAGGACTGATTCTGTGATCGGCAGCTCTGTAGGCCTTCCTTGGCATTGTTTTAAGTAGTGCAATTGTATTTCCACAGACGGATGGCATTCACTCATTTCCTCTGCTCTGTCATTCTTTGTCTGGCTCTAAGCATCATTACTGTAAGATTTCCCACTGAGAAAATTTCAACATGAAGAGGTTTTCTGATCTCTTTAAGAGAAAATGGCTAAAAATAGACCTTGTGGGAACAGTTTTCCACTTCAAGAACAAAATCCTGCAAAAATGTTTTAATGCAGATTTGGGACCTAATTATTTTTTCTCACCTCAGCTTAGCTGTAGTTTTGCTACAGTGGGAACAACAAGTCTGAGCTTTGCAGACTTTTGCCAGCAAGAACAATTTTTCCCCCTTAAGGTTTTGTTTTGAGGTGAATAAAGACTTGCTTTCCCTCTGCTACTCATGCCTGCCCCGCCTACTCTAAGGGCAGTCCAGTTCACATTGAAGGCCTGTATCTGTCCCTCATTAAGTCAGTGACCTTCCCTTATGAGGTTAGGGAAGAACTGGCTATTTCAGCTTCACTGGCCACAGGTTAGTGCAAACATTGAAGTGTCTGTACTGGGTAGAGGCAAAGAATCTAAAAGGAGAACAAAGTTGCAAAAAAGAGAGCCTGTAATTAAGATATAGGGTTTTTGAGGCGCTCAGTCATTAGGTCTGGTTACATTGGTCCTCTGTGATGTGCTCAGATTCTTGGTTAGCTAGGCGTGTCCTGTCTCTCTCTGTGTGCCTGTGTATTTTATATGTATACACACATTTATATATACATATATATATATATATATATATATATATGTGTGTGTGTGTGTGTGTGTGTGTTTGAGAGAGAGAGGGAGAGAGAGATTGATCCCTGGTTATCCAGTGGTCCCTTTTTAAATCTCTCTTGTTTCTTTTGACCCACAAATTTCTTTGAGAATTTTCTTATTGACAGCAATCTATTTTATAAAATGTGTGATTTAATGTTAATTATGATTATTATATTATGATATAGTATGATTGTGATATGTTATGTATGATTATTAGTTGAATTATCTTTCCTCCTTCCTCCTCCTTTCCATACATACTTATTTGTTTTTTTTTCACTGGGAAGGGGGACCTGTTTACCTAGAATATGCTTGTTTTTTACCCACCTCTGAGTATCTCCTTTTACCTCCAAGATTCAGTTCATTCAAGCTCCATCTTTTATGGAAATTGTATCCTAATCTCCAATTGCCCATGACCCTGATCTCATTGTCTCTGTTTTATATGAGGTGCCCCAAACGTCTCAATGTATAGGTTTTGATATCTCAAAACTTTTGGGGGCAGCTAGGTGTACAGTGGATAGAGCAATGGGCCTGTAGTCAGGAAGACTCATCTTCCTGAGTTCAAATCAGGCCTCAGATACTTACTAGCCTTGTGACTCTGGGCAAGTCACTTAACTATGCTGACCTTAGTTCCTTCATCTGTAAAATGATCTGGAGGACATGGCAAACCTCTCTAGTATCTTTGCCAAGAAAACCCCAAATGAGGTCATGAAGAGTCTGACATGACTAAAATGACTGAACTTGGCAACTACAAGATCTGCACTAAGCCTTTTGGGGCACCCTGCGTATGTGTGTGCTACGTTTTTGTCTTCCTTTATGAAAAAATGTGAACTCCCTGAAAGCAGAGACTGTTTCACTTTTGACTTAGTGCCTTTAGGATTCTAGTATAGTGCCTGTTATCAAGAAGGTTCTTTAATAAATGCTTGCTGATTGATTGAATTCTAATTGTAAGCCTGAAGTAGGTAGGTATGGTAATGAGGAGTGATGGGAGTTTTCAATCATGTCTGACTCTGTGTGACTCCATTTGACGTTTTCTAGGTAGTGATACTAGAGAGGTTTGCCACTTCCTTCTCCAGCTCATTTGACAGGCAATTGAGATGAGAAATTGAGGCAATCAGGATTCAGTGACTTGCCCAGGGTCACACAGCTAGTTAGTGTCTGAAGTCAGATTTGAACTCGGGAAGAGGAGTCTTCCAGACTGTAGGTCCAGCACTCTATCCACTGTGCCACCTAGCTGCCCCATGTAGCCATGAGTATATAAATGTCTTAGAGCCAAAATGCAAATCCAGGTTTCCAAGTTCTCAGACCTGCTTCAGTCAGGCACTATTGCCCCCCTCTTGCAACTGGCAGCACTTTTAAACTTCGTTCTGTCCATCAGAAAAGAGGTTATTTTTGAGAAGCAGAAAATAAACTTTCTCTTAATAGCAAGTGGCAGAAGAGAACTGGGCCTCTGAACGCTGTCCTGTTCCATCACACTGGACTGTGTGTATTTATCTTTGCAGTTAAGCTTCAGGACACCCCTGTTGGACAAGTTAATTCTAGCCGTCTTTCTAGAGCTCTCTTGTTAAAGATCTCTCATTTGGGGTAACAACAACAGCAACGATGATGGTGGTGGTAACTTATGTAGCAGTTGAAGGTTTGCAAAGTGCTTTAAATACATCATCTCAATTAGACCTTCATAACCCTGTATAGTGAGCAGTACAAACATTTTATTGTTGTTGTTTAATTGTTTCAGTCTTGTCTGATTCTTCATGACCCCAATTGGGGTTTTCTTGGCAGAGACACTGGAGTGGCTTGCCATTTCCTTTTCCAGCACAGATGCAGAAACTGAGGCAAATAGGGCAAAGTGACTTGCCCAAGGTCACACAGCCAGTGTCTGAAGCTGAATTTGAACTCAGGTCTTCCTGACCCTAGGTCTGGAGCTCTATCCACTGTGTCACCCAGCTGCCCTAGTACAGTTAATACTATTCCCCTTTTACAGGTGAGATAACTGAGGCTTACAGATCGTGGTCATACATCCAATAAATGTTGGGTATGTGGGATACAGGCTCATGTTTCTTCAAACTCCAAGTGAAAAGAGTCCCAGATACAAAGACATATCATTATTGAGTTAGAGTTGGAAGGGACCTCAGAAGACTACAGAGCCCAACCTCATTTTCAAATGAAGAAACTGAGGCCAAGAGAGGTCAAGTGACTTAGGTGCGTATGGTCACACAGCTAAAACGTATCTGAGGCAAAATTGAAAACTGGTCTTCCTGATTTTAATTCAGGTGTTTTCTCCCCTGTATCATTCAACTTGAACTCTTCCCATCTCTTCCACTTACTAGCTGTGTGAGCTTGGGCAAGCTGCTCAGTTTTTTGAACTTCTGGTTGGAGCTGCCATCTATAAAATGGATAGTTGGGCTTGGTCATTGCCAGTGTCCCTTCCAGCTCTAGGGATCAGTTCTCTTTTGATTACATTAAGATGGACATCTCACTTTGGTATTAATGGGCTAAGTAACAGCTGCTAAGTTAATTTTTCTTTAGACCATGAAGTATGATCCTTGCCGTGGCAGGAGAGGTCTGCTGCCCAGCAGAAGTAACAGTTATTGAGTGGAATAAACTTATGGAATCAGTTAATTTAAGCTGAAAGAGACCGAAAAAGGCATCTATTTCTTTTTTAAATTAATTTTTATTTATTTACTATTAGTTTACAACATTCAGTTTCACAAGTTTTTGAGTTCCAAATTTTCTTCCCCTCCCCCTAATCCTCTCTTCCTCCTTCCCCTCCACTCCCTCCCCGTGGTGGGATACAATCTGATATAAGTTCTTCATATACCCTCACATTAAACATAGTCAAGTTGTAAAGAAGAATTATAACAAATGGAATGAATAACGAGGAAGAAGAAATAAAACAAAACGAAAAAGAGAGAGCAAGTAGTTTGCTTCAATCTGCATTCAGACTCTGTAATTCTTTCTCTGGATGTGGTTAGGAAAGGCATCTGTTTCAAGCCACTGTTTTGCAAATAAGTAAACAGAGGCAAAAAGCTTGTCACTAATTAAAACAACAATTTAGTAGCAGCCAAGGTTAGAGATGAGGCCTCTGGACAGCTATGCACCTTCCCTCTCTGGTTGTCCTGGACTTTACAAGGTGCTAACTGGGGAATGAACCCAGTAAGCTAAGTGAAATGCAGAGGCATGTTGGGCCAGGTGGTAATGGTCAGTGGAGAGGGCTGAAAGATCAAGAAGCAACAGAATCTGTTTGGAAAGTCTGTTCGCAGCCTTCATTCAGAGCTAGAGAGTTGCTTGGATGCACCCTTCCTGAACTTTCCATTGTTTTCCTGAAGCTTTTCCTCTCTTCTCCTCCTCCCAGTGCTCTCCATTCCACTCCACTCTCACAACCTGTTCCTACCATTAAGGTAAAATTAGAAAATTGTCTTGTTTGTTTTCAGTACCAGCGTCAAAGAAATGCAGAACTTGGCCAAATGCTATCTTTCTAGAATCTAGACTGATTTTACATTGTGGGTTTTTTCTATTTCATGCCTGTGGATGTCATTCCATCTCCCACCCCTCTGCCTTTCACCAGGCTGTACCAGGCTTGGGAATCACTCCTCACCTGCCTCTTTAAATTTTAGCTCCTTTCAAGGCAAAACCCAAGTACCACTTCCTATTTGAGGCTTTCTCTGAACAGCTCCCCCAGCCCCATGCAACCAGTTGATGGCATTCCCCTCCCCAATTTATTTTGTCTATGCATTGTTTTTACTCCCTGTATACCCTGCCTTTCTTCTCTCCTAAAAAAAAATGTAAGGAGAGGGATTCTTTTATCCCTTTCTTTTGGTCATCCTATCTTCATATCCTAATACAGTGCCTGGTACATAGAAGGCACTTAGCTAAATTGAATTACTTATTGGATAGAACGGTTTAACATGTGGAAGTAACTAAAGGATTCTGAAACCATAGCAGCTGGTTTTTTTGGAGGGGAGGAGGGAAGCTAAAAAAGTCATCGAGGTGCATTCAATGTATGCCATGCAGATTATGGTGAGTAGAAGTGCTTATATTTAGAATCTGAAAACCTGGATTCAAATTCTCGATCTCTGCTACTGACTTGAGCAAGGTATTTAGACTTAAAGTCTAAATTCTTTCATCTGTAAAATGAGAAAGTTTGCCTAGGTGACCTCTAAGACTTCTAAGCAATCTCAAATGATGATTCTGTGGTTCTTAATCAGTGTCACATGCATTTAAAAGTCTCATAGTGTTGTTTTTTAAAATTCAATAGTTATTTTTTTGAAATCATTATTATTTTCTCATGATACCCCTCCTTTTTGACAAAGTCCAGATAAGCAAAATAAATGGATTCATTGACAGTGGCTGACATCCTATGCTATATTCTGGATATATTGTGTCTCTCCATGGCAAGAGTTGGGACACTTCTCATTGAGTGCTGAAAAACTTGGCTTACTTCTTGTTTCTTTTGCTCTCCATTGTTTCCTTTGCTCTTCCCCTTTAACATTGACCTCACCTGAAAGATAGAATGTCCACTGGTCTCATGCTAACACCCTTTATCTCTTCTCTCTTGAAATAAGGGGAAATGGAACCCTAATTTACTGGGAGAAGTCTAGAAAATCAGCTAGGGCAAGATAACATGGTGCCTTAGAAGGCAGTGAGTTATTTCTGTTATTTGACAGTCAGGAAGATTGAAAAGGAATATATTTACTAATGTCACTAGTCACCAGTATTGGAATCAATTTGCATTGGAGACCTTTTAAAGCTGATGTTGTCAGCAAAGTGCTAACTTTATTTACAGGGCCAAGTAGGCACAAAGTAAGAGAAGTATCAGCTTCTCTGTTACTATCAGGGGAATCAGCATTTTCTGTCTTTTTTCTCCTCCCTTAAAGGCAAGATGTTGGCATAGAATAAATAAACTCAGCATGTGTAAGAAACTGATTTCCTTATCAGATTCAAACCAACATTAATATTAATTTTCATTTTTGTATTTGCAATCCCTGTCCTGGTATATAGTAGGTGCATAATAAATACTTGTCAATTTGAATTCATTCAGTGATTGTAAATTAATTCTGATGGGATGGGTAGTGTTTAGATGAAGAGGAACAGATCCACTTTATGTAGGGTTTTTTTTTGGAGGAAAATGAATTATTTGAAAATAATTATCAATTTGGAAGAACCCAATCTAGAAAATTAAGAGTACTGGGTGTCAGATTAAAGAAACCTAGTTGAGAATGTGTTCAGCTAGGTGGTTCAATGGATAGAGTATTGGACTTGGAGTTAGGAAGACTCATCTTGAGTTAAAACCTGACCTCAGACATTTACTAGCTTTGTGACCCTGGGCAAGTCACTTAACCCTGTTTACCTTAGTTTCCTTATCTGTAAAATGAGCTAAAAAAGGAAATGTCAAACCACTCCCATATCCCTGCCAAGAAAACCCTACATGGGATCATGAAGAGTCAGATACAACTGAAATGACTGCACAACAACAATAGCAAGAACTTGAGAAGAGTTTATCTTCTTCCAGGTATAGAGGAAGGAATGCTAGACTTGGGATTAGATGCCCATAGATTTAAATCCAAACTCTGGCACATGTAACTTGTGACCACAGTCAAGTCATATAACCTCTCTAGGCTTTAATTAATTAATTTTTATTTTTGCTTTTTGGAGGATGGAAGGTAAGGCAATTGGGGTTAAGTGACTTGCCCAAGGTGACACGGCTAGTTTTGTGTTAAGTGTGTGAGGCCAAATTTGAACTCAGGTCCTCCTGATTCCAGGGCTGGTGCTCTATTCAGTATGCTACCTAGCCGCCCTAGGCCTCAATTTTTTAATCTGTATATTCAAAGTCATGAATTGGATAAAGTTTGAAGTCCCTTCCAGCCCTAAATTCTATGATTTCCACTTTGGATCAGCTTGTGTGAGGTCAAGAGGTAGTTTGTGTTAAGGAGAACTTTACCCAGAATCCCTTCATGGGCCCCTATTTTTCATCTGTATCTCAGAATTAAAAAAAAAAAACTAATTTTTTTTTTGGAAGCAGTTGGGGTTAAGCAACTTGCTCAAGGTTACACAGCCAGTTATTTCTGGGTGTGGTGCTAAGTATCTGAGCCCAGATTCAATCCCAGGTCTCCCGACTCTGGGGCCTGTATTCTTACTCACTGTGCCACCTGGCCTCCCCCAAAAAACTATTCTTTAGGGTTTTTATTCTTATGGACTATAATAGAAAGCATTTTCTGTTATTAAATCTAGATAGGTAATTAGTAATACCAAGTAGAATATATAAATAGTTCAATGGTTAATTTTGGCAATGAAATCTGTGTAGGCTATTTAAGAGCTAAAACAAAAACTTATTTCCCTCCTTAGGCACTCTATTTTTCTCCATTTATTGATTCCTCTCTACTGAAATGTAGAAAATCATACCATTCATGGGTCACAGAATCCCAGAACTGGAAGAGACCTCGAAAGCTATCCATCCCAAACTATGCCTGAAGAACAGTACCCATGACCTGACAAAAGAGTTGTATAACTAGTCCTTTTGTTGAAAACCTTTTGAGGCACCCCACTCCATTTTTTAACACTTCTCATTTTGTGAAACTTTTTCCCATATGTGAAGCCTGAATTTTCTCTGGTGCAGCTTCAACTCCCTGGTCCTCGATCTGCTCTCAGAGGCAGAATAGAACAAGTGTAGCTCTTCTTCCTGGGAAGTCTTTCAAGTACTTTAAAAAGTACATTCTCCTTAAATTTTGATCCTTGTAGGGCATGGTCTCTTATCAATATCCATATAAAAATATGGCAACCAAATCCAAACAAAATACTCCAGGTATGGTCTGACCAAGACAGAATACAGCAGTACCAGAACCTTTGTAATTCTGATCACTGCCTCTGAAGGCCCTTAGCCAAGAATTCATATAGGGAAGTCTCGATTCAAGTTTCTGTGAGCACTACAAGACCCCTTCTTCAAACTGGCAGACTTTGATTCAGGAAGACCTATTTTCAAACCCTGATTCATACATTTTACTAGCTGTGTGATCCTGGGCAAGTCTCTTAACATTTATTTGTCTCAGTTTCCTGGTTTATAAAGTAGGGATAATAATAGCACCCACCAAAGAATTTTTGAATAAGTCTAAAAGGCTTAAAATAATCTATCTCACCAATTCCCTATTGTATCTATGTATATGTTGAAAGAAAATTCAAATTTGTCCAAAAAGCATTAAAACTTGGTTACAGCTAGCCTCTTGGGGTTTTGGGAAAAACATAAAGAACTGTTTGAATTGCAAAATTTAATAATGTAAAGCTGTTTACCAAAACCATTATGTTCAGTGAATGAAAAAAATTGTGAGTTCACAACTGTGAAAATTCTTAGGTTTGAATAAAATTACATCTTTTACTTAAAAAGAAATAAAATAATAGCACCCACCTCAGAGAAATTTTGTGAGGATGAAAAGAGATAATAAGCGTTAAAGCACTTTACAAATCTCAGCACACTCTGTTATCTTCACTCTCAAGCCTGAGAATCCACTCTCCAGAATTTTTTCTCTGTTCCCTCATCCTTGTGCCAGCCTTGTTTGTGTTTTTATTTTTCCTCCATATGGGTGTTACATGGTTCAAGGATGGAGAAAGGGATACACTGAATATTAGAATTATAAACATATTCATTGTATAGTAGCAACATGTCAGAAAGTGGGGAGGGGGGAGTGTTTTTTTCTCTTTTGTTAAATCTTACACCATTTAATTGTCTACCAATAATGAGAAAATCAGCTTTTCTCCTTAATGCTGCATAATTATCAAGTATCCAAACACGTCAAGGAGGAGTATGTTAAAATCCATACACCTTATTTTTAGGTGTCAAACTATTTATAGAAGGAGTCCTCATCGTAAATTATGTAATCTCTCCCTAATAGCTGACAGAATTATTCCCAGCTGTTATCTGTTCCCATACAGTCACTGAGCTGGAGAAAATGTTGCAATGTAGCAATTAAGGACAACCTTTTTTAATGTACAAGTACAGTAAATTACAAGTTGATTGTCTGAGTAAACAGTGTTACCTACTGAGGCTGCTTTGTTTTAGAACAGAGTTCTGCCTACAACTAAATAACTTACAGTAATTCTCAGCAAAGCAGCATGTGTTGGTTTCTACATGGTATGGTGCCTTCACTCTGAACCAGTGACAACTGATTAGGGAAACAGACCTAGTCATTTTCTCAGATTCCTGTGTTCTAACTTCATGTCCTGAAGCCCATCCATTCTTTTCGGAAAATGGTCATGTCTAACTCTTCATGACCCCATTTTGGGGGTTTCCTTGGCAGAGATGCTGGAGTGACTTGCCATTTTCTTTTCAGCTCATTTGACAGATGAGGAAATTGAGGCAGACAGGGTTAAGTAACTTCCCCGGGGTCACTCAGCTAGTAAGTGTCTGAAGTCAGATTTGAAGTGAGGAAGATAATCTTCCTAACTCTAGCACTCTACTAAGCCAACTAGCTGCCTCTGGAATCACAGAACCTACAATTCTAATTCTGGATCTACCACTTATATCCTGTGGGACCTTGGACAAGTTGTGTACCCTCAGTTTCCTTAATTGTAAAATAAAGGGATTGAAATAAATGACACCCCTTCCAGCTCTAACTCAATGAAATATAAGTTTATTTTTCTGACATAGAAGCTTATAGAAGTTGTACTTCCATTTTCCGACAAATTTATTCCCTTCCCCTCCCATGGGGGCTTCATGAAGTCAGGCTGACCACACTATATAGGAGCATTTCTTTTCTTGGTTTTTGTAACCTTTGGTGTATCAATGAAGTCCTGCTCCTGTGTACTGCATATGGTTCACTGTCAGATAATTGAACACTAAGAAAATCTGCCTTGAATAAATTAGAATATATTTGCAAATTAATTGGTTAATTAGATTTTAGACATCTCTGGGGGACAGCGCTGAAACAGATGTGTGCAAAAGCCACTCACATAGCTGGGAATAAGTGTTTCTTACAGTTTTCTGAAAGAAGAGAGATCCCACTACTTTATTACCCTGCTAATGCCATGATGGGAGAATATGGATGTTTACCCACAACATGGCGGAATTGGATGTCTGCTCCAGAGATTGCTGGAAGGATATGCCCAGAACTTGCCTTATTTATGTTCTGCAAATGACTGTGTTATAAAATGAGCAAAGCCTGAATTAGAGTTGATTTCTTCTTGATTGTGTCTAAAAGTATCCGAGAAACCATATGGAACCATTTTAAATTAAATACTAGAATATTAGCGGATGTTCTCAGCTGTTTCAGCAGGACACTGACAACATGTGAGAAAAGTCAGAATGTTTCATTACAACAAATGTATATGAAGCACCTACTATGTGCAAAGCGTTCAGCTAGGCACTGGAGATGTTCAGATTATCACATATGTATTTATTTGTTTACATGTATTACCACAATAAAATGAAAACCCCTTTGAGGCAGGGCCTTTTTGGGGTGTGGGAGTGAGTCTGTATCCTCCAATACACTGTTTTACACATAGTAGGGAGATAAAACGTTTATTAAGTGTTCATTACCTTCCAGGAGCTATACTAAATATTGAGTACAGTTTTCCCTTCCACATCATGGGGGTTAGGGGTATCTGAAAAATATGTGTAAAATTGTTTGCCCTCCCTTCATATTAGAGAAGAAGAAATTGTATATATTTATGGTATTAAAAGATGAAGTATGTTGATATTGTACAATACTATACATATATTTTATGCATTTATGGGCTTCTAGACTTTTTCTGTGTCATCTGCTGGCCGTCGTGTGTCATCTACAAATTTCGTAAAACTCCCCCAAAATTCCCATGTAATTTCTTATGTGATATATTAAAACTCGGATGGGGAAAGTTGCTATGTGGAAGGGATAACTGTATATAAATTCAAGCAAGCAAATCAATTCCTGCCCTCAAGGGGACTTTCATTCTAATAGGGGAGGACTACACATAAAGACAAACTGAAAGGTGGTAAGAGGAGTGACCATTCAGCGGTAAAACTACTGGTAAGAAAGAAGGAAACTGGTAACTAGGGAAGGATAGAATGGCCTGAGCCCCTCCTGAACTAGTAGTCTGGCAGAAGAGCTACCATTCAGGAGAATGGGGTGTCAGAGAAGAGCCTTTTTACTGTCGTTTCTATTGGTGGCAATGTGGCTGGTATAAATTCTTGGCCGAGAATCATTAGAAGCAGTGACTAGAATTACAGAGATGCTGGTACTGCTGTACTCTTTCTTGGTCAGATCACACCTGGAGTATTTTTTGGACCTATATGTTCATTAGTGGAAAACGTTCCTTGGTTAGGAACTTCCCTCCACTAAAACAGATCTGCACCTTCTGTGAAACTCACTAGTTGCTTAGATCAGTGTTGTCAAACTGAAGTAGAAGGAACACCAAATGATCTTCTGGTATCCTTTTGGGCCATATCTTGACATAACAAACCACGTGTTAACATTGTCTGTATTCTGTTGTATTTTTATTTATTTTGTTCAATATTTCCCACATACATTTTAATCTGTTTCAGGGTCTACTCAAGAAGGTTGTAGACTATGTGTTTGGCCTTAGGCCCGGAGCACCAAGAGGTTTAATGACCTGCCTAGGGTCACAGAGCCTGAAGTGGGACTTTACATAGTAAAATTTTTCAATGTAAAATGCTTTGGGGCTTGAATTGGTTTGGAAAGGAAGACAGAAAGGATTTATCTTGTCTACTGTCAGAAAGTCTATACCGAATGAGTCATTTGTCTGAAGTCCACGTAAACAGAGTAAACTGGGGAAATCTGTAGGAGAGAGAGATATCTGTGCTTAAGTCTAACCTCATAAATCCAGAACTGAGGGTTTGGAGTGGGGAATGAGCACTCCCCACTCTATGATTCTGAATCATAGAGTCATAGATTGAGAGCTAGAATGGCTCTTAAAGGCCATCAGGTACAACCCCCTCATTTTACATTTATCCAGACTTTTACAAGGTCACAAAATTAATAACTGTCTAAGGTGGGTTATGAGCCCGGGTCTTCCTAATTTGACATCTAGAGACCTCTCCCCTGCATCACACTGCCTCTTGTCAAGGAAGGCACAAATCTTGGAAGTCCTGAAGCACAGAGCAGTCTTGCTACTGGAATGAAATTGCTAGGGCATCCAAGATCTGGTGAACCCTACCTTAGATTGGTATTTAAATTAGTTTACATTCTTTGGGGATGAGAGGTAGAGGAGGGAGGTGGATGACAGAAGGGGAATTCCCATGCAATTACAAATCTGCCTCTGACAATTTGTATATGCGTATATTGTGGTTATTCTTGAGCAATGTAAATGCCCTTATTACCATTGGACTGAGTACAGACTGCTGAACTGTGAAGATGACCAGGATTTGGAAAAAGGTCATTCTGGGAAAAAACATAAATATGAAAGGTGGTCCTACCTTCCATCATCCATCATAGGGTGCCCAATGAATGCCTCTCAGTAAATCAGATGCTAAAATAAAAGATACTTGCCTGGTGCCAAACCTCATGCTGTCATAGATGTTCAGTAAATAACCTGTTAAATTTAATTGAATACTCAGAATCTAGAAAAACAAAGTGATTGTCTTTTTTATAGAGTCTTTCATGAGAATGGATTTTTATGAGGCTGTTTTTCCCTTTCACCTTGAGATTCAGGAAAAGTCTGGTGTGCCACAGTTGTGAGGTTGAAATGAATAAGCCTCCTCCCCATATAATAATAATTGAGTAATCCCAGAAGTGATCAATTTACTAGAAATCTGACCACCTTCAGTTTAACTAATTCCGTTTTAATTTGCTATGCTGCATCTTGAAATATTTTTAAAAAAATTATTGGAGTCAAAGCCTCTGAAAGAGGTTTTGTTTGAAATTGAACTGTTATTTGTATTTTAAGGTTATTGCTGATTATAGTAGTAGTGATGGCACCATCTCAAACTATTCAGATAGCTTCTCATGTGTAATGCATAGCATTCTCCCTGCTCCCCCCAATCCTAAAAAAATATTTCAAGAAGAAGCAATGCTACATAGTGGTTAGAAAGCTGGGCTTGGAATCAGAAAGCCCTGGATTCAATCCTGCCTGTAGCACATATTTGCTCTGTGGCCATGGGAATGTCACATAACCTCTCAGTACTCTCAGATAGTACAGGTCACTATCCCAAGGTTAAGTTACAGCAAATTGCTAATAATCACAGGTGGAGAGAGTTTCCATACCAGTGAAATCATAGGTTCAGACCCCTCTCCCCGCCAAAAAATACTCCACAAACAGAAAGGAAGCAAAGTACGATGAAAAAGGAACATTGAATCTGAAGACTTTGATTCAGATCTGGATCTGACAGTTAATATGATTGTGGCCAAATCTGTTAACTTATTTCAGCCTCAATGTTCTCATTTATAAAGTAGGAATGCTTTCAATGCCTGATACAATAGGTAGTTATGAGGAAAACACTCTGTAAATTATAAAACACTACATACATCTAAGCTATTATTTTTCTAGTTTGGTATTCTTTTATATCCATTATTTTTTGGGAAGATTTTTTTTTTTTACGGTGGATTAGGAAAATTCTTTTTGTTTTGTTTTTAATGTAAAAGGAAAAAAAAAAACCTTTATCTGTGGGAATGGCACTTAGCTGTTTTCTAAATTCCTGTAGAATTTATTTTGAATTGGGCAGATTAAGCAAGCAATTTTTATGAGGCCAAGAATGGTCTGATAACATTTGTCCAGGATTATAGACCAAGAATATTCAGAAACCTAAGTGCTGTTAACTTTTGTTGCTTTAGGGTCATGATTCAGATGCTGTAAAAATGAAGTATTTGGCTGAAAGTTCACCTTTTCCTATGCTGGTATCAATCAGCAGGAGTCAAAGGCTGATACCCCAGATAAGTTTATGGCATTGTTCTGGTTGGTTTGTTTTTTTTTTCTTTGAGGGTGAGGGTGGCAGAAACAATCCCAAGTTTTGTTTGAGTGAGGAGGATATAAAAGTTTTGAACCATTTCAAATTCTTCTTGTAATTGAGATCACTGGAGCTCTTGGGACTGAAAATTCCCACACATATGTCTTATATCCAACCCACTTAGGGCTCACCCATTAGCCAGATCTGACCATGAAAGCAAGGACTCAAATATCATACTGTCATTTCTGTTGTAAACCATCTGTCTTGTAACTGCTGTCCATAGTCAATATCAGTCTTTATTCTACTGAGGATCTTTAGAAAGTTCTAAAATCTCAGTTTCATCTACTATCTTTTCTTCGCACTTCTTCTATCCTGTGAGATAGGAGAATAAGATTATTTTCATTCAAGTTTCAACCTGCCTGTGCTTATCAAGAATGTTGTTATAGGAGTGGCCAGATGGCTCAGTGACTAAGAGCACCGGCCCCAGAGTCGGGATGACCTAGGATCGAATCCGGGCTCAGATACTTAGCACCACACCCAGAAACAACTGGCTGTGTAACCTTGAGCAAGTTACTTAACCCCAATTGCTTAAAAAAAAAAGAGAGAATGTTACTATATCAGAGATTATTTCTTTTTTCTTTCTTTTTGCTGAGTGGGTAAATCTGCTTTTTGGAGAATCTCATTTGATTCTAGGCATCCACATGAATAATAAAGTTGTAAAAGAGTCCAGACTAAAAAGGAAAAGGAATGTGAGTTTTATTGAAGGTGATGGGTCAAGGTAGAGAGAAAGGTCCCAAAGGAGGCTTAAGGGTCTCTAGGGATTAGGTAATAGGATATCTTCCCTTTTACCTCTATGTTGCTGGTTCAAATCCAGCCAGGTTCGTAATGATTGAAAATCATTATCCTACAACAGCTGTTTAGTGGAGTGTATGGAATGAACTTGTAATCCCGGACCAATTCCTAATGGGCAGGTGGCCATTTCACACAAACCACCGTGACAGTCGGCTTTAATTGGCAGCCTTCACAGAAAAGCCCAAAACTGACTTGACCAAGAGATTTTCTTCTACCCACCCCCTCCTTTCAATTCCCCCTCCCATTGCCTGCCATACAGACAGCCATTGAGAGATTGGAATACCACCTGCCCCTGCTCTGGACAGTGTGTGAATAAATAGCCTGCCTCTCCTTGATACATCTTCCTAGGCTATACATTTTCTCCCACTTAAAAAAAAAAATTGGGAAAAAGAGACAGATGAGGGCAGAGCCACACTGACAATTAGAGTAATCCTAAGACTTCTCAGGTATGCTTATATTTTCAGATTTGCTTTCCTGGCCAAAGGTAATTGAAACTGAGGTCGATGACCAAAGAAAACACGTCGCTTAGGGGAACATAGAGGTTAAATGACTTGCTTAGGATCATACAATAAGTGTCAGGGGTTGAATTTAAACTCCAAGCACAGTTCTTGATCCAGTCCACTTCAGGAAATGATATTACACATAAATGTCATTCTCCTGACAGTGAAGCATACCCAGGGCCCTTTGGTAAAGAGAGATAGAATACAGATATGGAATGAACCATATATTTTCAGGAGTGATTAATGGATTGATTTATTTTGGATAGTCTCTAGGTGGTTCTGTGAATAGAACTCCTGACCTGATTTTAAATCTGACCTCAGACACTTACCACCTGTGTGATCCTGGGAAAGTCACTTAACCCTATTTACCTCAGTTTCCTCATCTGTAAAATGAGCTGCAGAGGAAAATAGCAAGCCACTCCAGTATCTTTACCAAGAAAACCTCAAATGGGGTCATAAAGAGTTCATCACAACTGAAAAATAATTGAACACACTTATTTCAAAGGAGGATTCCATCAGAAGAGGAGAATTTTGGGGAAGTGTTAGTAATAAGGGAAAAAAAGCATTTTTAAAAGACATTATTGAGCAGAGCATACTGAGGTAAATTAATGTGACATAATCCTACCTGAACATTTGAGAGACTATCTGAATTTTTAGATATTGAGAATGTCTGTCTATTTACAAGATTTACAGGAACAGAACCTAGGTAGGACTAATGCCTAAAGCCTCATTCAGTGCCAAACTTTTGGAGGAGCGTTGGCAGGAATCGATAGTTTTCACTGTGCACTGTGGCATCCTTCCCTCTCTGAAGAACGTGGTATGTGTGAAGTGATCCAGTCCTGTCAAAACCAGGAAAGATGAAGTACATACAAGGAGAGAGTGTGAAAGTTAATGAACTATTTAGCCCACTACAGTCATGGCTAAATGAGCCTCCTTAAGAGACCTGTTTGGTTCAATCTGTCAACAAACATTCAGTAAGTGCCTACTATGGGCCAGGCACTGAGGAGGCATAGAAAAATTAAAAAATGTGTCCCTGGCCATTTCTAACAGGGAATACACATAGCATATAGACAATATGAGTCCTGCTGCCACATTGCCACTGTAGCTACGACTGCTAAATAACCTGCCCCTCCCTACTTTCCTGGTCTTCTTCAAGATTACTCCACCCTGGCCTCAAATACTCTGGAACCCAGTGGCCCTGACCTCCTTGCTGTTCCTGGAACTAGATACTCTGTCTCCTAACCCATACATTTTTCACTGACTCTCTCCCCTTCTTCTCTGTAAGTAAGGTGAATTTTAGTGTAAGTAAGGTGGATTTTAGTGTGTGTAAAGTGAATTTTTGTTATTATTTCTTAGAGTTCCGTTTCCCAGATGCATAGCCATAACAATATCTTGTTCCCAGGTATTAGATATGAGTTCCCACAGTTATCGTTCAAAGCATCTTCACTGTGCTGGCATAGCGTCATATAATGATAAATAATATAAACGTCCACTGTGACTGCACAGTGAGATACAGGGATGGGCTGCTGTAAACGGTGAGGCTATTGCTGGCAATTTGCCTTCCTTGTCTGTTGCCCCTATAAATCAGGTGGACATTGGTCAGTGAATGGGGAACTTTAGGAGGAATCTTAGGGTTGAGTGCACAGACACTGTGTGTGCCTTGATCAGCCCCCATCAAGACTTGGAAGGAATCTGTGTTTGCCTCAACTGGCCCCCATCGAGGCTTGAGGGGATTTAGGGGATGAACAAGTAGTACCTGTCTCAACTGACCCCATCGAGACATAGGGGTAGTTGCCTCCCCGGCCCCTCCCTTTTCTCGCTGGCCCCTGTGAGAAGGGTGATTAGAAGTGCTGTAGGAATTTGTCCCCCCATTATCAGCAATCCTCTTCTGCGAAAACTAGACTAGAATAAAGTAAGATTATTAACCCCTTTTTAGTGTCTTTCTTTTCTGACCAGATCAAGAGTGAACCTGTGCTAGCAGCCATCGCTGTGTGCTGTGTTTATTTGTCTTACACTCTCTTTTTCCCCCACACCTGGAATGCAGTTCTCATTCCTCTCAGCCTCCTGTTTTCTCAAATTTCCCAATCCCTCTTAATTCTAGTGCCTTCCTTCTAGTGATCATCTTAAAATTTATCCTGTATATATCTTATTTGTATGTGGTTATTTACATGCTAGACTGTGAGCTAGAAAACAGCGAGGGTTTTTTTGCTTTTTTTTTTTTCAGGGGCAGAGGCTTTCTTTGAATACCTACTGCTTAATATAGGACCTGGTCCCAAAAAGAAAGTGTACAAATGCTTGTTCGTTTGATGGCTGCTGTTACTGCTATGTCGAGGTATCAAGATGAGGGAGATGTGGTAATAGATTTTTGTTTCTGGGCTCTTGTGTGCAAAGGAGGATTTGTTCTAAGAGCACTAAGGGAACATTACAAAGCTTAGGAGAAAATATGGAAGGAGACATAAAAAGCAGCCGCATGGCCTTCCCACTTACAAGCTGAGAAGGGACAGGTGATGATAATATGGATTAATTATACCAGGTGTGTATGTGGGGAAGCACACTCAGCATACCTCACACATGCATGCCATCATAGCCGTTCATCCCCCTTCCACCCAGTTAGCACGAAGGAGCTTCAGCTTTTGAGATGGTTGACTTAAAGAGGCAGTAAATTCATAGAATAGATTGAACAGAACAAGTGAGAAAATTGATCATAGGTATCCTGAACTTCTGCAAATCTCCGTGTTCTTATGCACTGCCACAGCCCCCCCCCCTTCCTTGCATTGTCAAAAAGATGTGGTTCAGGGGTGGCTAGGTGGCACAGTGAATAGAGCGCCGGCCTGGAGTCAGGAGGACCCAAGTTCAAATCCGGCATCAGACACTTAACACTTACCATGTTTCCCCGATAATAAAACGCTGTCTTATTAGTTTTTTTGGACAGAAAAACACCAGAGGGCTTATTTTAATGAACATTGACAGCAATTTTAATTAACAGGTAAATGTGAACAAAAAAATGTACCTTTATTCAGTAAGCAAATCACTGGGGAAGAACAGGATGACGCACTCACTGCTGCAGCTCTGATTGGATGCAGCTCGGAGCGCGGCGTGCATTTCACGGGGGGGGGGACAGTGCATACAGAGGGTACTGTAATGTAGCATGTAGCGCAGGGGATCACCTTCACTACAGTAGCATCTCAATAGGGCTTATTTTTGGGGGAGGGCTTATTTTAGAGGAATCTTACACAGTAAGGGGAGGGCTTATTTTCGGGATAGGTCTTATTATCAGGGAAACACGGGTACTAGCTGTGTGACCTTGAGCGAGTCACTTAACCCCAATTGCCCTTTCTTC
Source organism: Petaurus breviceps papuanus (assembly GCF_028583685.1). NCBI lineage: Eukaryota > Metazoa > Chordata > Mammalia > Diprotodontia > Petauridae > Petaurus > Petaurus breviceps. Next base: position 37,849,525 of record NW_027187460.1, read on the forward strand.
TCCCCTCCAAAAGTGGGGGGAAAATATGTGGCTCTCCTCTTGCCAGACCTAACTATTATTATACTTTTCCCCATCAACTCCATTTCTCTTCTTACCTGTTCTTACTAAATCCTCCTTCTTTAAACAATCAGTAGATACTTATATGTCTGTTATATAGTGAAGGTACAAAAGCAAAACAAACAATTCCTGTCCTCAGGGAGCGTACAATACAATGGATATAAATAACATTTACATACAAATAAATATAAAATATATGCAGAGTAAATCTGAGGGGGCACTAGCAGCTAGAGGGAGAGGGAAGGATCTCATGTAGGAGTTTGGAAGGAAACTAACTGTCACAGTGGATAGAGTGCCAGGCCCGGAGTCAAAAAGACATTTTCCAGAGTTCAAATCTAGCCTGAGACACTTGCTAGCTGTGTGACCCTGGAGAAGTCACTTAACCTTGTTTGCCTCAGTTTCCTCATCTGTAAAATGAGCTGGAGAAGGAAATGGCAAAGCATTCAGTATCTTTGCTGAGAAAACCCCAAATGGGGTCACAAATAATCGGACACGACTGGAAAAAAAAAAACAAACGACTGAACAACAACAATGACAGCTAAGAAGCAAAGGGGAGGAAGTGGAGCATTCCAGGCATAAAAACAAGTAGATGGAATTCCATGTATGGGTAACAGCAAGCACACTAGTTTGACTGGTACAGAGATTTCATGAAGGGCAGCAATATACAATAAACGTGGAAATGTAGATCCACATTGCTCAGCCAAGTTTAAATGCTGAACAGAGCAACTTCTATTTTATCATAGAAGCAATAGGGAGGCAATGGAGCTTCTTGAGTGGGGGCAGTGACTTGGTCAGTTTTGTGCTTTAGAAATATCACTCAGGCAGCTGCATAGAGGGTGAGTTGGATTGGGGGAGAGATTGGAGGCAAAGAGGCAGAGATTATTGCAATAGTCAAGGGGAGAGGTGATGAGTACGTGAACTGGCACTGTGACCTTATATGCGGAGAGAACAAAGCAATGTGTGAGATGTTGTGGATAGAGAATCCAAATATAGTAGAGTTAAAAGATGATTAAAGTCACCAATGTCACTTATCTTCAACTCCACCCCCCCCCCCATTGACTCATTTCATTTAGGCTGCAAATATGTTCAAGCATCTATCCTAAAAAATAAACAACCAACATCTTCCATTAAGCCTGCTCCTTCTGTAAGCTGTCTTTCTCCATTTGTTGCTAGACTTCTAGAAAAAGTAGTTTATCCACCTCTCAGTCCTCAGCCCCTTGCAAACTTTCTTCCATACCTATCAGTCACTGAAGCTTTCTCTAGGACCTCTAATCACCAATATGGCTAAATCCTATGACTTTTCCCTTTGTCATCATTAGCTTCTGTAGTTTTTGATACAGTATTCCAAAATCTTAGCACAGCAGCTGGCTCTTACTAAATCCCCCTCCTTTTTATATATACCTTATTTTAAGTTGACTTCTGTGATACTACAGAAAACAGTATCAATAATATAAAGAGAACTGGCCTCTGGATTAGGAAGTTTTTTGGTCCTTTTTAACCATGGCTTGACTTTTTGTGACCTCATTTGGGATTTTTTTTTTTTTTTGGCAAAGATACTATTTCCATTTCCTTCTAAACCAGCTCATTTTACCAATAAGGAAACTGAAACAGAGTTATGTGACTTGTCCAGGGTCACACAAGTAATAAGTGTCTCAGGCCAGATTTGAACTCATGAAGATAAGGCTTTCTGATTCCAAGCCCAGTGTTCTATGACTTCAGTTACTACCATGATGGCTTCCAAGTTATTATGTAATACCTTGTGTGGATAACTCCCAAATTATTTTACTTCCCCAGGTTTTCCCTTGCTCTCTATTCTCCTATTTCCAACTTCCTGCTAGATATCTTCCCTAAGATGTTCCATCAGTTCATATGTGTGTATATATACATGTCTAGAACTGGAAAGGATCTTAGAATTCAACTAATTTGACACCCTCATTTACAGACGAGGAAACTGAGGCCCAGAAAATTTAAATAATTTGTCCAAGGTTATTCAGGTCTCGAAGGATAGATAGAGAATTTGAACTCAAATCTTGTGATTCCAAAGTTTATGCTCACACCTGAATTTCTTCATCTTTCTTAACCTGTTCTTCCAACTTCTCTCCTTCTCTGGATTGCCCCTGTTAGTTACCCAGACATATGACTTCAGAACCCTCTCTTACTTTTTATTTCAATCTCATCAAGTTAGTTTCAAGTCTCAATTCCATCTCCAGAACATTTCCTAAATCTATAGTGCTACAACTCACATTCAAACCTTCTTACCCTCTCATCTAGACTACTTACTGTAACAGTCTCCTAACTCATCTTTAGGGAAGTGGGTAGAAAATGTGCAATTGCAGAGCATATTAAGTTAAGTGACTTTGTCCAGCTCTTTAATTAAGGCTTATCTTCTATCCTCAAGTGCTGTCTCTTTTCATGTCCATAATTCTGATGATGATTCCAAGGGAACTTGTTATTTAGTTTTACAGAAAACACTAAACTCTTTTTCTGATATGGGAGTAGATTACCTGTAGGCACATCTCATCTTTTCCTCTCACTTTTTCCCTGGCTTCATTCAAGAGGGGCTCTAATCCCACCTTCTCCTAGACACTTAGCATAGTGCCTGGCATGTAGCAAATGTTTATTTTTTTACTGACTGATTTTGTAGAGTAGAAGCTTTGACCCTGAGGCTACACATGCCCCTTTAAGGACCTCAAGTGTGTCCCTTTGGCTGAATCCAAAATTCATGAAACAAAATAAAAGAATTTGTTTTGTAAAATTTGAACTAAGTTAAAAGGCCCAATTACCTAGAAGGCCGCTTGTGGCCTTGAGGCTGTAGGCTCCCCACCCCTTTGACTGATTCTTCATATCTTTGGAAGTGACCCTGGGTTCTCAAAGTCTGTACCAGTGAAACCAAATTCTAGCAAGTCTTACCAAGATGAATTTGGATTATGGAACTAGTTTGACTGTATATTTGCCATCCACTGAACTTCACAGATAAGTTCAAATAGGCTTATTGCCAGAAGATGACCAGCTGGTGTTTATTTCACACCCCCCCAGCATAAAAACTCAGGAAACTTATTTGACTAAGATAAGAAGAATTCTGATCTGTATCCATGCCAAGCTAAAACCAGACCTGGGCAGCTGAAGTTTTGTGCCAAAGTGCACTTGTGGTTCTTTTCAGCTGAACTTTAGCATCTAGTAAACAATCAGAATGATTTAAAAATAGGAAGCTCTAAGAACTTGGTTTCTGTCTCCCCCTACCCCCAACATTCCATGCTGCTTGCCCCAAGGCAAAATATTGCTCTTTATAGCTCTGTCTGCACCATTCAAATCACAGCTCCTTTCATATATTGAAGTAAATAGTGTGGGAGATAGGGAGCTGCTACAACTCTATCATTAAGCATGCATGCTTCACTTCCTGAGAGTTTAAACCATTATCCACCATTCTCAGTTCTGGGGAGAGTAAAGCCTTTTTAGTGTGTGATGATATGAGCCTGTTCTGGTAATCAGTGGGTTAACTGGTTGTAGAAAGATTTAAGTCAACATGCAAAGCAGCTTCATTACACAAATAGATGCAGGGAGTGAAATTCAGTGGGTGATGTGATATGTTCCCAGAGTTGATGGCTTCTCACACACATGTATTCAGTGCCATAGTGTTGTACAGGGCTCTTTAAGCAACTGGGTCTCTTAGCTGCCAGTATTGGCCAGAGTTGCTGACATGCCTGAAGTGTGATCTGAGAGAGGCTGAAGGAGGAAGGAGTCGGTATCTGCAACCATCTGGAACCTGGGAGAGCAGGCACAGGGAGAACATCTGCTTGAAAGTTTGCGGAGATAGATAGTGCTCTGATTTACTAATCTTTGGGGAGCCGGTGCTAGAAACCCAGGCTCATCTGCAAGCTGCAAAATGCCCATGCAAGCCAACACAGGGGCGTGTGCAGTCTACTTGGTTATTATGACATATGATAATTCAACTTCACCCTATAAGAGATGCCAATTTGCAGATCGCTTTATATGTGCTACTTCTGTCACCTCTCTCTACAGAAAACAGATGCAATAGGAATGGCTGTTTTATCAAAGTTTCTTACACAACTTTGAATATATTAATATTAAGTAGATCCCCTCCCCATTGCATGCATATGTGATAGAGATTGGCATTCTTGCTTTTACTTAAAAGTACCATACCCATCTCTCCTCTTCAAAGACTTGGCACACATAGGGTTCCAGTTAGAGGGACCTCGGGGACCATCTAGTCTGACACCTCTCAATTACAGGCCCAGGACCTTCGGTGACTAAGGATCATACTTTAGGATAACAGAGTTAGAGCTGGAAGGAACTTCAGAAAGCACCCCTCATTTTATAGATGAGGAAACTGAGGCCCAAGGGTTAAGTAACTTGCAAACTCACACAGGTCCTAAGTGACAGAGGCAAGATTTGAACCTAGGCCCTCTGACTCCAGGGTTCTTATATCCACTGTACCTGCTCCCTCCCTCTTCTACCAGGGTAACCCATTCCATTTTTCAGTAGCTCTGCTTATTCCTTTTCTTCTTGCCTGGAGCTGAAATCTGCCTCTCTACAGCTTACAACCATTACAACACCCCTTCCTGCCCATTTATCCCTAATGTTTTCTTCCTTGGCCTCTTAACTGTTTAAAGCATAAGCATCCTTTGAGTGTAAAATCCTGGGTAAAATCCTCCACATGGAAGCTTTTTTGTGTATTTCATTCCCTGGTGAACTTTGCTCCCATCATTCCATAGTACTTATACTACCTTTCCAATGTATGACAGATGAACTGGGCACCATCTATCTCTGCCTTGCAACGTGTTATATTGTCCTTGATTATTATTAAGACTCGCATTGCTGAACTTTTCATGCATATACCTCATCTCTCCCTGAATAGACTGCAGGCTATTATTATTTAAGGGAGGTCCTTGTGTGTCATTTACCAGAAAAGAAAATGAGGTACTTTGAATTTCCCACATTATCGACCGTATAGTAGGTGTCTAATCAGTACTTGTTGAATGATTAAGTAAATGAATGATTGCATTGGTCTTAAAACCCTACTATAACCAGCAACATGAGGGGTATTCATATTGCTCATAACGACATTTTGCTAAAGTCAATATAAAACATGAAATGAATATACTGTATTTGTATTCTCCACACAATGCTTGGAACATACTAAGTGCTTAAGAAATATTTTTCATTCATTCACTCATTCATTTATTCTTTCTTACTATTAGAAACTGTATAGCAGGAAAACAGCTAGCAAAAGAATTAGATTCCTACCTCTCTCTTGGCCTTTTACTAAGTTTGACCTTAGACCAAACCACTTAATCTTTGTAGGCCTCAGTTACTATTCTTTCAAATGAGTGGTTAGATTAGAAGATCATTAGGGTACTTTTGACGAGGAATTTCTCAATCAGGATAATTTAAGATATTTTGCAAAGCTAAGTGCTATATAAATGTCAACTGTTGTTGCTACTGCTGTTGGTTTTGGGTTGTTGTCAGCAACCATTGGACACTAGGAAATCATTTTACCAGTCTGCCAAAGCTAGAGATGAAGCAGAGCTGTTAACCCGTTAGTTCTCTCCACTCCAGACAAATTGACTCGTTGGTTGTTCCACAAATTTAGAATTTCATCTACTTTCATGTCTTTGTTCAAGCTGTCTGAAATGTTGGAATCCCTGGCCTTCCTTAAGCCTCATGTTGTTTGCCATCTTTCTCAGTCTCCTTAGATGTTAGTGTTTTTTCACTCTTCAGATTACCTTCCATTTATTTATTTGAGTTCATGTTATATATCCCCTCCCCTGAGCCCCAAGAGTATAACCTCCTTGAGGACATGGAGTGTTTCCCATTGTATCCTTTGTTCCCCTACTAACAGAGTACTTTGCCCCAGAGTAGCTGCTAGTAAGTGTTTATCTAATTGTATTTTTTAATAGGCAAACAAAAAATAATGTTTTGACTATAGTGGATAATTTCTTCTTTTCCCTCTTCCCCAGTCCCCATCTTAAGCTTCGAATGTTAAGCAGGAAAGGATTTTGTTTAGGTGACTTGACATGGAAAAGTGAGGGGAGTTGAAGAGTAATTTCTCCTTGATGGCAAAACCCAGGTTTCTTCTTGAATCTAAAAATCAAACAAGTTCCTGGTTATTTTCCTCCGCTGAGAATGACTGATGTGTATATAGGGCTAAAAAGAAACAAGATTATTTGCTGAAGAAAATTCATTATGGCTAGATTAACAAACCACTCTTTCAATTTTAACTAAGTTTATAAGATACCTGTTATATAATGACACTGTGCTAGGCATGGGAGATAGGAAGATCTAAGACAAAACAAAACACAAACAGCCTAGCCTGGGCCCTCAGAAAGCTTGTAGGCTTTTAAATTAAAATTGTTCGGCATATACAAGAGGCAGCAATGCGTGGTGGGTAGAGAGCTATCCTCAGAACCAGCTAGACTTGGGTTCAAGTCTTTTCTAATACATACAGGCTTTGTGAGCCTGGGTAACTCACTTGGCCATCTCAGTGCTGTACCTAGGTAGCTCTTTTAAATTATAAATCACAGAGAATGATTCTATTTCCATTGGGAGTAGTAGATTCTTCATCCAGGAAATTATAGGTCCAGTCCCTGCCACTGTAGCACGTGGGGGGGGGTGGAGGGAATATGGGAACACACACATATAGATATGTATGTATACATACATGTACATGTACACAATATACACATATACATGTGTAGATGACACATCATCCAAGGCCAAAGAGGAGTTCTTGACAAAATGCGGGGGGTGGTGTTAGGTGTGAGATTAAGAGGAAATTGCTTACAGCTGAGGGTGGGTTATCATGAAAATTTTATATGGAGCTCTCCATAATGCTGTTTGTCTTGACTGTCTTTTACTTGTAGTCACAGTTTTAATTACATTCTCCTAGAGTTTTACCCCTTTCCTTGTCCCTGCAAGGGCAGTTTCTGTTGTTGGAATAGTGAAAAATCAGTGCTTCTAGCAAGCTTTAATTTATCCATATGCATAGATACATACACACATACATATATACATACACACACGGTTCAGTCGAAAGGATACTGGATTTAAAGCTAGAGCACTTGAGTTGGAATCCTGATTCTGCTGCTTAACATTTTTGTGACCTTGGGCAAGTCACCTAAACTCGTTTGGGGGGGGGGGGGTCCTGAGTTTGCAAATGAGGAGGTTGGGTCAGACTTCTGAGGTCCTTTCCAGATTGAAATTGACGATGCTTTGGGGTCCACATGGTAGTTGTAAGGAAAGTACCTCATCAGGGTTATGCAGCTTGTTGGCATTTCATGCCTCCTGCTAGAGAATTGTGAAATCTAGAATTCAGGACTGTTCAGCACACAGGTCATTCAGTCTTTTGGAGGGCATAAATTCCTTCTTTCATCTCTCCTTACCATTATTATTTTAATGAACATATTTGAGGGTTTAAAAATAAGTTACATTGATACCTTTTGTTTGTAAATCATAGTCATTTCTGGATGCATTTTCCTTGCCTTAGAATTGAATCATCCCCTATAAGACAAGGGAAAAATTTATGGAAAAAAATCAAGCAAATGGCAGAGTGATGAGGTCTGACGATGTCTACAATGCCCATCTCTGGTAGTCCCCTGTCTCTAAACGATTTGAGTTTTGTCTACTAAGTGTGGAAGAAGAGAATTCTAGAATTTAGGGAAGGAATGGGACAGCCTTGTGGTGTGGTGAAGAGAGCATTTGGAGCTAGGAGAACTAAGTTTAGTTCCCAGCTCTGTCACATATTACTACCTTCATGCTCTTGGGGGCAAGTCACTTAACCTTTTTGTGCATCAGTTTCCTTGTCTGTACCTTTAGAGGCTTCAGATGCACTCCAAGGTTCCTTCCATTTTTTATGATCCTAAAATTATGATCCTGCCATCTCTTTGATCCTAAAATGTTTGTTTTATTTTGAGAGTAGTCCTCCTATCTTCTCTAAAGCTCTCCAGTAGGGGGCTAAAAGGAAGAGAAGTCTACGAGATCATCAGAGGATTCTTCCTCAGATCATGCAGAATTAAAAAGAGGCTGATAGCCCAAGACTTGCCATGTGGATGTGCCCCATCTACTGGTTGAATTGAATGACTACGGCTTCATGTAGATAAATTCTTAATTAAATTTAATGTGATAAAAACACAGTTAATACAATGTGCTAACTTTCCATAAAAGCCTTTTGAGATGGCACTAGGTAACATATTTTAGTACCCTGTTTGTGCAAATAAACCCTTGGGACTTTCACTTGCAGAGAATTGCATGTTCCATTTCATTTGTCTGAAAAATTGTTTGAAAGCATACCTAGATATTGGCTGTCAGGTTCTTCAGTGTACACTTTGCATGTCCAAAGTTTAATACCATCCCAGTGGCTAAATAACTATAGTATATGCCACATAGTTGTGAGTTTCTGAAGTCAAGTGTGATCAAGAGAATTTGAACACTAAGACCTCTACGAAGTCTCTTGTTCTAAAGACATTTCATTGAAATACTGGGAAGTCTCCCACATTTTTACTCTTCTCTCCTTATCATTCCATTGCTTATCTTTAATTTAAGCATGTCTGATGAAATCTTGCTGCCTCACTTAAAAAAAAAAAGATTTCACTTGCCTACTAGGCTCAATAAATAATTCGGAGACAATGGAATTTGTTGGTTTCTTTAAAGAAACATAATTATTTTAAAACGACAAAGTGGTCCCTTTGTGGATGAATGTTTTATGTCCTCGATGCTGTGTCTGAATACCTTGGTGTAAATAATGCATCAGCTTGCCAGCACATTTAGTAGTGGATACCCGGCAGGATTGGTGTGCTGAGGGCTCAGTGGGTATCACTCGTCACTTGTGACATTGTGAAGCTCAGTCACTGCATTCTGCACTGGGGATGCAGATACTTGTGTTCTGATAAATGCATCACTGACAGACTCTAAAAAAGAAATGATCGGTAGGGAATAGAGGATGAGTTTAGGATTGCACTCTTTGCCAGTTTCTATAAGGGTGCTGCTCATCTACTCAACACCCTCCTACAGAAAAACAAAACAGAACTGACATTAAGGTTGGATTTTAAATGCTCTCTTAATAACAAAGTTGCCGTAACTTTTTTCTGGGTTCTGCCTATCCTGCACCTTTTTAAAGTCCACTCTCAGTCGAGTTCAATTGGCATAGCTTTCTTTGCATCCCTATCAGCTAGCACAGTGACTGGCACTTGGTAGTAGTCTCTTAATATTGGAGAATTGAATTGGTTTAACAAAGGGCTCTGTCAGTTCGTATTTATAAAGTTGCAAGTAAGTTACTGTGAAACATAAATTCTTAATCTGAGGCTTACTGTCCCCCGCCAAAAAAAACTATGAATAGATTTTAGGATATTAATAAATTTGAAAGGGGAAAAAAACCCTACATTTTAATTTTCATTTACCTGTAACTGAAATTTAGCATTTCCTTCAATTATTCACAGAAAGAGTTCATAGGCATCATCAGAATTCATGCTTTAAAAGAATGAGATTAGTAAACATTCAACAAAACCTAATAACCCTTCTGAAGCTTAAGATTATTTGAATGTATGCCACTAAAGGGGGTTGTCCCTATGATCTTTAGAATTTGTACTATTCAGAAGCAATCTTAGCGATAACTTCCCCATATCCTGCTTTAGGTGACCCTTAAATTAGACCTCCCTTTCTTTTCCTTTATGGTGTTATAGAATGTAACCATATAAATGTCAATATTATTGTTTATGAAATTTATTAACATTATGACAAGACAAAGACATATCTAAATATTTTTACAATGTATCATCACCTCCAGAGTTACTTCTAACAAATCAGCAACAACTCTTAACTTCTCCTCAACTCTGGAAACATAACCCCACAACTCAGCTCTCTCAGAATGACGATTATTTACTCAATAATTCTCTAACTAATATCTCCATGGCTTAGTTTTCTCTTTAAGAATTAGACTCAGTCTCTCAGGAAAGAAATTCTCTTAGTCTTTTATCTCTGTTTTCAAGTAGTCCTCTCCAGCTATGACAATTAACAGGCGCTCCAGAATGATAGCTAAAATGTCTTCTCATAGACTTCTCAGATCACAAGTTAAAATGAAATTCTTTGATTTACTCATTCATTCATTCATTTTGCTTTTTGGAGGGGGGAATGCGGGGCATTTGGGGTTAAGTGACTTGCCCAAGGTCACACAGCTAGTTTTGTGTTAAGTGTCTGAGGTCAGATTTGAACTCAGGTCCTTCTGACTCCAGGGCTGGTGCTCTATTCACTGTGCCACCTAGCTGTGTCTTTGATTTATTTTTAAAGATACAATAACAATGTATATAGAGAGGAGCTGTTGAAATGCTGTGTTTTGAACCTTATGCATCTTCCTGGTCTGTTATTTAATTCCCTGGTAGCTTTTGGAGTCTAAGGGGCATACAAACCGAAAATCCTACCCCAACCCCGACACATGCATACAGAAAGGTATTGAGTTTTGCTCATTTAAGAGTGTGCTTCTTAGATACATGGCAATTTTCAACCCTGAGCTTATTTTATTTTAAAGAAATGAATGTGAGGTTTTATATATGGTGGAATGACTGCAGAGTTGGGAGACAGAGGATGTCTGTTTGAATTCTGGCTTTCCCATTTATAACCAGTGTGAGTATGGACAATGCCTTTAGTTTCTTGGGGCCTGCATTCCTTATCTGTAAAATTAAGGAATTGACCTAGGTGATTTCTAATATCCCTTCTTATTCTGTCTATGATGCTACGAAATTTTTGTTGCATGCTTTTTTTAAAATCATTTTTATCATTGTCCTTATTCCAATTATTTCCATGAAAACCCTCCTCTGTTATCTCACTGTGGCATGGATGTGATCTGAGGTCATCATCTAAGGCCCTGCCAGTAGAGGAGCATAAATTCTAGCAAGACCTATCTGTATATCTGTTGTCCAAGGACCGCCTCTCTGGGTTTAAAAAGTTATCCTTTCCTGATGAATTTTGGCTGTACCTTCTATCTGAGACCACAGGTGGACAAAATGCCAGATCAGGAGACAGGAAGACCTGAGTTCAAATACAGAAAGACACTTAATTTCTGTTTCTCATCTGTAAAATGGGCCTGTTATATTAGCACCCACATCCCAGGGTTGTTGAGAGGATCAAATGAGATAATATTTGTAAAAGGCTTAGCACAGTACTTGACACTATACAAATGTTAGCTGTTATCATTATTACTAATATATGGAGCTATTAATCTCTGATGGTTGAGAAGACTACTGAAGCTAGTTAAATTCTGAATCCTTAAAATAGCCCAGTTCAAGCACAACCAGAAATGCCAGTGAGGTGAGGTGGTAAATAAGATATTTATTATGCTGGGCTGGAAGTTGCTTAGGCTGCCGTATAATCCTAAAATTAGAATAAAAAGCAAAGAAGTGCAGAAGGCATCTTTATTTTATAAGTACCAATTATGGATTTTCTTTAACTCAGGAATTCTAATCCAAATTAATACCCAAATAACTGAAAGTCCTCCATCCAGCCTTCTCCTTTAGCTACTCTTGAAGACAACAGGAAAGGCTATGATTTGGAACAGAAGGAAGGACACCTGTGTGCAGAGATTTCCTGAACCATGTTCCCTGGGTGGCCAGGAGTATCCCAGCAGTCAGGAGGTGAGGTAGAGCAGATGGCAGGTGTTAATGGCTGACACTCTCCAGCTTTGCATTATTCCCAGCAAGAGGCCTAGTTCCCTAAAACTGCCACGTGGAAAAAAAACAAACAAACTGTTTATCCTTTTTTTCCCTTCTCCAAATTGTTTCCAAGCAGGACCACCACTTTCTCAAATTCAGCAGCATTAATAACAGTGCATGGTGTTTCCCAACATATACTACCTTGCTGTTACAGATAGTCTGGGCTAAAGTGCTTTCAAGCTGCATGTTACTTTTAGGGAGTTTGGGGATTTGGTTTTTAATTACTATGAACATTATTATTTAGGGAATCAATGATTCTTTCCTAGAGCCTGGGACTGGATTGCACCTGGAAAATGTACTCACAAGTGTTGAGAAGTGAGTTGCCATAATGTATATCTTGCTCTGACTAGGAACAGATGAATAAATGAATGAATGAGTGAATGAATGAATGAATGACTTGATTGCTGGTGCCTGGAACAAAAGAAAAAGTGAAGCTCTGTATCTGGTGTTAAGGCAGATGGCAACATAGCCTTGTAGACAAGCCCTAGAATATTGTGTGGACTTCTAGATGTGATCTGTAACCACTCAAATGTTTAGCCTAATTATCCAAACAGGAAAGTCCATGTGGATAAAGAATAACTAGGTTATGACATGCAGTCAGAGGGACAGCCCCTAGTCCTTGTCTCTGAGCATCTTAGTTTTTGATCATATTCTATAAATAGATAATGAGGTGAGTCCAAAATTCAGCAGAAGTAGAGGGGTGCTCTGGAATGCCTTTGGGAAATTGGAAAGCTGTTTTATTCCCAAACTTCTGCCAAGAATGAAGCCTCATTCTTTTAATATTAACATTCTACCAGTGTTTTTGTATAACTTTAAGTCATAAAACATCACAGTATCTGGAGAATTTAAAATGTGCCTGACTCAGATGACAATGGAAAGGTTCATGGTGGGTGGGAACAGATTGCAACACCTAACATAAGGCATTCTATGAAGAAGAGGGGAGTAAAGAATATCATCAAGGGAATAGATAAAAAAACTAAATGAGCTGGTTGTGTGATAAAACACCCTGAGTAATTGCTGAATGCCCTGTGTCCTCCACTGTTAGCCTTGACATGTCAAGAAAATTTCCCTAGCACATTGTGTAGGCCACTTGTGGTAAACTGAATGGAAAACAATGACAGAGTAAGTAGACATAGCAGAGTTATGATATGCTTTGTTGGAGGGAACATTGAATTGGGAGGGTGGGAAGTAGGGGAAAGGAATAAACATTTCTATAGCACTTCCTAGGTACTAGGCACTATGCTAGATTCTTTACAGATGTCTCATTTGATCCTCTCAGCAATGTGCTCTTATGATCCATCCCCATTTTGCAGTTGAAGAAATTGAGGCAAACAGAGGTCAAGAGTCTTGTCACACAACTAATAAGTGTCTGAAGCTAGATTTGAGTTCAGGTCTTCCTGGCTCCAGGCCCAGCACTTTATCCACTGAACCACCTACATGCCTAAGAAAAGAAGAAAGTGCTTTACCCAAAAACTACTCTGTAGTTTTTAATCTCCATTTCCACCTAGAGCCAAACTTCTTTGTCCTTTCCCCACTTGTCTTCTTTCTTCTCTCTCTTTTAGAAGACGCTGGACTCATATTTTAGACCCAAGATAGGCAAATGTTTAATGATCAGGATAACTCCCCCTTCAACTTATTCAACATCCACTACATTCAAGTTGAAGCTTTCGATAATATAGCTGGTTGGTTTATAAGTTTGTGGTATGGGGTGGTTTGGAATTACTTTATAATTCTTTGTGGAGTTTAGTGGTCATTTACTATCCACAAGAAACAGAGTACCTTGCTCTACTCTACTGCTTTTACACGTTGGCATGTTTTGGATGTCTGAAGCCAGGGTCCCCTGGCTGGCTGACTCAATATTAATGAAGCAGACTGACTGAAATACTCCAATGACTGCCTCTTGGCACTTGGCAGAAAAATCCTTTTTATGTTAGTTTCAAGGTTGTCAGATATCATTATAGCCAAGTATTAAAAATTTCAAAGAAAGGAGGCAATGTGTTTGATTTATAGAATAATTATCTAGCTTTAGCTCGAACTTGGCTTTGGTGCTGGTTTTGCAAGCACTTGAAAATTAAATCCATTTTTTATGGCACTACAAGGTATTATCTCACAGCAAATGATAATTAAACACCTGTGAAATCAATTAGCCCTTTAAGCAGGGAAAAAAAAAAGTTTTCCAATTATGTTTTCGCACCTCCAAAACTTTTTCTAATTCCAAAACCAACACTTTGAGGAGAGGGACATGACCTACCAGCCAATGGTATGTTCACTCCCAGTAAAGATCATCCCTCAATCTTGCCCAGCCCAAATCCCAAGGAAGGCAGCCTGTGGTAAAGGCAACTTTCCAAGGAAGATGCATTAGCCTTTGGAGATCCCTATTAGGCAGCTATCTGCTTGACACATAGCTGAGCTGTCAAGTTCTCTACAAAGGAAGTTACTCACTTTGTGTTTCTAATGCCAAGTTTTACTTGACAGTTTATCCAAAAGCCAAGATACCTTAATGGAAACCAAGCAACAAGACATTCCATGTGACAAAATTGGTCTATTTTTTGGGGCCCTGTAGCCAACCATTCAGAGCCATCTGCATTAAGAATTCATACTCTGAAAATGGGCTGATTGGTTAATAGCTGAAATCTAATACAAAGGAAAACTAGGCAGCAATCTCAAAGTATTTAGCCCAACATTATCATGTGTGTTTAATAACTGTCCTTGGTAACAATTTAACTAATCCAGATGCTTCTTCTGGAAAAAGCACTGTATTTCTGAATACCAGAAAAGTAGTGGATGGATTTTGGTTGTGTGCCATGACCGTTTTTTTGGCTTAAGAAGGGAAAGGGGGAAAAAAAAGAAAGAAAACGGTTCCAGGGTTTTTGACATATCCTGCAGGATGTAACTCTGCCACAACAGAAAAGTCTGTGCCAAGGAGACATTCTTGCTGACTTCTCTCTAGAGCTTTTCTAGTGTGATGTCATTCAGGTGTACGTGTTACAGCTGAAGAGGCTTTGGCAGCTGCTATTAAAAGAAAAGGGTCAACTGGTCTCGGCAATATTCATGGCTAATATGGAAGTCAGCACAGTAGAACAGAACATTTAGGATCGTGAATTTAGATCTGGAAGGGTCCTTAAAAGTCATCAGATCTAACATCATTTTCCGGATAAGGAACTGAGGCACAGAGAGCTTGCCCTAGGTCTCATGGCTAGTAAATATCTGAGGTGAGATTTAAAATCAGGTCTACCTGACTTGAGTTCTACCGTGTTTCCCCGATAATAAGACCTAACCCGAAAATAAGCCCTCCCCTTACTGTGTAAGATTCCTCTAAAATAAGCCCTCCCCCCAAAATAAGCCCTATTGAGATTGCTACTGTAGTGAAGGTGATCCCCTGCGCTACACGCTACATTACAGTACCCTCTGTATGCACCGCCTCCCCCTCCCCCCCGTGAAATGCACACCGCACTCCGAGCTGCATCCAATCAGAGCTGCAGCAGTGAGCGCGTCATCCTGTTCTTCCCCAGTGATTTGCTTATTGAATAAAGGTACATTTTTTTGTTCACATTTACCTGTTTATTAAAATTGCTGTCAATGTTCATTAAAATAAGCCCTCCCCTGAAAAATAAGCCCTCTGGTGTTTTTCTGTCCAAAAAATTTAATAAGACAGTGTCTTATTATCGGGGAAACATGGTATCTACTCCAGTGTTCTGTCTGCTGTACTGCATTGGCCTGCATGTTGGCCCCCTGGAAGAAACTTCTTTTATCCTGGCTAACAGTGTGGCTCTGCCAGCTGAATCTTCTCTGGTGTCCAGTGGATATAATAATTAGGGACAATTATGTGGCCTTCCTGACTTGCAGTCAGGAAAATCTGAGTTCACTTTCTATCTCAGGCATTTGTTAGCTAGTATGTCCCAGGGCAAGTCACTTAACCTCTGCTTGCCTCAGTTTCCTCATCTGTAAAAGGGGGATAACAAAAGTGCTACCTCAAAGGGTTATTGTAATGATGAAAATCAGATGAGATAATAAGTGGAATGTTCTAGTTTAAAGTGTTCCATAAATATTAGCTATGTGTATCTTACATTAGTATAAGATTGCTTAAATAAACAAAGTAGCTGATGCCTTTTGTTTAGACATAACGGATATTTCCCAACAAATTCCCAAACAAACCCTTCCAACAAATTACACACTCTATAAACAGTTAAGTACTCAGCCATAGAATTTAGAGTTCCAAGAGACAGACAAACCGCTTCTCATTTTGCTAAAGAGGAAACAGACCCAGAGAGAGGATGTGACTTGTCTAAGGCCACACTGGTAGTTTAAGTATTAGTGCCAGGTCCAGCCCAGTCTTTTGACTCCAAATCCACTGCTCATTTCCTCAGCACCATACTGTATCTCTCAGTGCATCCATCAGAGGTAGCAAGGACCATGTAAGACAAGCATTACAAATACAATTTGTTCCCATTTTATAAAAGAGGGAATACAGTCTCTGAGAGCATAAGTGAGGCCCATGAACCATGCCTAGTGAGTGTCAGAAGCAGGATTCACACTGAGATATCCAAATCAGACATTCTGTCAACTGTGACTCCTTAGTTAAAAGAGGAGCAAGTGCCAAGCCAAGTTTGTGCTGTTTCAGTCCTATCTATACTCACTTACTCTTGAAAACCTTTTTTGTTTTTGTTTTGGAGGAATGAACTTTTTTTCTAAAACTGCTCTGGGAATCTGGACACTCTGGCTTAGCCAGTTTAAAAGTCCCTCCTCCCTCTCAATAGCTACTCAGGATGGGGTTTAATTTGGCAGGTGGGATTCACTGGTGGTAAAGGTAACGTGGGGGACACAAAAGTATAGTGGGTGGAAGTAATCATTTTTATTAAGAATAACTGGAACCTACAGGTCTATAATATCTCAAGTATAGGGTATAGGGAAAATGTTTAAACTGTGAACAAGGTACATCAGATTAGCACAACCCCCATTCCTGGCTGCCCCTTTACCTACCACTTGCACTGGTCAAGAGAAGAATGACCTTGGAATTCCAAGCATCCACCTAATCCCAGGGTTGAATGAAGCTGGCACTGTGAGAAAGAATGCAATGGATCAAGTTGGGAAAGCAGTAAAAACATTCTTCTTAGGTCTCCTTTTGATAATTTTTCAAAGATCATTTCAATGTTGAAAGCTGCAGAAGCGGGTGGGGGTGGGCCTGGAAATCTGCATCCTTTCTGAGCTCCCAGATAAGGGCTGAGTGTAGGAATCAAGGACCAGTTCAATTAAGAGATAGGGATAGGTACTGCAGTTTCATTAGTGTGGTTGGAATTGCCTATTGCAGAGGTGGCAAACACAAGGGCCGTAGACTTCAGGCAGAAACAAACCAGATTAAAATGTGATTGGGAAATATTCAACAAAACAAGTGAAAATACAGTGGAATAGAGTGGTTTTCTAAGTCAACATGCAGCCTCCAGAGCTCCTTATGTTTGGTTTTGTGACCCCTATTTCTATTCAAGTTTGATATCTCTGGCCTAGAACACTGAGAGATCAAATGACTTGACCATGGTCACACAGCCATTTTGAAATAGGAGAACCCAGGTTTTCCAGCCTGGAAGACCAGCTCTATCAACAACAACCAGTTTTCCTGAAATAAACTGTGAGTAAAATTAGTGTTGATTATAAATATGACTCTATTGTCTTTATAAACTTTGGCGGCTAGAAGGGAGGATTAGAATTACAATGGAGAGAAATAGGGAAGTCATTGAACTGCAAATCTTTATGAGTTTCCAACCAAATCTTGAGCTCTATTGAGAAAGTGAAATGAAAGGACCCACTCCCCCACTGGAAAACAAAAATACCTCTCCCCTGGTGGGCAGGCTAAGTCTTAACCTCCATGTGTTCATAGAGATAGATTAAGCAAATGACCCTGTAAATTTAATTGTAGTTTTCCCTCAAACCTAAAAAAAAAATCTGGGGTAGGATGTCACATTATTAATTGAAAGGTGAGGTTTGTATAACTAGATTACTGTAAGAATTACTCTGGGAGACACCATGGTAGTATTTGAATTTGGCCACATGACCTTGGACCCCAGTCTCTTCATCTGCCAAAAGAGAGCAGTAGAAATGCTCTCTAAGGACCCTTTCAGCTCTGAAATACCACGATTCTAAAATTTTCTTGTTTAGAAAAAGTTGGCCTTTTCTCCTTGTCATCTTTTTTTTTCTTTTTCTACCCTTCTCCTGTTCCCAGTCCATGCACATAGACAGGCAGCAGAAAATGCCGCAAAGGATTAGTGGTCACCCTGAGGAGCTTTTGAGTTTGTGACTGTTTGAAGAAGGGATACATTGGGGCAAGTTTCTGTGATGGCACCGTTCCAGGGCTTTTCCTATCTCCAAGAAACAACTTCCTCTTCAGCACAGACTGTGGCATCCCCATCCTCTTGTAGAACGGGGTGTACTTTGGCACACACTTCTAGATTTTGTTGCATGTGGGGCAGCAGACTGATGGCAGCAGAGAGGTGACAAAGAAAGATTAATGGTAAGATAATGGCCTCAAGACTTCTTATCCTAGGGGGCAGGGGTTGACCCTTGTGTTTCTTACTTTCCACGTTCTGTTCCTGTAAAAAATATATATTGATTTAAAAAAAATTATATCTCTCAGACCCAGCCCATCCTTCAGTCCCTAAAGATTTGCCACATATCTGTCATACTCTTCTGGACCTAGTCACATAACCCATCTTTCCTAATTATAATTTGTTGTTGCTAGGTAGTTGTTCTTTATCTTTTGACCCCAGACGTCTAAACTCATATTTAATATTTCAAGTTGTGCTTAATTGCTAATGAGAGGGCTTGGGGCTGAAATGTGTTCTAAGTTTGTCCGTTTTCTAACAAGCTGATAAAGTGTGAGACTTGGAGTGAGGAAGGTTGAAATTCAAATCCAGCCTCACACAAGTTGTGTGACCCTTAACAAGCTTACTTGCTATGAAACTTTCTTAGCCTCAGTTTCCTCATCTGTAAAATTGGTGTAATAATAGTTGCTAGCTCTCAGGGTTGTTGTGAGGATTGAATGAGATGCAGTCCTGAAAGCATGATCTAAATGCTTGCTCTATTGATGGTAATGGTAAAGGTTGAATGTCCCCAAAAGCTTTCAGGCTGCATCCTGAGGTATAGGATGTTTTCTGGTGTCCTTTTGACTTCCTTTTTCAGAATCTACATAAAGAAATGAATTTTAAGGAAGCATAAAAGTAGAGCATCAGACCTGGGGAGCATAGGAGTCCATAGAAAGGGAAAGATAAATACCTGATTTGATTTAGCAAAGACTGCCTATATTCAGGGCACAGAACATGCTAGGAAGCATTGGGCTGCGGAGGATTACAAAGAAATGAATTTCTAATCCTAGAGCATTACCTGGAGCCTAGGCAGCACTGACAGCAGGCAAAGCTAACAGCAGACAGCCAGCTCTGGGAAGGAGTCACACCATCACCCAATGGCAAGGACCTCTGGGTACAAATGGCATCCAGAGAAGCTGTAGCAAATCAGGAACCTTAGTGAGCATGGGAAGGATGGAAAGAAAAGGGAGTCATGGAAAAGGGAGTCCAAACTCACTTATAGACCCAGAGGACCTGTCTAAGACTGGGTAGCTTCCAAGGAAACTTTCAATCCAGGCACCACCTGCAGCTCAGTGTGAGGATTGTGGGATGATACTTGTCAGTAACTTATTTTATATTTTAATGTGAAAGCTAAAGGGAAGCAATCCCTGTAGATCTGGGCTTGTTCTTAACCTTTTTGTGTGTGGCCTTGACCCCTCTGGCAGTCTGCTAAAGCCTGTGGACCCTTTCTCTGAAAAATGTTTTTGAATGCATAAAGTAAAATATATTGGATAATAAAGGAATTGTTGAGATATGGTTCCCAAAATGTTTGTTAAAAGAAAAATTAATGGACCCCAAGTTAAAAAGCTATAGATAAATGACTTAGGAGGGTCAGTGCCATAGGAAACAAGCAACTCTTATAGCCAGTTGGACACAAGGAGATCTCAGGCTCTGGGAGCAAGTTTATAGATTTTCTGGGGGCAAAGGACACCACTCCTGAGGCATAGACCCACATGGAATTGAGCTGGTGGGGACTCAGATACAGATCTTCTGACTCTTCCCTTTCATACCATGCTGCATCAGGATTCTAATCTATAGCAACACTCCTAGGCACTTAACTTTTCATGATAAGAAAGCAAGCTTGCTTCCAGTAAGAAATTCCTTCTCTGTCAGGAATCTCGGTGTCTGCTGTCATTTTTCTTTTGAGGGCTGGCTCTGCTTCTTCCCCTTGGGTCTGCCCTTGTGAATATTTATTTTTTTCACCTCATTCTGTTGGGATTTTTCCCTTCAGCCAGAACAATATTGAAGTTGCTGCAGGCATCATAGCACTTACATTTCTAGGGAGGATTAATTATGTATTATTATAGAGACCCATTTTAAGTGGGGACTCACTAGTATATCATATGCATACAACTTTTCAGGAGAGAATTGTGTATGAAGTGGGACCTATTTCTGGGTTATGTTCATGGCCGTACAGCTTAATTATATTAGCCTTTGCAGTCATTTATTAAAACTCTTCTGTCCTCTGTGTCACCACCTGTACAGTGGAGATCTTAATACCCACCTGAAATGGGTAATAAAAATCCTTCATTAATTAAAGCTGCAAGTTCTTGGAGATTACTTACCTCCCTCATCTACTTACCTCCCTGCTAAGACTATCATGTGCATTAGTTAATTATATACACTTTTAAGTGGCTTGTGATTTCTGAAGTGATGGTGTCAGATCAGGGGTCAGACACCTTTTTTGAAATAACTTGCCAAATTTTTCTTTATGCACAAGGGTAGGGTGGGCATCTGGGACTTGCAGAAAGTCTGTCCTATTAGGAAGGGCCATGGGGAGGGGGCGGAGGAGGACTCTGAGGAAGCCCTAACTTTCCTGCTAGGTCCATGGGTTGGTCAGTTAGTTGGTCAGTCACCTTTTATTGGGTACTTTCTATATGTATCCCCACTGTGCTAAATCTTAGAGATACAAAATCTTTAAAATAAAAAAAAAAGTGTGGTCCCTTGTGCTAAAGTAGCACTCATTCTAATAGGAGAGATAACACGCAAACAACTCTGGTAATAGTACCTTGGGTTGTGGTGAAGATCAAATGAGATAACACAGAAAGGGTTTTGCAAGTTTACATACACACACACACACACACACACACACAGAGGGAAATGGCAATCCACTCTGGTATCTTTGCTGAGATAACTACAGATGGGGTCAGGAAGAGCTGGACATGACTGGACAACAACACGTTGAAGGCAGTAAAGAGGAGGAAAGAAAATGATTTACTGACTTCATGATTGAGCAAGAACTTGTTGCCTCTACAAACCATATCCGTTCCCTTAAAAATCACACTGGAGGTATCAAATAGGAGAAAGGGTGCTGAATCTGGATTCAGGAAGGCGGCCTAGGTTCAAATCTGGGCCCTGACAATTTTTGGCTCTATAACCTTAGGCAAGTCACTTAAATTCTCTGAATCTCAGGTAGCCCTCTTAATCTATACCATATAGTCCCAACAAAATCTTAGATCTCTGAATTATTGAACATTTTGATTGGCAACCCCTCCAATAGATCCTTGGATATAAAGCAGCAACAGAAATGTAGGTAGTTGATGAGAAAAAAAATGAAGAGATATTACTTGTTTGCTGAGATAGCCATGGAAGCAAAAATTGCCACTCCACATGGCCATTAAAAAATCTAGAGAACAATGTGATTCATTGGGATTACTGCCAAATTTGGAGAGGAATTCACAATGATTGAATTTGAATCCTACCTTGGATACTTTTTACTTGTGGGACCATGGGCAAGTCACTTTACTTCCCTGGGTCTCAGTTTCCCCCTCAAGTGAGGGGGTGGAATGGGATGGTCTCTGAGGTCCCTTTCATTTCCAGATCTATGTTGCAATATTCCCAGTGTAATCATTTAACAGTGATCCCTTTTTGAATTCTCTGTAAGTCATTTTCTCCTTCCTCTTTCCCCCTTCCAACCCCCCCGTATTTCCTAAATTCTGAAACTGGCAATTTTGGGACTTGTCGCAGTTGAGAACATTAATGGAGTTTTACATTTTGAGTTGGCTAATGATGGGGATATAGGACCTTCTATGCTGGTCCCTCAGGGGTTTCTATTTTAAGCATTTATTAAACCTTGCTGTCATGCAATGTACTCTGAAGAGTCTTCGACCTTTCTTTATATTAAAAAAATACCACACACTCAGTTTAAAAATTTTTCCCCCTTCTCCACAGTTTGCAAAGGTATCCCAGCAAGATCAGGAGTTGAACTTGAAGCTGGTTGTCAATTACTGTACCAATGTTTAAGGATGGGAAAAGAAACCATTACCTCTGTAATTTAATATTTTTTATTTAGTTAAATTTGATCCCTCTTAAAAATCTCATCCACTTTGAAGTCTATTTTGTAGTTTAATTAATGCAGCAAGGGTTTTTATTTTACTCTCTGTGGAGATAATCTTAATCCATTCCCAGTGACCTTTTCTTGTGCAAATTAGTTGTACACGCCTGTTTAAGCAAATGGGCCTTTGCAAGATGTGTCTTCCTAATGACGGGTTTATAATTGAAAATTGGCTTACTCCCATATGCCTAGTTTGTGTAAGAATATAAAAATAGATGTGGACTTTAAAAATATAAATGTATACATCAGTACCCCCCACCCAAAAAAAAAAAAAACTGGAGGAAAGAATATCCAGTGCCTTTGGGCTATGATTAAATTAGACTATTAAGAGTCAGAAAGTGTGGATGACATAAGTTACTGCTGAAGTAGCACCTGTCTGGAGAACTGTGGAGGCTCTTTAGAAAGGAGAGGGTGGGGGCTCATCATGATGCTCCCTAGACAGTCCTTTTGCAGGACCCAGGCCTTCTACCCTGTACAGACTTGACAAAACTCAGATTACCTCATAATGAACTGGAGACCTTTGAGATGTTTACTCTAAATGGTTAGAAGGGATGAGCGTAAATGAAAAGGAGATATTTAATCTTGACTAAACTTTACTCTAGTGGCTTGGGGAAGAAGGTGTCACTCAGGATGTGCTTTTAAAAGCAGATCGTTTGCTTTTTTATAGCCCCAAATGATTTCTTGCCCCTACTCTTCTCCCCCAACCCCTGCCCTTTTTTAGGATCATCTCTTTCCCTTCCTTCTTCATTTTCCCATCTCCCTAAATCTGAGTTGTTCTGCTATGGGAAGATTTGCCTTGTGTTGCTGAATGTTCTTTAGCTAAATGTAGAGACTTTGGCTCAGAGGAAGGAGCAAATGTTGTTTGTGCTTACTGTGAAGGTTTCTTGAGTTAGTTGTAACTGGTGTTTTTTTTTTTTTCCTTTTTGGAGAGGGGGGATGTAAGGGGTGGTGTGCGGGCAAACAAGACCTATCTTAGCTTTCATAGGTTTTTGTGGCTGACTGAAATGGCATTTTAGAAACCAATAGAAAAAATGGGTGGTGTTTTTTTATTTTATTGTACATTGAGAGAAAGGGGGGGAAATGTTTCATTTGCTGTCACAACAAAATTCAACATCTAAGACACAGACACTGGTACCCAATCTGTTGAAGTGGCGGCCACTGGACTTGTGTCAGATGATACTATTTGCAAAGCATATTATAACTGTCTCATCCAACATAATCTTTAATGTTTGCTGAGCCTGTCACAACTAACTCCCCTCCCAAAAAAGAGAACAGTAAGATCGGAGCTCATGACTATACTGATTTGGTCTCAGTCGACTTGATTTGAATGTGTAAGTCAACCAATCAAAAAGCATTTATTACGTGGCAGTCTCTGGGGCTACAAATACAAAGAAGAAAATAATTCTCTGTCCCCAAGGAGTAGCTTACATTCCAATAAGTGGAGACAACAAGCATGTAAGAATAGTAGCTACCATTTATTTAATGCTTGTGATCTTCCAGGCACTGTGCTTTACAATTATTATCTCATTTCATCTTCACAACAACCTGGGAAGTAGGTGATATTATTATCCCCATTCTATAGACAGTAAACTGAGGCAAACAGAAGTTAAGTGATTTGCCTGGGGTCACACAGCTAAGCTAGAAAGGGTCTGGTCAAATTTGAACTCAGGTCTTCCTGAGTCCAGGCCCAGAACTCTATCCATTGGGCTGTCTGGCATATAGAGGTATGTGTATTCCATCTGATGGCCATCATTATCTAATTACATATTTTTCTCCCTCCAGGTATGATTACCGAGAAATGCTGCACAATGCCACTTTCTGTCTGGTTCCCCGTGGTCGCAGGCTTGGCTCCTTTAGGTTTCTGGAGGCATTGCAGGTACGAAGCACTCTATGGATTATTATTAATGCTAATAATACTCATATCACCACCAATATCAACAGCTCCCATTTATCTAGCCCAGTAAGGTTTGTGAAGCACTTTAATAGTCGCTGATAATAATGGCTGGGATTCATATGATGTAGGCAGAAGTTCACAAACTGCTTACAAGGGTTTGCAAGATGCTTTTTAAATGATCACATTTGAACTACACAATAGCCAAGTGAGGTAGATGCTATGATTATCCTCTATTTTATAGTTAAGGAAACTGAGTCTTAAGTGATTTGCCCAGGATCACACAGCTAGTAAATTTCTGAGGCAGGATTCAAATTCAGGTCTTCCCTACTCCGAGTCTAGGACTCTACCCATGACTTTACATTAATGATCTCTGATTTTCTTGACATTTTTCTGAGGTTGGTGACATTATTATTCCAGTTTTGTAGAGGATCAGAGGGGTAAAGTGATTTGTCTGGGATCTCCCAAGTAGTAAGTGGCTGTGGTGGGATTTGAATCTTACCTTTCCTTACTACCAGGAAGTACCTACTCCCCCCTCCCATCCCCACCCCTCTCCCCCCATTAGACTGTTGGGGCAGCTAGGTGGCACAATGGAAGACTCATCTTCCTGAGTTCAAATCTGGCCTCAGACACAAACTGTGTGAGCCTGGGCAAGTCACTTAACCCTGTTTGCCTCAGTTTCCTCATCTGTAAAATGAGCTGCAGAAGGAAATGGCAAACCACTCCAGTATCTTTTCAAGAAAACGGCAAAGGGGGTCACAAAGAGTCAGACAGGACTGAACAACCACAAAAATTAGACTAAGTTCCTCAGGAGCAGAGATTGTCTTTATATGTGTATGCTTAGTGCCTGGTGCACAGTAGGTGCTTAATTAATGTTTATTGGCCAGTCTGACTGTAAAGTCCGCACTCTATTCATCATGCTGTACTGCCTCCTGGCTTAAGATAGACTTGGGAATTCAGACTGGATCTGGTGTGTTTAATATTGTGCCTAAAGAGGTGATGGGGGATGAGATGGGGAAGTGTGAGTTTCCCTGGAGGCTTGCAACTTGTTTCTGTGTGCTTGCTTGTACATACCTCTGCAGTGAGAGCCCCCTGCCTTTGGGAGAGGACCCTAAAATGAGTTCTAGATTTCACAGAGTTGCTTTATTTCCCTTGAAGGGGGTTGTCCCAGTCTTGGTTTGAGCACAAGAGCCAGACCAGTTTGCTGCATTTGCCTGACAAGCATGAGAGCTGGATTCCTTAGGGGGCATTCTGACCTCTGCCAATACCCAAACCCTGCAAGTGGGAAAATAGTTTATTGTTTTTACTCCATAAAAGCAAAATTGTCTGTCATATTCCCTACTCAATATGGTCTGAGTCCCAAGTGAAAGTGATACTTAGCAAGGTGGATTGATTCCAGTTGCTTGGTCTAATGCTTTAGTGACTTAGCATCAAGGGGACCTCAGGTTTGGTGATTCTCCAATTCCGGTACCTTCTTGGGGGTAACTTCTATGGGGAAAGACTATTCTTTCCTGATTCCTCATTTCCTGAAGAGCTAAATATTCCTTGATGCATAGAAACAGTTGCCAGTGGGCTCCCTTAGATAGTCACCACCAGGCTTTGTTGGTCCTAAGGACCATCCTGCTAGCTATTCCCCAACGCCCACTCCTCTAGGTTCTTACATCCCTGAATTGTATTTCCTATAAATCTATACATACCCTTCTCTTCCAGAAACTTCTGTCTTGTACTTTCATAATTACATCTTCCTACCACCTCCAGCTGAAAACTGTTGTAGCTGTTTCTAAAAACAGAACAGCCTCCTTTCCTTTAAAATCTTTAAGATTCCCCTCACCATTCTCCAAAGCATAGCAAACATAGACGTTCCTGCAGCCCCTCAATGTCTCCTGTATCTCACCAATCTGGGCCTTTCTGTCATCAGTTCTTTAGAGCTGGGCTTTTGTTAGTTGTTTAAGATCTTTATTGTTATGATGTCATGGATTCCACCAGCATAAAGATATAATGGAAGAAGTCTCTGGATGTGGAGTCAGGAGACCTGTGTCTTACCCTAATATAACTTGAGCTAGTTATTTGGCTATAGGCAAGTATGTCAGATGACTTGCAGTTAGCCATGGGCAAGTGTTTTTGTCTCAGTTTCTTCATCTGCATAGTAGGAATTATAACACGTTTAGCCAACTCTCCAGGTGGTTATGAAGAAAGTTTGCTTCTGTTGTTCAGTCATTTTAGTCATATCTGATTCTTTGTGACCCCATTTGGAGTTTTCTTGGCAAAGATACTAGAGTGGTTTGCCAATTTCTTCTCCAGTTCATTTTACAGATGAGGAAACTGAGGCAAACAGGGTTAGCTGATTTGTCCAAGGTCACACAGCTAGTAGATATCTGTCAGGGAGATGAGCCTTCCTGACTGCAAGTGTTGCACTCTGTTCACTGCACCACCTAGCAGCCCCATGAGGAAAGCTTACAATGCCATATAAAGGTGAGTTGTTATCATTATGGAGGTGAGAATGATTCGTGTCACTTAGCACCAAAGAGAACATTCGGATTCAGTTGACTTAGAAGGAAAAGGACACACCTTCTACTAAATAAATTCAGGGAAAGGAAAGACAGGATCTCTGTGAATTGACTGGAATGTTAATATAACCATGAAAAATAAGAAACACACAAATACACATTCACAAATGTGAAGAAATTAGAAAAAAGAATGTAAAGTGAGACAGAGCAAAAAGGGACATTTTTTAAAGAAGAAAAAGCAAAATAATTATTCCAATTATTTTGTTAAAGTTTATATTTTTAAGTAACTTTTAGTATAATGTTGTATTTGGGGCTTTATTTTCCATTCTGTGTATTTGATTGTTGATATATCTTACAGCTGTTAAATTTGTAATCAAGTTCTTGTTAGACAAAGAACAAGCTGTTCTGTGTGGAGTGTGACTCTTAGAGGTGGGTCACTTTAACTAGCGTCTGTAGAAATGGGCCAAAGTGTTTTATATTCAAGGCTAGTTTTATGCTAAGACTTCAGTGGGGCCAAATTTTCATCACTGTTAATGAAACTGCTCCATTCTGACCTGTTGATTCAGTGGCAGCAGAAATGATCAGATTTGGGGACAGGATAGAAATAGGATTTTAAAAGCCCTGTGTAAAACTTCCAAACTATTAACTGGGCTAGTGGAGGCACAGCATTGATACCATCTGATAATGCTTTAGGATTTCCTGTCAGACACCGAACTCCTTAGAGTATTAGTCTTTCAATTCTTCCGATCTTTCTTCATGGTCTTAAGAGTCTGGAATCCAAAGGACATAGGAAATGATAGTAATCTGATTGGTTATGATTTTTGCCTTAATTAAGTATGGAGCCTCTGGTACCTCTTCTTAACCTGGCGATGATTCCTTTCTTTGTGCAGGCTGCCTGCGTCCCGGTGATGCTGAGCAATGGATGGGAGTTGCCATTCTCTGAAGTGATTGATTGGAACCAAGCTGCCATCATTGGGGATGAGAGATTGTTATTACAGGTAAGAAAAGGGCTATGGCCTTCAGCAGATCAGTTGATTATTGCTGCCACCATCCAAAGTTCCCAGGAAGATGAATCCAAAAGGTCAGCGCTATAAAAGAAATTTTATCATGAGAAAATGGTCTGTGTCATGGTGAATATTAACTCGTTTAACAAGGCACCTTTTGCTTCACAGTACAACATCTGCCCTGATCAGGGAAACAGATTTTGAAATGGAAAACATACTGGCAAAGAACACCAGTTGGGAGTAGGGGGAGAGGTGGGAGAAAAGGGGGGGGGGCATGGATAACACCTCCACTTAAGACCTCTTATTTATTTGTTTGTTTATTTTTAATGACACCAGTGGGTTTACTCTGCTCCCTCTCCTCACTCTCTACCTCACATTCCTTTCTGTCTGTTTCTATTTGGCTTAATACTGACTTCCAGAAGAAGAGAGACCTCTGTAAAAAATGAATGAAAGTGTCCAGAACATCGGGAAGTGCGTATCAGAGTATTAAAAATTCACTTGCATTATGTATTGAGTAAATTTTGCCTTTGCCTAAAAGCCACCATCCAAACACTGCACTCTTGGCCGCTGGACGTTTGCAGCATCCTGGTGCCAACACTTCTTGAGTGAGTGTCACTATAATGCGTGTTAAAGTTTAATCAGCCCCAGGATAAAAGGTGATCCAGGTATCAAATATCATTATTACCATGCCCAGTCCAACACGGAACCCAATCACTAGGCTCAGTATATATTTTACCTCCTAAAACATCCCTTTCCCCCAATTTAATTTTTTTCCTTACCTTTGTGGTGCATTTTTTTTCTCCAGCACACAGGCTAGTTTCTATACATCTACTCCCATATTGAATAGCTACTGTGCTGTTGTTAACAATGGCTTGAGAGAGCTGGCTCAGAGCCGGAATGTCTGCTCTGGGAAATGTTTTTGTTATGTTACAATTTTTCATTTCCTGTTTTAGAACAGCTAGAATGTTTTTATTTGCATATTGTCTTGTCATCGTGTCGCCAGGAGAGCTTAAGGCAGCCTCACTGAATCTATTTTGGTCGGTTCACTTAGGTTTTGTTACCATACATGACCTTTTTATTAAGACTCTATCTAGTGCCATGACTTCCAAAACCACCCTGTCAAATCGGCATTAATTTATCATTTCCTCTTACTTGTTTCTGCAGACAAGCAGATTAATAACTAATATCCAGACACCATTAAAACTGGGAACTCTCTGCCTTTACAGCCAGGCAAAATCATCTTCCTGAGCAGTGGATTTCTCTTGGCAACATACTGTCAGAGACATGCAAGTATTATAAACACATACACGTTGTTTCTGACATTGAATTGCATGCTGCAAGTTCGGGATAATCACGTGTATTCAGGCTAGAAGAACAAATACAGATGTTGAAAGGCGCCGATGAATTCCCCTTCGTGGCCCCATCAGGCACAATTTTCTGGGGAGTAAAGGGTAATAGGGTGATTGTGAGGTCTTATTCACTTGGAATAATCTTTCTGGATTATACTAGCCAATGTAGATTCTGTTTGGGGTTTCCTTATATATCCATTCTTTGGTGATCCAGATACTTTTCTCAGAGCTCACATAAAAATAAATTTTCTACCACTTACCAAAGATCTCTCATTTGAAAAGTCTTCTCTGGCTGGCTTATCTAAGGATATTTTACTACCAAATGACCCTTGAGGGCTAAGTTACAAAACTAGTTGCCTAAAGTTTCCTTGCCAACTTTTCTGTCTCATCTGTTGTCTCTGTCTTTTGACTGGTGCCATGGATGCAGGTGCATACTTTGGTTAGCATCTGGTTTTGAATATTTGCCAGAAGTATTCATCTTCCTTTCTTCTTTTCAATGTGAAACAACTTCATTTGCCTCCCAAAAGAGGAACCAAGAACCAAAATAATATGCCTCCTTCCCCCTCCCTCCCACCTTTCCTCCTTGTAGCAGCCACCTGTGGAAATTCAAAGCTGAATCTGTTGATAATGACATGAATAACTTTTTAGGATCAAACAACCAGAGGAGCCTTATCATTCCTGCTTTAGCCAGGCCTATGAGGCTAGCTACTTGTTGCACAAAGAAACATACCAAAAGAGATCAAAGTGACAAAACATTTTAGTTCCTATCCCTTAACACCTGCCCCCTCTTTCTCTAGATAAGACCTTGAGAAGGGAAAACCAGGGAGAAAAAAAATAGGTGCCCAAGGTGTGGAATAGGGTCTAGGAAACTAGAGAAATTCTAGGCAGCGGCAGCGTGGTCTCTGATTACACATCAGGAAGAACACAAAAACATGCAGAAAGAAGGCACACTGGGTTCCTGTTTTTTTCCTTGGACTAGCCAATACAAGCCCCATGTTCCAAAGAATAAGTCATCACTGGTAAATTAATATGCAGGATGCTTTGCTGGAAATCGTCATATGTTCTTGGAAGTGCTAAGTTCTGTGGTATTGTGTAGGCTATTTGCATGTTGTTTGAATAAATAAGTGCATGTGAAGTCTGAAAGGAAATCTGTTACTTATCTGTGACCATCTACGTCCTCCCAGTAGGATGTATGCACCTTATGGGCAGTTACTGTTGGATTTTTGCTCTTTAGTACTGGAAGTTATCTGACATGAAGTAGGTGCTTAATGAATATTTCTTAGGTTTGAATTTGTTACCCATGTCTAAGAAAGGGAAATTGATCATGGAGGGCTTCCTTTCTTAAAAACTGGGCTTCTCTGGATTCTGAGAGTATTTCAGTATAACTGGTTTTCTTTGGAAACCAATGTGCTTTGTTTTATGAATTTAAAAACATTATTCTAAAAAGGGTCCATAGCTTTCACCAGACTATCGAAGGGGTCCAGGACATGTTGTTGTTGTCTGGTTGTTTAGATCTTTTCCGATTCTTTGTGACCCCTTTTGGGGATTGTCGTGGCAAAGATAAAAGAATAGTTTGCCATTTCCTTCTCCAGATCATTTTGCAGATGAGGACTGAGGCAAACAGGGTTAAGTGACTTGCCCAGGGTCACTCTGCTAGTAAGTATCTGAGGCCAGATTTAAACTCAGGTCTTCCCGATTCCAGACCTGGCTCTCTATCACCCATCACCTAACAGGCTATGATTTCGTGTTACTTTGGTCTAGAAGAGCATAGGCAGGACAGATATAGAGATCTGGGTTTAAAAGACTGGAGGAATCCAAGGAAAAGTTGGAAAGGAATGGGATAGGAATAGGACAAACAGGTGGTCCAAGGAAAGCTTGACTAAAAGTGTTGTATCTGGAGGAATATCTAAATAAAGAAACCAGCAAGGAATTGTCTCCAGAGCTAGACTCTATTCTGTAAAGTTGCTCAATTTGTAAATAGCTTGAACATCTATAATCCTTACATTCTTTAGTGAAATTATGACCACTCTACTCAAGAAGAGTGACCTAAATGATTGTTGGTGCTATGACTCTCTCCCTGGATGGGTGTGTAGCAGTTAGAGGGAGCTATAGTCATGCTCAAGTCTGATCTTGGAGTGGCTGTTGGGGGAGTAACCTTGTGGTCATCTATCTGCAGATCCTTATTGATCACCAAAGTCACCATGTGTTTCCTGATTCCATATCAGTATTATTCATCTTTTAGACTGCTGTTGCTCAAAATTTAGTTCCATGTCTCTGAGGAGATACGAATGTAGATCTCAGTAGACAGCAACGTCACCAACTTAGAAATAGGTGGGAATTGGGGGGAGATATGTTTATAAGTTGGTGGTTTGGTATTTAGGGTGAATGGTTCTCTAGAAAGTACTCTTATTTTGTTTTTTAAATTTTTATTTATTTAATTTTCAATTTATGAAACAAAGCTAATATAATATAATAAAAAAAAGATGAGCACACTTGAAACTGCAAGTCTGTTATGTTCAACTTGCTATTCTTTTTTAATATATAAAATATATAAAAATAAGACGTAGGGACAAAAAAAGAAAATTTCCTAGTTTTCTCAAGAGACAGCTAGACTTTTTCATGAGCCAACATGGCTGAATTTCAACTTTGACAACTTGTGCCCCCAGCTCCCACAACCTTTGCCACAATCACAGTGCTAGCCACCAAGTCAAACAGGCATCCTTCCACTTCACAGTTTTGGTCACCCTGGGTTAAGAGCATGTGACAACTTGGTAAATTCTCAGATCTCAGAAACTGAGGGAAACTGCTCTCTCCCCAGCTTGATTGCTCTTCTGTATGAGATCATGGAATACACAGCTGACTCTCTGAGGCCTAGTCCAGTCCTTGCCTTGAACAGGAATAACCTTGACACTATCCATCCTGACAAATGATTGTTCCAGACTCTCTGGCTATTTCCTCTTTACAAGGCAAGAGCAGCTCAATGACAAACAGGCTTGAAATCTCCCTGTCCCTCCCCTTTCCTCCCACCCCATTTCTCCCCTCCTCCTGTTTCTGTTCTCTTCTCCATTCCTCCTCTTTTTCTCGTTTTACTCCTCCTTTTCCCTCCTCATCCCTTTTTCTCTTCCTTCTATATGACTTCTTTTTATCATATGTTTAACAATCATCAACACACAAACATTTTAGCATATGAAGAACAGAAAAGAGAATTGTATATGAAACTCGGAACTTCTGCCATGTACAGTTTTTTAAATTTGTTTCCTCTTTTGAACTTCCCCCCAGCCCCCCCATTCTGTGTACATTTTAATGTTTTATTGATACTCTTTTCACTTTTTTTTAAACATCTATATCAGGTGGCATAAAGGATAGAATGCTGCACCTAGAGTCAAGAAAACTTATCTTCCTGAGTTCAATGTGGCCTCAGACACTTACTAGCAAGGTTACCCTGGGCAAATCATTTAACCCTGTTTACCTCAGTTTGTCATCTATAAAATGAGCTGGAGAAGGACAAGGCAAACCACTCTAGTATCTTTGCCAAGAAAATCCCAAATGGGGTCACAAAAAGTCGGATGAGACTGAAATAACAAATCACTACTAAATCATTCTTGTGGCCTTGGATAGAAGCCCCTGCTTATAACAAATAGCATAGTCAAACAGAATACACGAAGTGATACATTGACTGTTTATCTGACATTATGGCAGAAAATGTCTATGTCTCATTATACATCTTTCGTCCATTCTCCCCTCTGCTAAGAGGTGGAAAGAATTTTTCATTGTTCATCTTTGTGAAGTCATAATTGTTTATTGTTAATTATTATTAATAAAATTTCAGTAGCCCTCTTCCATTTTGTCAAATATACAAGATTAAGCAAAACTACACCACCACCACCACCACCCCCGGCATTGGCCATTTCCAAAACCATTCTGCACCTTGAGTTCATCACTTTTTTGTGAGAAGGTTGTTTTTTGTCACCAGTCCTTTGCCAACACGGTTGGTCATTGCATGGATCAGAGGTCAAGTCTTCCAGAATCTTAACTATGTTGGCCGTGTTGCCAGCTTTCTCTAGATCCCTGGTGTAGACAGAAAGAGGACATGGTCCTATTATAATAATACTTTCTCAGCACTTGGAACAATGCCTCCATTAAACTGGGTACTGAATGAGAATTAAGAATGGATCCTTCTCTCTGGTTGCTTTGCATCAAGGAAGTAAGTTCAGTCCTGTATATCTAGATTAAGAAAATAATTAGAAGTGTAATGAGCAAATACCCAGACTAATTGACTTATACTTGCATGTTTTGTTTAGACCAGCAGACATATTCCAATAAACAAAATAGCCCTACCCTATCTATTTCCTGAAAAGTTGAGCAAAACTGCCTGAAGGAATATTGACATGCTATGAGGCTAACCTAATATACATACTTCTCTCCATTTTGTTGTTTATCAAAACCTGCACCTGTGGGAAGTTCTATATTTGTTCCAGGAAGATATAAATTTCTTTCTCTCTCCATTTTTTCCAACTTTTGTTAGTGTCCTTTGTTTTTACATCACTGCATTTTCCAGTACATCCTTCCTTTTCTCCCCCACCTAGAAAAATGTTGATGACTTTTTTTAAAAAGAGAGAGGAAAAAGAATTCAACAAAATTAACCAAGACCTCCATCAAGTTCCATGGCATATGCAGCGTTCTATATCTGGAGTACCCCATCTCTTAAAAGAAGGGCAAGAGGTACATTGTCATATCCTTTCTTTAGGGTCAGCCTTGGTCATCATAATTACCCAGCATTCAGTTTTGGTTTTTTTGTTCCTTCCATTTACACTGTTGTGTTCATTGACAACATTCTTCCGCCATTCTTATGGGAATCAGAAAAAGGAAACATAAGGAAGGAAATGACATGGCCAAATATTTATGGGTACCAATAGTCGCTTTACAATTCAGTGATTTCTTTGCATCTGGAGAAAAAGCTGATATATAGAAATAGGTATAGAATGCTTTTATGTATGTACACCCACACCTACCCACACCCACCCACCCACACACATCTAATAGCAGCCATCTCTAGGACAGGAAGGGAAAAAAAGAAATTTACATGATAGCTTTATTATATATTTAAAAGGAATGGCAACTTACACATATTAGATTTACAGTTTCACATGCAATCATCTTTTTTGTTATGGAAATGCTTGTTTTAGTCCATAAATTAAAAATAAAATAAATATTTGTTTAATAAAGAGACAATTATTAATGCGGCTCACATTCAACATATATTGCCTTAGAACTCTTCCCCTCAATACCAGATGTTTGTATATTTTTACTTCAGAGTTTCCGACCTAACTAACCTGTGTTAGTCAATGTTATCCAGAGTCTTTCCTGCTTCCAGTTTCTGTGCCTCTGTTCAATCGTGTGTTCTGGCCAAGTTCTTGTTGCATTTGCCATTTTGTGGACTCTTCGAGGCCTTAAGGTCTCCACAGTGTGCTTAGAGAGATCCTTTTGTTCGCTTTTTTATCTCCAACTATAGATATAGAATCTAAAAACCCAAGGCCAAATTCTAGCTCCATCTCTCATTTAGTTATGTGACCTTGGTTGGACAAGGTAGCCTCTGAACTTCAGTATCCTCGTCTACAAAAAAGTGCTATCTGCCCTGCTGATCTCACAGGGCTGTTGAGGCTTACATAAGGGAGTTTGTGAAAGTGCTCTGTATAGAGTGTGAATATAAGGGTAAGGTATGATTATTATTATTCAAGAAAAAATTATTTTGTGAGTTTACATTTAATCAAAGGTTAACTGATATAGATCCTTTATAACTTGTGTAGGTGAGGGGGCAGCTAGATGGTGCAGTGAATAGAGCACCGACCCTAGAGTCAGAAGGACCTGAGTTCAAATCCAACCTCAGACACTTAACACTTACTACTAGCTGTGTGACGTTGGGCAAAACCACTTAACCCTAATTGCCCTACCTTCTTCCCTCCAAAAAAAAACCCCAAAACTTTTGTAGGTGGACATAGCAATTTCTGTCACAGAAATAACTAAGCACATGGGTTCCAAATTGCATGGGCTGCTTCATTTGATCCTTTCAAAAGCCCTTTGCACTATGTAGAACAGGAGGTATTGGCCCCATTTTACAGGTAAGGAGATTGAGGCTCAGGTTGGCTGATCATGTCAGCCTGAATCCCAGTTCTCCTGATTCTTAGGTAGTAGCTCTTTTAATTTCAGCATGATTGATGCAAACTCTTCCTTGTTTACTAGAAGCCTAGTGATCAAGCTTTTCCCAGGTTATACCCCTGAGATTTTACTCTAAGACATAATTATCTCAAGGATATCTGCTTCATCTCTTAGATGGAAGGGAATTTTTAGACTTCTTTTTTTTTTTTGGAGAGAAGGTAGGGCAATTGGGGTTAAGTGACTTGCCCAAGGTCACACAGCTAGTTTTGTTTTAAGTGTCTCAGGTCGGATTTGAACTCAGGTCCTCCTGACTCCAGCACTGGTGCTCTATTCACTGTGCTACCTAGCCACCCCAAATTTTTAGACTTCTAACTAGAGAAAATGAAGGACATTAGTTAGCAGCTCTGACAGCAATTTTTTAGGCCCTCTGAGTAATCCATTCTCCTAGCAGCCATTCTGTGTGACCCCCCCCCCAAAAAAAACAAACAAACCAAGCCTATTATTCTATCTTGAAGGAGGTCCATTGGATTTCAAAAATTAAAGGTAATTAATACTGATTTGCAGTAACTGGAGTCAGGAAGACCTGAGTTTGTGTCCTATTTAAGATGTTAACTTTTGGACCACTTTTAACTCACTTAACCTTATTAAGCCTCAGGTTCCTATTCTGTAAATAATATTCGTAGTATCTCCCCTGCAAGGCTGTCATAAGGTTCAAATGAAATCATGTAAACCCCAGTGCTTTGCAAACATTAAAGCATTATCTAAATAGTACTTGTTATCTGGTATGTTGTTTGTGGGTGGTTGCACATCTTTGTAGGAGGGATTGCTTATACAGATGAAACAACGAATTGAAATAGATGTGGGTTCTAAAAACTTGCTGTCTTGAGTCGGATACCGTATCCTAGCTCAGTTGTGTTGATTTAGTCAAATTATGTTGTTTTGTTTAATAGCTAATTATTTTAACCTTGTGTTGCAGATTCCTTCTACAATCAGGTCTATTCATCAGGATAAAATCCTAGCACTTAGACAACAGACACAGTTCTTGTGGGAGGCTTATTTTTCTTCAGTTGAGAAGATTGTATTAACTACACTAGAGGTGAGTGAAAGCTTTTGGATATTAGTCAGTTCCCTTATGTGCCTTTCTTGCCTTGTGTTTTGCTATTGAACGACCTTGGTTTTGATGACATGTGATTGGTTTCCCTGTGGGAGAAACAAAGCTGGGTCTTACTTGACAATGTCACTTCCCTTTCCTGCTCCCTCCCTGTCCCTCCTGCCCCTTTGCCCTCCACCTTTTACCTGCCTTCCCAGCCCAAGGAAGTTTTTCCTTTCCTGTTAAAATCCATACATGAAAGTGTACCTATGAGCAGTGGAAACCACCTAACCTAGAAACCAGCTCTGTATTGAAGCTTTGGGGGGATTTTTACTTAATGATTGTCTTTCTGTCATTCATGCTCCATGGGATCTTTTCAAAAACCTATTTCCGGAACTTACTCAGAGAAGTTAGCAGCCAACTGGGGAAAATCCTCATTCTTGCTCCTGTGCCTCCAAACATTCAAAACAGTTTTCTGTACACTCTGTTCTGGCTGAAGGCTTTGATACATTTAGTTTTCTAGTCATCTGTGATTCAATTTATATTAGCTTCCAGGTGATTCAGTTAAAAAAAAAAAGCCAGAATCATCCCAATCTGTTAAACAAGACAATAATCAATCAATCAGTTAATAATCAATCAATCAGTTAACATTTATTAAGCATGTACCAGGCACTGTGCTAAACACTGGGGATACAAAAATACAGAAAGAGACAAAAGACTGTCCCTGCCATCAAGGAGCTTACAATCTAACAGGGGAGAAAACGTGCAAATGAACAGATACATATATTCATGTGTACAGACACACATACATACAGAGCAAGCTACATATGAGATAAGTAGGAAATAACTAACAAAGGGAGGGCACTAAAATTAAGAGTGGTTGTTTTATTAATGTTTATTAATTTTAAAGTTTTAATGGCCAGATGGCACCCCAAGTTTAAAGAAATCATCCCCTCTCTCTCTCTCCACCTCCAAAAGGAAAAGGAAATCATATATATGGTTCAAATAAATACACATTCATTAAGTACCTAATTTTTTGCAAAGTACTGTACTAGACTCTGAGGATATAAGGACAACAACAACAAAAAAATGATCTTTGCCCTTAGGGACCTCCCAGAAGGTTATATAACAGTACACAGCTAGATAAATGTAAAATGTATAGAGAGTTATGAGAGATGGTTTTGTAGCCAGGAAGATCTGGGTTCAGGTTTTATCTCTAACATATGCTGGTTCTATTTTTGTTGTTGTTGCATAATTTCAGTTGTGTCTGACTCTCCATGACCACATATGAGGTTTTCTTGGCAAAGATGCTGGAATGGTTTGTCATTTCCTTCTCCAACTCATTTTTATAGATGAGGAAACTGAGGCAAACAGAGTTAAGTGACTTGCCTAGGGTTACACAGCTAGTGAGTTTCTGAGGTCAGATTTGAACTCAGTTCCTCCTGACTCCAGGGTCAGTGCTCTATCTGCTGCACAATCTAGCTTTCCCTGAATTCTGTGCCCTTGAATAAATCATTTAACTCCTTAGGGAATTCTCTAGGACTTTTAAGTTACGTAGAAGGTGTTGACCTTCATTCATAGAGGATATTTACTCACCTGGGAATTCCGTATATCAATGAAGTCTAATCTCTATACTAGAAAACATTTATCAGAAAAGTTACGGGAAATTCCTTGTGGAAATGATGCCCCCTGAGCCCATGAACCACTTTGGGAATGGAACATGTAGCCATGGCCTCATGATAAGCTGATATAACACAAAATGCTAAGACTAAGAAACCTCTAAGATGGAGAATCAGAGACCCCTGATCTTAGGGAAAACACTGGAAATACTACATATGTGGAATAATATAAGAAGGACCTAAAGGGCTCCAGACTTATAGGAGACTTACTCTGGAAAAGGAAATCCTTGAAAGTTGTCCTGAAAATGAATGGTCAGTCATGCACTGGAAAAATCTGGGGAAGAGAGGCACACACTGGTAGTCACTCTCCTGCTCCTCACCTAGGCTCTCTGGCTAGACCAGAAATTGTGAAATGTTCTACCTTCACCTGCTCAGACCTATACAGTCATACTCATACTTGTGCTGTCCCCAGAGTCTGTCTACTTCGCATCCTCTCTGACTGACCAGGCCTGCCCTCATCTATGCCAGTTTTTCACTTGCTTAATTAGCGAGGCCTTCATTTTTTGTACTGAACTCCCCTGAAAGGATTGGCTGACCCCAACTGGCCTTTCAGTAACTGACACAATATTCCATCTCCCATCTCTGTGTCTTTGCACAGTCCATCCCCTCAAGGCTGTAGCATACACATGTTGGTAAAACTGTCCTGATGGAATGGGAGGATGAGAACAGTTTGTTCCAATGACTGTGAAAGTAGATAAAGCTGGTTCTGTGGCATGCTCAGAGTTTGATTGGACACTGAAGATGCCATGGTCATCCACTGTATCCCTTGTCATTGTCATTTGTCCTGACTTTTGTTTTTCCACTGGACCTCAGTGACTCTGAAAGGAAGAATGAGACTGACAACTTTGTGCACTTCTGCTTCATTGAAATCAAATTCATGATATCACCTGTGATGTCACTGGTCCTCTTTGAAAGTGAGAGATGAACAATAGCCCCTGCCACCGTGGCTGGAACGTATTCCTTCTTCACCTCTGCCTCTTAGAATCGACTTCCTTCCAGACTCGGTGCAAATGCTCCTTCCTTTACTTAATTAACCTCTGTCTGCTTCAGTTTCCTCAACTATAAAATGGGGATTATAGCACCTATCTTTATCGAGTAACTACAAGTAACTACTCATTACAGTGCTTGGAAAATAGAATGTATCTAATAGTCACTTGTTCCCTCTCTTCCTCATATCTCTAGCTCATGATGCCTCTCCATTTGAATTTGTCTAGTAGAAGCAAACTTCGAGGACAATATCATTTTTGTCTTTGTATTCTCAGTACCTAGCACGCAAAAAAAAATGCTTAATGATTGTGTCTGGAACTTAATGGTTCCATGGGATTTCTAATAGTTTTATCTTATAAGAAAAACTTTCAGTATTCTTCTAAATTACTTCTTTGATTTTATCTTAGCTAATAATCAATTGAGTTTTCACTTCCACAACAAGTAATACATAAAGCATAAAAAAAAATAACAATCACTCACTTTTTTTTAATGGATTACAAATTGCTTTCCTTGCAACGTCCCAATGAGGTAGAGAGTACAAATATTATTCCCATTTAATAGATGAGGAAACTGAGGATCAGAGTTCAAGGATGTAGCTAGCCCCCAGTGTCAGAGAACTAGTCCGTTTTGGAGCTGAAGTGTACCCTTTGTTCATCCTAACCTTCCTTCCCTGAGCTCTTTTCCAGACTTGCCTTCTCATGACCACGAGTGGAGAAGGCACAGTCTTGACCAGGGCCTTCTGAGAAACTACTCCTTTTGTTTGTGGTTTCACTGTTACACCCTCCTCCTCACTTATTGAGTTAGCAATGTTAGCTAAGGTATCTTGATATGCCTGCCAGGTAAAAAAGGTTGCATGTGTTGTGTGGCATCAGAGGAGAGTTTTGAGTCAAAACTGTTTAAATCTGTAGGTTGGCAGTGGAAACACCTTTCCCTTGGATGGGAGCCATCCATTTCTCTCGGGATGCTTATGTATTCTAAAATATTGGAAAAACTATACACTTCATCTAAATGTACAAGACCTGCCAAATCTCTTCTTGGAGTCCAGAGAAAGGATTATAATCATTTGGCATCTTAACTAAGTGCCATAAGAAAGGTGCTTTTTAGGTTTTCCCTCTTGGTTCAAATTTCATGTTTTTGTTATTTTTATTATTAATATTGATACATTTAAAGTTTTAGCTGAAATATACAATGAGGGCATATTAGGGAGAAAACCGAGTTTTATATATAGAAGTCTCTATATCTTTTTTTTTTTAATCAGCCTCTTCAGTTTATTATAACATTTAAGAGAACTCACACACAAGGCATATGCTCACACAGAGGTCAGAAGAAGTGATACAAGGACACTCTCAAGGTCTCTCTGAAGAACTTCAGAAATGATTGTGTGACTTGGGAGACACTGGCAAAGGACTGCCTCGTGTGACATAACTGCATTAAAGTGCTCGATGAGTGAAATGGAATGGAGCTCAAAAGAAGTGTGATATGTGCAGATGTAGAGAATCCACCTTAAATGTTCACATGGACTATTTGTTCCTGACCTGTGGTAGAACATTCCAAGCTTATATTGGTTTGATCAGGCACAGTGGGACACATTATAACTCGACTCTAACATAGTGGTGGCATTTTGGTCCTCTTCAAGAACAAAGGACAATAGCTACCATAACCATCACAGGTCTAGCTTGAAACCTGGAGAGCCCTTGAGGCTTGAGGAACATATATTGCTCAGTGCTGGAGTGGGCGATTGGGAACTTACCTCAGATACCAGTGCCCAAAGATTCTGTAACTCTAGACCTATTGGGTTGATCGTTAGCTGCTTAGAGGTGTGGGAGCACCTCCCTGGCTTCATGGTTCTCTTCTCTAAGCTACAGAAAAGAAGATTTACAGGTTCCTCAAGCATTTGAGAACCAGGAATGTGGACATTCTGCAGGAGAGACATCTGAGTTACCAGGAGACCTGGTGACTAGAAGACCCCTCAGACCACTCCCACCTTGAAGCTTTGAAGATTTATGAATCCTTTGCAGTCAAGACAACTGCCACAATGCCAACTCTTTGTACCACTTAGTTCAACTTCCACATTGATTAATGACCGGAACTTCCACATATACTATTTGATGACAATTTCTGAAGGAGTATTTCCAGTTACAATGAAATTTCTTAGTCATTCCTTCAGAGCTCACTTTGTTTCGTTCAAACTTTGCTGGCTAATCTTGAACAGAGGGTGGATGACCACATGATACAGCACTTAATGGAGATGGTTGTTAGGCACAATTTTAAAAATGCTTATCCAAAACCAGGATGTGAACCAATGAATCACAATTAGACATGAAGTGGGTAGCAGTGAGGATATGTGCTAATGTTATTCAGAGGTGTCTAGTGAGGCATGTTCTTAGTTGGACCTTGATGTAGGAAGGGTGCCTTTTTTTCACCTGGCATCCAAACATTCCACAGTCATAAAAGATACTTAAACACAACATATTCTGGTATCTGCTGTTACTGTTGTATAATATCCACACGATGGTATTTTTTAAAATTTTCATTCAGTGTGATGTAGAGATACAAGAGTGACAGATTGCATTGGCATGGAGTAAGATGGCATATGGTGGCCCAGTGTGTGTGGAACTCAGCATCATGTTGGTCAGATGACTGAGTCAGGGGCATACCAAATGATG